>NC_140368.1:1772500-2087500 GCF_054491055.1 Hypomesus nipponensis
CACTGTGGAGGTCAATTGATTAGCAGCCAAAAATTATGACCATATATAGAGAGAGAGAGAGAGAGAGAGGGAGAGAGAGAGGGAGAGAGGGAGAGAAAGGGAGAGAAAGGGAGAGAGATAGATGGAGAGAAAGATAGAGACGCTGAGTGAAACAGAGAGAGACGGAGAGGAAAACATAGACAGAGAGAGAGGGCAGGTTTGCATAATCTCAGCTGTCTACTAACAACTGTTTTCCCACTCTCCTGCTGTGATTCTATTTCCAGCGTTTATCAAACACTTGGGTCTCCCCTCTCTCCTCCTCCCTCCCTCCCTCTCTCCTTCCCTCCCTTTCACTCTGCTCCTCCTCTTCCATATCTCACGTGTCACACTCGCTCTCTTCTTTGACTGCTGCAACAATGAAGGCGTCACGTTGGGCGAGAATGACGGGTCAGCTTTAGCGTGTACAGCTTTAGCGTGTACAGCTTTAGCGTGTACAGCTTTAGCATGTACAGCTTTAGCGTGTAGAGGTGCGTTAGCATGTACAGCTTTAGCGTGTAGAGGTGCGTTAGCATGTACAGCTTTAGCGTGTACGGTGCGTAACAGCAGCTGGTGTCATCAGCTCTATGGGCGACTGCAGCCTGGCTCCTCTCCTCATCCGCTGCAGTGTGTGTGTGTGTGTGTGTGTGTGCTCATGCTGTTTTGTGACAGTCTAATCACACAGCTTCACAGGCATGTTGTGGTGATTTTTTTATGTAAACAGGCCACAACCGTCTTAGCTCAGGAACCTGTGTGTGTTCACACACAGTTTGTGTGTCTCTGTGTGTGTGTGTGTGTGTGTGTGCATATACTGTGTGAGTGCACGCATGTCTGAAAATTATGTATGTATGTCCATGTGTCCATGTGTGTGTGTGTGTCTTCCCTTGGTAGCAGGTGAAGGGTTGAAATACGCTCACCAGACCCATGTTTTAACCATGAGCCTGGGAGACTGCAGCAGTGACAGAGAGGAGAGGAAGATAAACACACACACACACCAATGTTCCTCTCTGCCTCTCTGCCATGGTCCATCTCTACTGTACATCAGTAACAGTAGGTTCTCATACAGGCCAGTCAGTGGTAGAATCAAGATGGCTGAAATATCGAGTGTTGTGATTATCTGGATGGTGAACTTCTATCCCAAACAAGCCCAGCAAAACGAAAGGAAAGAAACTCAACATCACAAACTAAAACGACCAAAATGTGTGTTTGTGTGTGTGCGTGACAGAAGTGTGTTGGAAAGCAATATCACACCTTCTTCCACGACCAGCCGTTCACCTGCCCAAACAGGCCGGCACCTCCTGTGTGTTCTCAGCCTCTATGAGACAGGAGGACTAATACGCAGACAGGGTTAGTGACAGGAACGTCATCTCAACGTGTCCCTTTCTCTCCTCGCCCCCGTGACTTCTACTCAAGGTTCTTTTGCACCTCTCCTTTTTCTCTCTCCTGCCATCCCTCGTTCTTCCCCCTCCGTCCCTCTGCGGAGAGCGTGCCCGGTCCTGTTCCTTATCTCCTCATGTTTAACACAGACACGTGGGCCGCTGCCTTTCTCTCTCTCTGCTCTCTTGTCTCTCTCTCTTTCTCCTCTTTTCTCTGAGAGAGACAATGGGCACCCGGGATAACCCTTTACTCCAGAATTAATTATCAGGCCCTTTAATTCTGTCTCTTTATGATTAGGTCCACATCTAAAGATGGAGTCTTCATTAGCATAATATTTGGCTATCTCCACTAAGCTGCCTCTCATGGCCTTTCTGGCCCTACTGCCTTCCATATACCCTTCTCTCTCTCTCTCTCTTTTTCTACCCCTGTTTCTCTGTCCCTCTCTCTCGCTCTTCCCCCCCCCCTTTCTCTCCTCAGGTACCTCACAGTCCCAGTCTATGAATGTGATTTGAGAGGGTAAATTAGATTCTCTCTCGCTCTGTATGAAAGCTACTGATGACAGTTCATTTCATCCAGGGATAATTACGTGTGCTGTTCGTACCGTATCTCATTGACTGCTCTGACGGCAGATATGATGTGTTATTATAAACGTTTAGCAAGCTAATTATCATGAGCCCCATCGGTGTGGGAGGCCCTAGGGCAGCCCCGTGATGCCTGATAGCCCTGTCTCCTTCTCCCTGTTGTTCCTCTCAATGTACCTGTCTGTCTGACCATCTATCTGTCTGTCTGTCTGTCTATAAAACTCTCATGCTCTCTCTCCCCCTTACTCTCTATTCTCTCCCTTTAACCTATCTTTCTCTCTGTCTCTCTCTCTCTCCCACACACCACATCTTATACTGCTGGAAAGGTCAGCATGTAATCACTCTGTTTAGCCTGCTTCACATTTTAATTGACCGTCTTTAAGACACATACACACACACACACACACACACACACACACACACTCACACCCTTGTCGTTCTGCTGGGTATAGATGCTGGTATGAATTGATGAGCGTGTGTAACAGATAATCACCCCACAGGGCCTTGGAGGTCTCAGAGATCACATCATTCTACCTCCACACACACACACACACACACACACACACACACATGTATGCCCACACACATACACACACACACATAGTCTGGTGATTAGTAGAGGACGTGTACATTGTGAGTTCACACATGGATGGAAAGATGATGGAGAGACAGACAGACAGAAGGAAACACTGGATATGTGGGTGGAGAGTGTGGGCTACATTCAGACAGAAGATACATGTTCATGCACACACACACACACACACACACACTTCCCTTTGTCTGGGCATGTGTAGCCAGGCAAGGAGGGGAGTGTGAAGTGTGATAGAGAGAGAGAGAGAGAGAGAGAGAGAGAGAGAGAGACAGAGAGAGAGAGAGAGACAGAGAGAGAGAGAGAGAGAGAGAGAGAGAGAGAGAGAGAGAGACATTGTGAAGGATGAGGCTGGGTATTCATTCACACCACAGGGGAAGGAGGGTGAGGCAGAGGGGGAGTCTATCCATTGTCCCTCTCTCTCTCTCTCTCTCTCTCTCTCTCTCTCTCTCTCTCTTTCACACACACACATACACATATATTATCCAGACAGCAACCTAGTCATGCCAAGAGTAACACTCACTGAATAAATGTGAAAATGAGTGCAAATTGCATTTATGTTCTGTGTCCTATGAAATTCATTAGGTCTTCTCATCCAAAAGGACACATTGACACATGTATGGTAGTCTGGCACGCTCTTCTCTCATGTATGATCACAATGTTATCTTTAGGAATTGATGTATTACACATATTTATTATTTTGTGTCTGATGTAAGTTTACATGTTATGAGCTATTTAGCAAACGTCTCCTAACGAATCTGACCTAAGGGTCAAGAAGGTTATAAATATTATCATTTTTATTATCATAAAAACCACAAATGTTTTATGTGGTAAGTTATGGTTTGTGAAAAGCCTTGAAAGAAAGGTGTGGCTTTATGTGATCACTATTTGTGAACTGAGCAATAAAGGAAATGACAGGGAGAGAGACAGAGAGAGACAGAGAGAGACAGAGAGAGACAGAGAGAGAGAGAGAGAGAGAGAGAGAGAGAGAGAGAGAGAGAGGGAGGACGTGGGAGAAGGAGGAAGAGCATGATTCTGATTCCACCAGGCTTGAGGTCAGCTATGTCATGATAGAGGCAAATGTGTGTGTGTTTGTGTTCATGTATGTGTGTGTGCATGTATGGGTGTGTGAGTGTGTGTGTGTCTCTGTCTGTCTCTGTGTGTGTGTGTGTGTCTGCCTGTCTGTGTTTGTGTGCGTGTGTGTGTGAGCAAATGAAGTACAGCATAATGAAAGAGACGCAGGCTAGCCTCACAGGACCATGGTAGGGTCGACCCTTGACCTTGAGCTCTCCAGTCAGGTTTAATGAATCCAATCCCCTCAGTCCCTTGAATATGTTACCGTGGAAACCCTTCTCTGCTCATACGTTTCAGAGGATCTCCATCCACGTGCCACTAAGCCTACACTCACCCCCTCGTCCCATATAAACTCTGATATACTCCTATATACTCCCATAAAAACTCAGATATACTCATATATACTCCTATATACTTCTATATACTCCCATATAAACTCTGATATACTCCTATATACTCCCATATAAACTCTAATATACTCCTATATACTCCTATATACTTCTATATACTCCTATATACTCCCATATACTCCTATATACTCCTATATACTCATATACCCCTCAGGGAGGAACTGTCTGGGCCCCCAGAGAAGGCTTAATGTATTCTTATACATTATACATATACAAATATATATATTTTAAAAGTAATCTGTTCTAATTTTATTCTATCAATTTGTAATTTTACAATCTAAAGACAATGTTTCTGAAATAAACCCTTAATTCCTGCCTATTCCAACACAGTTTCCAATACAGTTTGTGTTGGAATGTGACGTTAAATGAAGAGATCTACTTTTGTCACCCTATCAAAATGTTGCTGCGTTGTTGGGAGGAAAAAATGGTATGCAACTCTGTGATTGATTGGTGGTCCAGGTATGAATTTACACAGGGCCGATTAATAGTAATGAAAGGCTCATTTCCATTGACATTCAAATTAACTAATCATATCTTCCCTCTAAATGGGTGGGTTTGTGATCGCTAACTTTATGACAAGTTCCGCGATTTGGGAGACGCAATCACAAGCACATACACTAGCTAAACTGGCTAGCTTGTTTGTTCACTTCACATTGGAAGCAGCGAGTAACGTTCGCGCTAGTAAGGAAGCCTAGGACATTAACAATTACAGGACATTTTAGGAGGACTTTTTAAATGAAAAGCAAAAGATCTAAGGATGAGAAGTACAAGGTGTGGCGTGAGAGCGTGTGAACTGGTCGAAATGCGTGTGTCTCACGGCCAATGCGTGACAGTTGGCAGCCCTGGATTGGATTGTTTTCAAGATCATCAAAAGGTAGGCTATGCTATTTAAAAACGTAGTTATCGGCCGCCGTGCCAACTGATTTCATTCTGGCCGCTGCTCCCACTGTGTTGAAGCCCTAGCCTAGCCTATATATCATAGTGTTGTGCAGAATAGCCTGTCAGTCTGTAGGCTAAATGTACCAACGCAAAATTGTGCACAATTACCGTAAATACTGCCGCAAGGGCTGGCTCAAATAGTGTGTAATGACCAAAACAATTTTATGTAGGCCTAATGCTGTTTGCGTGCTGTAGGGGAGACCGGGGTTGGTTGGCTACAGGTTGGCACACAGCATTTTTTTGGTCGTTTTGAAGCATTTTAGAAAATTATTGTGTACAAATATATACCTTAGAGTTAGACCCTAACATTTCATTTGCTGCTGGTTAGAATATTCAATCATAAATGATGCCAGAGAAATATGGCAGACAGTGAAAAGTGTTAGCCTGTCTGCCAGCCCAACTTCTCCCGCCCACAAAAAAATTTGGTCGGGAAGTTGGGTCTGGAGGGTCAAAGCCTATTGGGAACAACTACATAAAACCAGGATCGGTTCGCTATATATATTCCTATATAATTCTATATACATCTATATGCTACTCCTATTTACTCATATACTCTTCTATATATACTCAAACTGTTTGATGGTCTAGCTGGGTGTATGTTGGGTGTGTGTTGGGGTCTATGAGGGTGTGTGTTGGGTGTGTGTTGGGGTCTATGAGGGTATGTGTTGGGTGCATGTTAGGTGCGTGTTGGGTGTGTGTTGGGGTCTATGAGGGTGCATGTTAGGTGCGTGTTGGGTGTGTGTTGGGGTCTATGAGGGTATGTGTTGGGTGCATGTTAGGTGCGTGTTGGGTGTGTGTTGGGGTCTATGAGGGTATGTGTTGGGTGCATGTTAGGTGCGTGTTGGGTGTGTGTTGGGGTCTATGAGGGTATGTGTTGGGTGCATGTTAGGTGCGTGTTGGGTGTGTGTTGGGGTCTATGAGGGTATGTGTTGGGTGCATGTTAGGTGCGTGTTGGGTGTGTGTTGGTGCCCCTTCACGGTTTGAAGCCCCATTCTGTGAGGAGGTACACATGACAGTTGTTTGAGAAGAAGGGGGGGGGGGGGGGCTTGAATAAAATCTGCAATAAATCTCCCTTTAAACCGTGTGATAGATTGTTTATGCAAAATGACCAGCGATGTAAATACCATCATTATCGTTAGAGAGGTAAACAAGCTGCCGTTAAACTAGGTTAGACGTCATGTCGAGCCATCAGAAGGAATGGCTCTATTTAATCAATGTGAATAATATTTGCCACTCTTCGCTCCAATCGAGACACATTATCATGTCAAGTTACAAATTAAAATGCCTCAGCACTCTGCACTGACTAGGGATGGAAATGGGCCATCATGGTCACCTAAGTGTTCTAATGATATTTCTTTTTTCGGCCGATGGGACAATTAATTCCATCAATCTACATAACCTTTTCCCTAAGCTCTGAAATGATA
Organism: Hypomesus nipponensis; assembly: GCF_054491055.1. Taxonomy (NCBI): domain Eukaryota; kingdom Metazoa; phylum Chordata; class Actinopteri; order Osmeriformes; family Osmeridae; genus Hypomesus; species Hypomesus nipponensis. The sequence continues at coordinate 1,778,910 of NC_140368.1, forward strand.
GCGTTTTTATGTCTGAAAATGAATGGACTCCCAGTTAAAGTATGGTTAGGCAATCATTACATTATTTAACAAATGTATTTAATTAGATTTTGATGCTTGGGAGCTGTTTCCGGGGTAGTGGGAGATGGGTGGAGGATCGACGCTCGGGCTAGGCTAATTCAATATGGTAAATGGAATCACACTATGCAATCATCATCGCATTAGGTCTCCCATTCCCATCATGTAAACATTGCTACGAGCCAGGGCCATTTGTCTTTCCTTTGTGTTTCCTCTTTCTCCCCTTATATCTAACTCGACTGTTTTCATTTATTATATATATATATTTCTTTTTTTGTGTTTATTTTTTCAAAGTTTCTCAAGACGTACTTCGATCTTCTGTTTAATGAAAGCTGAGGTTGAGATCCGTTTCGGATCAAGTGAATTTACAAAAAGGCTATTTACCCGAAAAGCCAGCACTTCTAGACGTGCAAAAATGCGTGTCTCCTCAGCTTTCAGGAATTAGAGAGAGAAGCTTCCATCAGTCTGCATCCGTAGGGAGACGGAAGGTGCTAAGCATGTCTGCCTTAAACTGAGGTAGAAAAAAACCCTAATTTATTAAGCATTGATCACTCCAAATGACAGTTGAGTGCTTAGACATTTAGTGAGAAATAACTGACAAATTGACACACAATTTTCCTACATTTCCAACTCTTTAATGGCTAAAGTAAGGAAGGAAAGAGATAAAAATGTTAGCAGGCAGGGGATATGAACCCAGACCCAGCCCATTAAACTTACCACTCCTCGTTCCTAAACTGCCTTAATGCCTTAAACTGTGGCCATCTGGGCCCTAATGATGCATTTTGCTGAGTGTTTCTTACTTTTGGACAAAAATTACATGGTTTTATTTGATTCTTTTTAATGCAGCTTGTAACAGGAGACCCATTATGCATAGGGTGGCTGGCCATTACAAGGCTTTCGCCCTAAAGTACCTGAGCATGTATTTGAGCAAATGTGCTTAATCTAGGATGCTCTAATCTCATTTCTATCAACAGTGAGGCCCAAGCAGGCCTGTGAGTTGAATACTGATATCACCTCATTACTGCATTACCCTGAACTGTGGGATGGCACACACACACACACACACACACATGCGCGCGCGCGCACACACACACACACACATCTAAAAACACACGCATCTCAGAATAAATGATGCTGTATATCCAGCCAGTTCAACTCTCAGCAGAGCTCCACCTCAAGAACAATTAAAAGGGGTTTGACTGTGTCAGACAGGTCAGGATACTGGAGGAAACAGTAGAGCAGGGAGTCTACCAGGCATGCCAGGGTTTCTGTGTGTGCGTGCGTGCATGGGTGTGTGTACACCACATAGAGTTTCACCACCTGGAGACAGAGGGAGAGACAGTGTGTGTGTGTGTGTGTGTGTGTGTGTGTGTGTGTGTGTGGCCAGCAGCAGTAATGTTTTGGATCTAAGCTAACAGAACTCCTGCTAGACCCTATTAATCAGGGCAGAAAACGTGTGCTGCCTTTCAATCTTGACCTAAAGACTCTTCTCCCTGTTTCCCTGTCTTCCTCCCTCTCTCCTTCACCTCCTTCTCTCCTTCTTCACCTCTCTCATCTGTAATGTTTACCTCTGTCTCAGTGTTGGCCAAGCTGCTGTCGTTGATCTGGGTGTGCCAGTGCCATCGACACGTGAACAGGATCTGCCCTACTTCACTGGAGCTGTGGAGTTTTTAGTGTGGGGTCTAGTCTGATAAAAACCAACTAAAGCAGATAGTTTCCAGTTTCTACACAGATAATTCTCCTTTACCAAGCCCCTGTAGGAGACAGAGACAGAGAGAGGGAGGGAGGGAGGGAGGGGTGGGGGGAATGAGTGAGTGATTGAAGGTTGGTTTTAACCAAGGGATTTAATGACAGCTAATGAGCTGCTTTACTTTTCCCCCTGGTGGAATAAAAGCCCAAGGTGTAATAAAGTTAGGAAAAGAGCCCTGAAAGTTGGAACAAGACCAACCTCAACCAGGGTGTGATGCGTTTGACTTAAATCAGACAATTACTCATAGAGGAGTAAGCTTGACACCTGACAGAGAGTGAGAGAGAGAGAGAGAGAGAGAGAGAGAGAGAGAGAGAGAGAGAGAGAGAGAGAGAGAGAGAGAGAGAGAGAGGGAGAGGGAGAGGGAGAGGGAGAGGGAGAGGGAGAGGGAGAGGGAGAGGGAGAGGGAGAGAGAGAGAGAGAGAGGAGCCAGGATCCTCAGGAGAGTTGTCTTGTTCTACCAGCTTAAGATCGAGAAATAATTTATTTCTAAAGAAACAGAAAAGCGAAGACTGCTGAATCTAACTTCAAAAGGTGATGGTGTGTGTGTGTGTGGTATGGGGAGGGGGGGTTAATGTGAAACAATGCTCTATTTTGAGAGGTATTCATAGCAGGGTCTCTCCTGTGAGGAGCAAGCTAAGTCTCTCATTGTTGCCGACAGGCCCCATCCTGGTACGCCTAAGAAGCTTTTAGGACCCCACCGGACAGTCTTAAACACGGACCAATCAGAGCTCCCGATAAGATGAGGTCCTGTCCTGGCACTGTCGGAGATATATCTGATCACCGTCTCTTTGGAAAGTAATCAAAAAATTACAAAGAGCACCCTGCATTCCACCAGGGGCCATTTTGTTCACCAAGGTTGATTCTTGTCTTCCAAATGCTAGCTTGGTATCAGTATGCACGCCACTGAAACAAGTATTATAGTTTAATTCTAACCATGAAAAGCTTCCAAGAGTATAAAAAAAGAGTAAAAAAGAAGCAGTTCTTTGATAGGGTAGGCAGTAACGCACCAGGCTCCAGGGAACCCTTTGCTTGTCTGTTGCTTTGACTTAATGGCAAATGGATGTCATTGGAATTTTTGAGCGAGACAGCAAGACCTTATCGCGAAGATAAATGAATTAATATTTTACACTTCAGCTGAATTACTGCTGCAGGAGAACTAGGGTTTCAGAGTCAAGTAAATTAAGAAAAAAGAGAAAAGAAGAAAAGGAAGAAGAAGAAGAGTATAGGAGTTTTGAATGTGAACCTCTAATATTATTCAGAGCCAGCGAGTCATGTAAGAGAAAAGGATCTTTTCTTGTCGTAGTCAAGGACAGTCTCTAGCCCTGCTAGCGGTTATTAGCATTAGCATTTATATATTCAATGCAATTTTGAGGTCTGGTGGTACTTGGAGGGGTCAGGAATGAAAAAAGACATGCGGGGGGTGAGAGGATGAGGGAGAGAAAGGAGGAGGGGTTTTTTTTCTTCTCTGTGTGCAATTGGCGTTAAGCAGGGCAGAATGAGTAATGTGAGAAACGATATGGACAAGGGCATTTCACGCAAGAACTCAAGCTCTAATCGGAGCCCAAATTCTACGTGACAACAGTGGGATAAAACAGGTATGTGAGCCTGTAGCAGACAATAACACAGACACGTGCATGACACATTCATGACACATGCATAACACCTCCTGAGCCCTGGTATTTGATTAGTTGATTTGGGATTTTAAATGATTAAACAGATTGGATGTTGATGTTCTGGTATAGCAGAGGATTGTGGATCAGTTTGATCTGAGTTGATGCTTGACACAGACTATTTATAGGAAGTGACCTGTATACTACTTACTATTTACAGGAAGTGATAAGAACATTTGCCCAATAGGAACAGAGAGCAGAGACTGTGTCAATCTAGAAAGGGAGGGGGGAGACAGGCCAGTGAGGGGGAGTTTAGAGTAAATGGTCAGAATAATTGGAAATCTGGAAATTGTATTTCTGAGAAAGAAGAGGAGGAGGAGAAGTGATTTAGTGGACACACACACACACTGACACACACACACACACACACACACACACACACACACACACACACACACACACACACACACACACACACACACACTGACACACACACACACACACACACACACACACACACTGACACACACACACACACACACACACACTCACTCACTCTGGCTAGACACATTAGAGAGGCTAATGGGTGATCCCAAGGCAGAAGGGGGCCATGGGATCATGAGTTTAGGCACTTACCAGGCCAGAGTTGTTGAAAACATCATTCATCTATGTCAATGACAAGACCTGGAGCTTCACTCTAACGTCAAACAATCACGTCTGCCAAGTAGTGGTTTCGTGTCGTGGGCCAGAAATACAAACCATGACTTTACTCTGTCCACCGAAAAACTGCAAGACCATCTCTCTGGATGGGACGTCTAACGTACGCTAGGTCCATCTCTCTGGATGGGATGTTTAACGTACGCTAGGTCCATCTCTCTGGATGGGACGTCTAACGTACGCGAGGTCCATCTCTCTGGATGGGACGTCTAACGTACGCGAGGTCCAACTCTCTGGATGGGACGTCTAACGTACGCGAGGTCCATCTCTCTGGATGGGATGTTTAACGTACGCGAGGTCCATCTCTATGGATGGGATGTTTAACGTATGCGAGGTCCATCTCTCTGGATGGGATGTCTAACGTACGCGAGGTCCAACTCTCTGGATGGGATGTTTAACGTACGCGAGGTCCATCTCTCTGGATGGGATGTTTAACGTACGCGAGGTCCAACTCTCTGGATGGGATGTTTAACGTACGCGAGGTCCAACTCTCTGGATGGGATGTTTAACGTACGCGAGGTCCATCTCTCTGGATGGGACGTCTAACGTACGCGAGGTCCATCTCTCTGGATGGGATGTCTAACGTACGCGAGGTCCATCTCTCTGGATGGGACGTCTAACGTACGCGAGGTCCATCTCTCTGCTCCAGAACAGCTTCTGCATGGGCCCACTCTGCTCCTCACGTCTGCAGAGGGAAAAAGAGAGGAGATGGAGTTGAAGAGGTTGGAGATGGGGAGGGAGGCGGGGGGGAAAGGAAAAAAGAAAGTGGGAGGGAAGAAAGGAGAAGGAACGACCGATGAATCATTTATTGTGATTCATATTTCAATATAGCTTTATATCATATATAAAAGATATTCTTTACATAAATTCATCTGTGGGCGTCCACAGAAGTCCTCTAATCTGGGCTGTAATGAGATCCTTCATTTTGCCAGTCTCTCAGGGTTTGTTCAGGGGTAATTTTAGGCCTTAAGTGTCCCAATTTGGGCTCTTTTTACCCTCATGATGGGCCCTATGTGTGGCTATATTAAGTGATAGTGGTTGTGTGTGTGTGTGTGTGGAAAGGGGGGGGGGTGCTGTGTGTGGGGTCTGTGTGGTGTGTGTGTGGAGGAGGGGGTTTGGGCATTGTGTTCTAAGGCTGACTTTGAGATTTTTATTATCATTTTCAAAGCATCAAAGGTTTTTCTCCCTCTCTCTCCATCCAAGCTTAAAGAGATGAAAGTTTGCCTTTGTTCCATCCTCTGCTACATTACCTCTGTGCATTAGGACTCCTCTTTATCCGTGAAATTACCTTTTAGCTCTCTCATTCAGATTGCCAGCCTGCATGCGACTACTTTTTCGGCTCGTACTTTTTCAACACATTATATCGCTTTTCGTTTTTTCCCTATGCTTTTTCCTTTCGCCCACAACAGATAGTTACATACGCGATTTAGTTTCATCTCTTTTTATTTTCATCTGTCTCTCTCTCTTTCTCTCTCTCTCTCTCTCACTCTCACTGTCATTCTTTCCTACTCGGTATTGGTGTAGCCTTGCATTATACGGTCGGTATAGTCTATTTTAAAGCGTCTCGTCTCCAAAGCAACACAAGGTCTGTTTGTGTGGCTATTCTCAACGCTGAGATGTTTACTGAAGCGGTTTTGTTCTTCTCTGTATCGAAACCCTCTTTCTCTTCCCCTGTGCACTTTTCTCTGTATCGAAACCAGCTTTCTTTTCCAGTTTGCACTCTATAAATCCGCACTGATGCACCTGACAAAAATAGTACTTGATCTTAAAGCCACAAATAAAAGCAATAGATGCAGCCTGAGATTTTGTTGGTTAGTTTGTATTCGTTTTTGTTGTTGTTGTATCTCGCAGTGAAACGTTGCTCTCGCTGCTTAGAAAAAGACGTTGCGGTTTATCTGACGTTGGCGTGATCTCAACGGTGGTCGAGCTCGACTGCACGGCAGAGAGATGGGCCTACATTTGAGTCATTTCTCTCTCCGTTCTCGACTTCAGGCGTCCTGTAGGCCGTGTGAGCTCAGTGCCCAAGTCCGAAGCAGGAGAGAGGGTTCTTACTCTGGGTGTTTGATTTGGACCACGGATTCCTGGGTTGATTCTCAACCTAATTCTAAATAAAACGAGCCTCAGTAATACATTTTCTTGTCATTTGCCCGCCAGACAAAATTAAAATACAAATGGGAGAAAAAACACAGAGAGAATGTCTTCCCAGCCTGATGTAATTAATTGCTTTTTATCCATGTAGAATTTTAAATGAAGATGTAAATTGTTCGTTTAACATAGCCAAAGGACATAGAAGCTTCCGCTGTCAAACTCAATTACAGCCCAGACTCAGAAAGAGGCTTTTCATGACATAGTATGAAAAACTAATCAAGATCTATCTTTTCTCTGTGTGCGCGTGTGTGTGTGTGTGTGTGTGTGCACATTCTCACCAGTAACAGCCCAAACACACCCACCCTCTCAGATAGCCTCAGCCTCTCAGTCTTCTCCACTTAACATGTGTGAGATAATGAATGAAATAACATGTGTATAGAAAGAAGCATTCCAAACATAATTGTGAAAAGCGTTGCCAAACTTTAGTTTTCCTTTCGCCTTTAATGTTGAACTTCACGGTTTCAAATTTTGAGCTCCCATGCCCAGTGATTTAAGACCTCCGAAACATATTTATAACTAATTTAAATATTAATGACCCTAACTTATAGCCTGTGGCGCTATTCGCATACATCAAACCTCAAATGCCTTCGCAACATGCAGGAAAACAGCGATGGTAAACAATGGAATGTACACAGGACACGTGTGGTTTGTGTCACGCATGTTCCGTCTTGTGCAAAGGTAAAGGAGTGGTTTTTGTTTGTGATTGATTTTATCTTTGGGGTGGAACCATGTTGCACAGCCTGTTAGAAAATTTAAAGATGTAACTGTTATCCTGTATAAGAATGATTCTGATGTGTTCAGATTTCCATGTGTGCATAGAGGCCTACCCCAAATCTGAACCCCAAATCTGAACCCCAAAACTGAACCCCAAATCTGAACCCCAAAACTGAACCCCAAAACTGAACCCCAAATCTGAACCCCAAAACTGAACCCCAAATCTGAACCCCAAATCTGAACCCCAAATCTGAACCCCAAAACTTTGCAGCACAATGGAGTGTGATGTGTTGTCTCCTTGCGTCCGGCTGCAATAAAGCTTTCTTAACTTGTTCACCGACTGACTGTGCAATGCTTGATAGAAGAATATTTCTGACACAGCCGCACTCGGATCTCCATGAACTCTGAGATGTCCTGTAGGCACAGGTGGATACACACACACACACACACATTCATGCAGAAACACACACCTCTGTCTTGAGTACATGCTTCAAAACATGTGCCTGACTGAGTGTAAGGGGCTGAAATCATTCACTCACTCACACACACTCACAGACATGCAGAAAGCTTTCAGATGGATCAAACAAATTCATCTACTTCAGCGTGAGGACATTATGACTGCCTGACATCAAAACTAGCAGGCAATTAAAGAGGAGCAGCCAGGAGCAGGATAATGCATCCAGTGCGTCTTCATACAGACTCCGTGTGCTTGTCTGTGAGCGTCAAGTGGAGGGCATCAAAAGCACTTCACTGTCTCATGTGGACACAGATGCAATCAACTGGCGAATGCTGCAATCAAACGCATACAGGGACTTGTGCTTCCTCTTGTGTTCTATCAGGCCACTCTCCTGTGTCTCCCTGACAGCCCATAGTGTGGTACTGTGAAGGAACAGTCTGGCGGTACTGTCCCTGACAGCCCATGGTGTGGTACTGTGAAGGAACAGTCTGGCGGTACTGTCCCTGACAGCCCATAGTGTGGTACTGTGAAGGAACAGTCTGGCGGTACTGTCCCTGACAGCCCATAGTGTGGTACTGTGAAGGAACAGTCTGGCGGTACTGTCCCTGACAGCCCATAGTGTGGTACTGTGAAGGAACAGTCTGGCGGTACTGTCCCTGACAGCCCATGGTGTGGTACTGTGAAGGAACAGTCTGGCGGTACTGTCCCTGACAGCCCATGGTGTGGTACTGTGAAGGAACAGTCTGGCGGTACTGTCCCTGACAGCCCATAGTGTGGTACTGTGAAGGAACAGTCTGGCGGTACTGTCCCTGACAGCCCATGGTGTGGTACTGTGAAGGAACAGTCTGGCGGTACTGTGGAGTTTGAAACGTCAAGATGGCGGTTCAACACAGAATCTCCCTATGAGACAGAGTTTGTGTGTCTGTGTATTTGCCTGTACGGTATGTGTGTATGTGCATTTGTGTGTGTTCATTTCAGTGTGTGTGACCGTATATGTGTGTTCAGTCCAGGTCACAAAGTCTTTGTCGTTTTGTTTCTTGATGTCACAGCTTGTCATCAACACCCTGGTGAGCAGCTTTAATCCTTTCTGTTAAATACACACACACACACACACACACACACACACTCACTCACACTGACAAACAGAAAGAGCTCAACAAAAACAATGCAAATTTAAGGGATATTAATATTTAAGCAGATCATTTGCAAGATTGGAATAATTATCTAGACATATTCATGTATTCACATCAGGGATATGGCATTGAGACATGGACACATTCAAATAGGATGCAACATGTCACCATGTGTGCATATGGAAATACACATATGCAACTAATTACATACAGGCTGTCACACACACACACAGAGAGAGAGAGAGAGAAGGAGAGAAGGAGAGAGAGAGAGAGAGAGGGGGGGGGGAGGAGGAGAGAGGGAGGGGGAGGGAAGGGGGAGGGAGAGGAGAGAGAGAGAGAGAGAGGGGGGGGAGGAGGAGAGAGGGAGGGGGAGGGAAGGGGGAGGGAGAGGAGAGAGAGAGAGACAGAGAGAGAGAGGGGGGAGGGGAAGGGAAAGGGGAGGGAGAGGAGAGAGAGAGAGGGGGGGTGGGAAGGCGGAGGGAGAGGAGAGAGAGAGAGAGAGAGAGGGGGGGTGGGAAGGCGGAGGGAGGGGTCTCCAGTCAGGATATTGAAAGTTTCTTGTGAACTGTTCAACAGTGGTGATCAGGAACCACAGTTCCTCCCTAAGGCCTTATCAAAGACAGGCAGAAATATGCACATCTCAAGTACATGGGAATTAGCTAAATAAAACTCCACTCTAATGCGTTTGTTCTGGTCAAAATTCACACTTCCACACACAGCAAACTTTACCTTTGATCGATACTGTAACCCACTGCAGGGATTTGAAGGGAAACTTGTTTTTACACAGAGAACCTTGATTTTGTCACTTCCTCCCCAGACACAGTCAGATGCGTTGTTGAAGAGTTGGTATGAATTTGATCAAACACACTGTAATTAAGAATACTAAGATACTTATGTGTATTCATTTTTCCATGTTAATATAAGTATGTTTACGTTTCTAAACGAGCAAGAAGTGTATGATCTCTGTACAAAACATGTTTTCAGCACACAAAAGGCCTCGTATAAAATGAACGTGTTCAGATACCACATGTTATGATATGTAATTTTTTATAGAGTAGAAAATTGCTTTACATTAATGAAACCTTTTGTTTGTTATTGTTATTTACGTTTTCACACACAGACCCACCACACACATCAAAAAGGTCCATACAGTTCAGGAAAATCATTCCTCCATAAACTCTGTCTGCTTGTTGAAAATGTATTCAATCCAAATCACATGGATGTAAGGCAGAGTCATCTTTCTCTATTAAGCGTGTCAGTTTTTGCAATTGTGCCTTAATATCCTTTACTGCTTCGCTGTAGGGTAGCACACACACCACACTAACACCACTTACACACACCACACACACCACTTACACACACCACACACACACACACGTACAGGGTAACCTGCTGAAGGAGTCAGTCATGTGTGCCTTTCAGATAGCGGTTTGAAACGTCGTTGATTAGGACAGGAAGTCATGTGTGTAAACCACACTCCGCTAAGGCAAAAACCTGTACGGCGCGTGTGTGTGTGTGTGTGAGAGAGAGAGAGAGAGAGAGAGTCTTTTGAAATCAAACTGAAAATTAAGAAAGAAAAACGTAAATAATCATATGAAATTAATTACACGCTGACATTGAGTTCCTTTGTATCTCTCAATGACGGCTCTCTAATTTATGGGTAAACTAATTAGATTCTGAGGATTTCAGGGAAATGAGAAGTGAACTAAAGGTATATTAATTTCACTTGGTTTGTTAATAATGATGAAATAATGAAGGGCTGTGTCACAGTCTAGTGAGCATGTGAAAGGCTTTCTGAAGTTATGCCTCTCGACTTCCATCACCACCATCTTTATTTATCTGACAATGAATGAAGACAGGATGTGACAGATTTAAACTTGGAGAGGATGTGTTGGTCATCATTACTGGTTTTGGCCAGTTTCATCAGCAATAGAGTTTGACTTCAAGTGCACACAGAATTACCTGATACCGTCTCTCTCTCTCTCTCTCTCTCTCTGTCTCACTCTGTCGTTCTGTCTCTCTGTCTCTCTCTCTCTGTCTCACTCTGTCGTTCTGTCTCCCTCTCTCTCTCTCTCTCTCTCTCTCTCTCTCTCTCTCTCTCTGTCTCTCTCTCTCTCTCTCTCTCTCTCTCTCTCTCTCTCTCTCTCTCTCTCTCTCTCTCTCTCTCTCTTAATCCCATCTTTCTCATTCTTTCCCTCGCTCCTGGTAAATGGCAGTCATTTGTTTGTGTGAACTTCACATAACCCTAAGCGTGTGGGACACCAATCATTCAGAGCCTCAACATCTCACCTCTTCTCTTTTCTCTCCTCCATTTTCAGTCTTCTCATCCCTTACTCTCTCTTCTCCCACACACTATCCATCCCTGCATTTTCTTGTCTTCCCTTTCTCTGCATCCCTCCATCTTTTCCATCTCCTCTGCATCTAAAAGGGAGACATTCTCATCACAACAAAGCACATCCTGTCATATCTCTCTCTCTCTCTCTCTCTCTATGTCTCTCTCTCTCTTTCTCATTTCTTTATATTCGTTTATTCTAACAACCTTCATCCTATAACTCATCAGTGTAGTACTTTCTATCTACCTAATCCCTCCCTCCCCCCTCCCTCCTGGGTCCCATCATCATGATCCGGAGCACCCCCGCTCTCTATGACTGTGTAAATCACCCTTCCCCCCGTGTGTGTGTGTGTGTGTGTGTGTGTGTACTAGTGATGGGTAGCATAATAAGGCCTCACAAACACACCACACAACCCACACACACCACACACGCAAAATCAGAGCCAGGCAGACAGGCAGACAGACAGGCAGGCAGGCATACTGTGCTTTACTTTACTTGTCTGTCTGTTTGACTAAATGACTAAATGTTTGTCCTTTTACCTGTCTAAGGCTGCTAAGATATCACAGAGCTCTAATCTGTTTGATATAGCGGTGTGTCTGTGTAGCTGGGTCCATATTAACTTCTCCAGACCAACCAGACCCTAGGCTCAGATCCAAGAGAGGGAGACATGAGTTAGCTGCAAAAAATCACTCTGGAACTAGAAAACAAGATTTATGCCCCCTCGCCGTCTCCGAGGAGGCAAGAGAAACCGGATAGACAGAAGGGAATTGTGGGTAAATGCAGCTGTGAGGAATGATTGTCTGCAATCCCTGTCGTAATCTGATGCCAGAGACACACGCCATTTTAGACTTTGTGTGTGTGTGTGTGTTGTTTCCCTCACACTCTCTGTCTCTGTCTCTCTCTCTTTCCCTCCTGTCCCTCTTCCAAACACCATACCATCCTCACCCCTCTCACACAGCAACCAGAGGATTGCATCTCGCCAAAATATCACTTGTATTATTTGTAGATGCACCTTTTTTCTCAAAAGTCTCAATATGTCTACCTGTACCCTTTGAATGAAGCAGCGATGGTTACGCTGCATGCGAGACCAGGTCCCATCCCTCCATGGGCTCACGTTGAGGACGGCTCTCTTCTGAAGGCCAGATTACAGGGCAATGAGTTTCCTCATGTTCAAATCAACCACAGAGACAGTCATCATAGGGCACTACTGCCCCCTGCTGGACAGCACACTCACTGCACAACAATCTCCAATTTTGATTCTTTCCTGGTCATCACATTTACATTTTCATTGTGTTTATTAATCAGGCCCTTTTATCTAAAGCGACTTACAAACAGTGCACATGGAAAGTAGTGTGTAGTTTCAGCAGTATTTTTATTGGTCAGAATCAAGGAACTGTCGGTAATGCCTGCCTCACATCAGCAACCAAGCACAATGAAACCAAATGACATAAATGCACAAATGTAAGAACCAGGATTTCAGTCAGGATCTGGCTGGGTTCTCTATACATGGTCAAGACGCAGAGACATATTGAGTAGTGGTCTTCTCAGTTCTCTAAAAGATGAGGTCCGCTGACAGACCTAGAGGTCTGGAAGGTTCTGGAACCAGGCTTCAAAACACAAAACTCGACAAAGGTTTTTCACCCCAGATTAGTATTCATTGTTTTTTTTTGTGTTTTGTTTACCTCACTGATGTCAGGTATATGTGGAGCTACAAAAGAAGAGGAAAATGATTATTCCATCCTTCTCTCCCTCCCTGCCTCCCTGCCTCCCTGCCTCCCTGCCTCCCTGCCTCCCTGCCTTCACCTCAGGTGTGGCAGTGTGTAATGTGAGTCTGACAGTGTGAGGTGGACTGGGACGACGGGAGGAGAGTGCTGATCCTGGGAGGAGATGTGTGACTGGCATGCTAACTGCCAGGTTTGTCTGTTTGACGGAGGGGCCAGCTTCATATCCTGGCCTGTTCATTAAGGCACTCGGAGATGACACACACACACACACACACACATACAGACACCGACACACACCAGTCACACACTTGGACACACAGAAACACACCCAAATGTAAGAAACCACACACACACACACACACACTCTCACACACACACACACACTCTCACACACACGAACACCAACACACATGTTTTTCTACCCTGTGGTGCTGGTTGCAGGTTTATTACTGTTAGGAGAGAGAGATTTCTCCAGTTCAAACCCTCCTAAAACATTTTACACAAATATCTGTACTTTCTTATATTTTCAAACCAGGCTTGTTATTTTAGTTATAATCTGTCTTTGGTGGCATGATATCAATATTTTTATTATCGAAAGATGTGTGTACTTTTGCCATCTTTGCAGATAATGAAGGTACTCTCACTATCTCTCCAGTAGGAGAAAAAGGTAGAGCAAGATTTAAAGGGAGAGAAAATAGGGAAATATGAAATGTGTATCTATGCATAAAACACACTTTAGTCCATGCGTATGCAACACAATCAATCCTTTTAGATACTAGTGTTTGGGTATAAACTATCTGTATAGTTCACGCGCGTGCGTGCGTGGAGTAGGATGTTCATCGGGTTTCTGGAAAGACAAACAGAATAAAAATATCCTTCAATAAAGGAGGAACATCTGTCAATATGTCCTCCACAACATGCCAATCAGACTCGGGCACTGCCCATTCCCCCTGTCCTACACACCACGCCAGACTGCAGGGACTCCGTACCAACACTAATGGATTTCACATGTCCAGACCATATACTAGAATTACCTGCTGTTTAAACGCAGTGTCTGCCTATGCTATTTCCCTGCTGTTTAAACGCAGTGTCTGCCTATGCTATTTCCCTGCTGTTTAAACGCAGTGTCTGCCTATGCTATTTCCCTGCTGTTTAAACGCAGTGTCTGCCTATGCTATTTCCCTGCTGTTTAAACGCAGTGTCTGCCTATGCTATTTCCCTGCTGTTTAAACGCAGTGTCTGCCTATGCTATTTCCCTGCTGTTTAAACGCAGTGTCTGCCTATGCTATTTCCCTGCTGTTTAAACGCAGTGTCTGCCCATGCTATTTCCCTGCTGTTTAAACGCAGTGTCTGCCCATGCTATTTCCCTGCTGTTTAAACGCAGTGTCTGCCCATGCTATTTCCCTGCTGTTTAAACGCAGTGTCTGCCTATGCTATTTCCCTGCTGTTTAAACGCAGTGTCTGCCTATGCTATTTCCCTGCTGTTTAAACGCAGTGTCTGCCTATGCTATTTCCCTGCTGTTTAAACGCAGTGTCTGCCTATGCTATTTCCCTGCTGTTTAAACGCAGTGTCTGCCTATGCTATTTCCCTGCTGTTTAAACGCAGTGTCTGCCTATGCTATTTCTCTGCTGTTTAAACGCAGTGTCTGCCTATGCTATTTCCCTGCTGTTTAAACGCAGTGTCTGCCTATGCTATTTCCCTGCTGTTTAAACGCAGTGTCTGCCTATGCTATTTCCCTGCTGTTTAAACGCAGTGTCTGCCTATGCTATTTCCTTGCTGTTTAAACGCAGTGTCTGCCTATGCTATTTCCCTGCTGTTTAAACGCAGTGTCTGCCTATGCTATTTCCCTGCTGTTTAAACGCAGTGTCTGCCTATGCTATTTCCCTGCTGTTTAAACGCAGTGTCTGCCTATGCTATTTCCCTGCTGTTTAAACGCAGTGTCTGCCTATGCTATTTCCCTGCTGTTTAAACGCAGTGTCTGCCTATGCTATTTCCCTGCTGTTTAAACGCAGTGTCTGCCTATGCTATTTCCCTGCTGTTTAAACGCAGTGTCTGCCTATGCTATTTCCCTGCTGTTTAAACGCAGTGTCTGCCTATGCTATTTCCCTGGAGGATTCCACCAATAGACACAACAGGATTGCTTCTCGGTGGCAAAACAGGTGAATAAATATATAACATTTTCTTTTCAATTTTTTTTTTCTCCACCCTATATATTTTTATTTCTCTCCAAGTTAATGAGTAATTTAACATTCATTACATCGAATAACAACACATTATTTCTGTTACTGTAAGCGTTAAATTTCAACCTGTAATGTCCCATTATAACCACAGTGTGGAGCCGATACACCTTAAACATCTCACTCTAGGTCCTTACCGACACGGAAGTTATATAAATTAATGATATACCATTATGACTTGTACAGCATGCTTACAGGAACATCCTATCATAAACAAAATGTATAAAACCTAGTTAAATCACATGATACAGATTTTTTTTTTTTTTTTTACACAAGAGCACAAATAGTCAAGTTTGAATTAAATATGACTGCATGACATCCGTCAGTCATATTTGAAAGAAAAGGCTAAGCTGCAAAGTTTATATAGAAAAGATCAACTGGACATACAGGTGTTTTCATCATAATGTATGAAGGTACAAAGACACAGTGCATAACTTCTACACGGTAAACGTAAAGCACACAGCATGACTTTTTTATTTATTTATCACGAAACAGTTCTAGAGTGGACAGACAGAACTGATGTGTGAAAATGCCCGGATTAGTTGTCGTTGTGTTTTAACAAATCTCACACAACTGATGACTGATAACTAATGAAGCTGTTTGTGAGAGAGAGAGTAAGAGAGAGAGAGAGAGAGAGAGAGAGAGAGGGGGGGGGGGAGAGAGAGAGAGAGAGGGAGGGAGAGAGAGAGGGGGAGGGTGTTAGGATCAAAGAGGTGGCTCGGGGGTGTGTCTGGGGGGTGGGGGCGGGGCTAGGAGGAGGTGGGAGGGGCTTGTGGACGTCTTGAAGCCTTCTGGACCAGACGCCAAAGGAGGAGAGGGGATGGGCGTGTCTGGAGAGGCTGGAGAGAGGGAGAGCGAGGGAGAGGGAGGGAGGGACAGCAAGGGAGAGGAGGGAGAAAGAGAACCATTAGTTGAATTGTATGCCGTCTACAGTATGTCTAAAGTAAGTGCATTCGCGCGTGTGTGTCTCACCTATCTGAGGAGTGTGTGTGTCCGGCATGGTGCTGATGACCAGTGTGTGTCCAGAGTGAGGGTTGTGGCTCAGCTGGGTGTGAGACGGGTGATGCAGGTGGGCGGGATCGGACGCCAGGCCTGGAGATGATGGACAGAAAACCACAGCCAATCAGAAATCAGAACACCAACCTATCCTGGATTAATTCTCCAAATATTTTGTGCTGATTGTAAGAACAGGATGTAGTAACAAGCTAGCCCAGCTGGGGAAGCTGCAAGCACACTTCACAATTTACCCAGAAATTGTACCGTCTCTAGTATAGAGATTACATACATACATACTTTGTTGTAGTACAATGTTCATTTATCACAATATACAGAGATAGATCCAGTATCTCTTTCTCTCTAGACTGTATATACCTATATAGATGATAGATCCAGTATCTCTTTCTCTCTCTCTAGACTGTATATACCTATATAGATGATATATCCAGTATCTCTTTCTCTCTCTCTAGACTGTGAGTATAGATGCAGCGTGCATGGTAGCCTCACCTCCCAGCAGCATCTCCTGCAGCAGATTGTCTATCTTGGCCAGGCCGCAGAGCTTGACGAACTGCAGCTGTTCGATCATCTGCCAGGTGATGCTCTGCAGCGTGGGCAGCAGGAGCAGCAGCTCCCCAAAGCGTCCGCGGGAGTCGTACTGACGGTCGTTGATGTAGTCCTCCAGACTCATCTGGACCTGCTGCCTCATCGCCTTGATCTTAGACGGGTCCCGCAGGGATTTGGCGTCTGGGGGAGGGGCAGGAGGGTGGGAGAGTGAGGGGGTGAGTGTGTGGACGTGTGTGTGTGTGTGTGTGTGTGCGGTGCAGGGAAGCTACCAGGGTCGAAGAACACGATGGCCTTGAGGGCTGCATACTCGTTGGCGTCGATCTGGATGTCCTGGAAGGGCAGCACCAGCTCGTCCAGCACGCGGTTCGCTACGCGACTCAGCTCCGGCTCAGCACAGCCCCTCTGGATCACACTGCCACTGCCTGGACCACCAGCACGGTTACCCACCGCTGTGTGTGCGTGTGTGTGTACTCCTCTCTGTGTGTGTGTGTGTACCTGTGATTGCCTGTGTGTGTGTGTGTGTACTTGTGATTGCCTGTGTGTGTGTGTGTGTGTGTGTGTGTACTTGTGATTGCCTGTGTGTGTGTGTGTGTGCTCAGGTGAGCCTGATCAGCTAATGCAGGGGTTTGAGTGTGTGTGTGTTTATGTGAACAAGTCGTTGTAAGTTTGCACAGTGTTTCGTCGTGAAGACATTTCTGAAAGCCACAGTAGGGTAGGCCCTGAGCTCCCAGCACTTCAAGTCAATGATTATCAGCTTGTACAAGTTCTCAAAGGAGGCCAATGACCTGTGGCCTTGGTGTGTCAGGCTTTAAATCACGCTTCACACGCTAGCATGCCAGGGCCTGATTGGCTGTTTTATGTACGACGGTGACCGATTGGTTGTTCCTTACCCAAAAGCAGGAAGTCCTTGAAAGGCATCGACCTCTTGGCAACCCCGAGTAGAAGGTGTTCACCTGCATGAGCCCTGAGCAGGCTGACCTGCACACACACACACACACACACACACAGCCTAGATGAAATGCTATAAGTCACAGAGGGGCCACGTGAAACGCCAGGTGAGACTGTATCTTCTTGATTGGCTGTTGTTGATTGTGTGGTAGATGTTGTTGTTGTTGTTGACCTGGTCATCCAGAGGCAGCTCTCCGAAGGCAGGGATGTACTTGGCCCACTCCACCAGCACCAGCAGCTGCTGCCTCATGGAGTCACACACATCCCCAACACTGGCTGCTCTCTGCTCCACTTCCCCCGGGCCCCCCGCCCCACCCACTGCATTGATCTGGAGGGAGGGGGGGGAGGAGGGGGGAGGGAGGGGGTGAGGGAGTTGAGGAAGGAAGGGGGTGAGGGAGGGAGTTGAGGAAGGGAGGGGGTGAGGGAGGGGAGGGGGGGAGGGAGGGAGGTAGAAGAAATTTCATTTGCTTTTGGTTTCCTTGTGAGTAATCATAACACACCCACACACATACCTTAAAACACACACACACATCGACTGTACATTGCACAGTATGCTGTAATGCACAGTGATCATGATAACGTGTGCTGACAATAATAAGCATTGAGTCCTGTCACAGGCTAATAAGTATGTAAACAGTAAGAGTTATTACTGCTCGTGTTCACACCGCCTAGTCATAAACACACCTATGATTTCCTTATATAAACCTCACTGATCCCATCTGTCTCTCTCTGTCACACAGACACACACACACAGACACACACACACAGACACACACACACACACACAGACACACACTGTGCTACCTGTTGGGAGAGGGTCTCTGCCTGTGCCAGGACAGTGATGGGGGGGAGGTCTTGTGAGTCCTGGGCGCTTCTGCGAGAACTGATACGATCTCTCTCATTCTGAACCGCTGGAACACACACACACACACAGTCAGGATGTGGTCAGTGTGTTTGTCTGTGCATGTGCCCCTCACGCGCGTGTGTGTGTGTACTGAGTAAAACAAAACAGCCACAGCAGGTCAGTCAAACGTTAACCAATGGCAGACAGGACAACATGTATAAAAAAAGCACATGATTGGTGTCATTAACAACCCCTCCAAGGTTATACCCCTCATAAATACACACATACACTCTCTGCACACACACAGAATAACCAAACGGGCCTACTGGGCCTTCAAACCAGAGCCTCTGTATGAAGTTGTTCATTCTCTGTTGTTGTTATTCACTTTTAATTTCTGATTGCATTCATGTCTATAACTGAGCCCCCTAAATCCACCTGATAATCCTAACTTCTGTGTAGCCTAATTATGTCTCTTATTTATGGTGGAGTGTGTAAATCCTGTTTGTGATGATCTCTCTCACCCTCTTTCTTCATCCCGGCTCTGAAGCACTTGTGGAGTCGACAGAAGCGACACTGATTCCTCTTGTCCTTGTCCACCACACACTGGCGATTAAACCTGGACACACACACACACACACACACACACACACACACAGACATTATCACTACAAGTAATGTTCTTGCAAAGTTAAGGTTAGTGTGTGTGCGTGCCTGAGTATCTGAGAGTGTGTGGCTGTGTTTGTCTGTGTGTGTGTGTGTGTGTGTGTGTCTGTGTGTGTGTCTGTGTGTGTGTGTCTGTGTGTGTGTCTGTGTGTGTGTGTGTGTACCTGCAGGTGTAGACGTGGCTCTTGCGTATGGAGCGTCTGAAGAAGCCCTTGCAGCCGTCACAGCTGGAGGCTCCGTAGTGCTTCCCTGTGGCTCGGTCTCCACAGATGGCACAGTTACAGCTCACCCCCTCCCCCTGGGCCAGGCTGGCCTCCGCAGGCATACTGTCTGCAACACACACACACCACACACACACACACACACAAAGATACCACACACACACACACACACACACAAATAGGAATTAACAAATGTTCTCAGTAAATGTATTTATAACATTTGTGTATAACATAGGGCAGGATGGTTTAAACAGGATAGGGTTAGGAGAGGGCTGCTGTTTCCTGACTGCATCTACAAGGCTGCTTCCATCTCTCCACCTCCTCCAGATCTGCAGGACTGCTCGAGGGGGAGAGGGTGTCTGACAGTGGAGGACATCTGATCTTCCTCATCACCATCATCCTCTTCATCATCATCACCCTCCTCCTCCTCATCATCACCATCATCATCATCACCATCATCATCATCACCATCATCATCACCATCATCTTCATCATCATCATCATCATCACCATCATCATCACCATCATCTTCATCATCACCATCATCATCATCATAATCATCATCATCAGATCACAACTTATTAACATGCAGTTAGTACTGGGAAGTATTGAGCGCTTAAGAGATGGTCCGGAAAGTGCCTGGGTTCAGAACGTTCTCCCTTATAGTAAAGACTCAAACTGAAGGAATCAACGCCCTGGAGCAAACGTTCATTTTTGCAGGTCAGCAGTAAACCAAACTATCCATCTGTCTTTCTCTTTGTATCTCCCTTTCTTTCAGTCTTTCTCTTTGTCTCTCTTCATTATACTTTCTCTTTCCATCCTCTTTCTCTCTCTGCCTCTGTCTCGATCCATCTATCTCTCTTTCTCTCACCATCTATGTCACTTTCTCTCTCTATCCATCTATCTCACTTTCTATCTCTGTCTCTCTCTCTCTGTGTCTCTATCTCTCTCTGTCTCTCTGTCTCTCTATCTCTCTGTCTCACTCTGTCTCACTCTGTCTCACTCTGTCATTCTCTCTGTCTTTCTGTCTTTCTCTCTCCGTCTCACTCTGTCGTTCTGTCTCTCTCTCTCTCTCTCTCTCTGTCTCACTCTGTCGTTCTGTCTCACTCTGTCGTTCTGTCTCTCTGTCTCTCTCTCTGTCTCACTCTGTCGTTCTGTCTCCCTCTCTCTCTCTCTCTCTCTCTCTGTCTCTCTCTCTCTGTCTCTCTCTCTATGTCTCTCTCTCTATGTCTCTCTCTCTCTCTCTCTCTCTGTGTCTGTCTCTCTGTCTCCCTCTCTCTCTCTCTCTCTGTCTCTCTCTCTCTGTCTCTGTCTCTCTCTCTATGTCTCTCTCTCTCTCTCTGTCTGTCTCTCTGTCTCCCTCTCTCTCTCTGTCTCTCTCTCTCTGTCTCTCTCTCTCTCTCCTGGCACCCCTGATCTCAGCCAGCAAAGAGGAACATCCCATTCCATAGCAGACACGGTCAGAGAGGAAGTTCATGTTTACCTCAGCATCTCCCCATGTCCACGTGTTCAGAGTGACATCAGTGTGCAATTTTTCTCTTGGAGGACTGCCTCCTTAAAAGGTTATTTTATGATACCAGCGTAGTCGTATCTATCAGCAATAGATTAAGGATTTCATCACAGGACATGGTTCATCAATGTCACATGGCACACGCTTCCTACACTGTAACTAACGATGCACAGTACTCACTAGCATTGCCTCGTTTCTCGTTCATACTGGATCTGGCTCCAGCTGATTGGACGACTACACATTTTCTTCTTTTATTAACTTAAGTTAATTCACTTTTATCCAAAGCGACAACCGCATCGTCCCAGTGACAACTTCTGATATAACGCTTCAGGTGTTGCAATGATCTTCACCAGTTAAGTTTCAGTGGCTTGCAAGCTGTTGTAACCTGCCAATCATTAGCTTGTGAGTGAACACTGGCACATGAAAACAGAGAAATGTTCCAGGTCTTCATCTACAGTAGACAGAAGATGCCTAACATGCTCCTCTTACACATTCACCCTGTAACTGCAGGCCCACTGCTCTCTGCATCGTCCTGTGTGTGTGTGTGTGTGCGTGCATATGAGAGTGTGTGATCTATCACACGCATGTGTGTGTGTGTATACAGCATACATGTATGTGTATACAGTATATGTGTGTGTGTCTCACCTCCTCCTCCATAGAGCACGTCAGCGTTGTCGAAGCCCAGTGTGCTGTATGTGGGGTCAAGACCCTCACAGTAGTTAGCAACATCCATATCCAACAGGGACTTACTGAGAGGAGCAGGAGGGTACTTCATTCCTGAATGACTGTCTCTCAGAGCACGTTCTCTCACTCTCTTTATCCCTATCCCCTTTGTTCTGTCTCTCTCTCTCAATATTTCTGTTCCCTCTATCCTAGCTACTTTTATTTCTCACCACACTTCTACGCCTTTTTTTTATCTTTCTCTACTGCTCTTCTTCCAGTCTCTCTCTCCCTCTCTCTGCTTCTCTCTCCTATGCCCAACTCTCTCCTCCACACCTCCCTGGCACTCTGTATTCTGCATGGCTACCTCAGGTAGACAATTTAAATTTGACCCTGATTGGTCTTCATGCAAATAAAGGAGGAGCCAAGATCAGCACTTCTCACCTTGTTGCACATGTGACTTATCTGTCCTCCTCCTCCTCCCTTATCACAGGGATGGAGAGATAACAGGCCAGGAGATATTCCACCTCTCGTTTCCAAAAGGCCCATTGGTAGGCAGGGTGCAGCAAGTGGTAATAACACAACGTGTGTGTGTGTATGTGTGTGTGTATACGTATGTGTGTGAGCATGTGTGAGTGTATAACATCCACTCACCGCTTAATCTAATCAATGGCTGAACAGTACCCCCCTGCAGCCCCCCTCACCCCCCCTGCAACCCCCCTCACCCCCCCTGCAACCCCCCCATGATCACATAAGGTGAGGGAAAACACTGATACCCTCAGGCCAGACAGGACATTCTCCTAATGCGCTGGAAGCAAGCTAACCACCTGACCTACAGCAGGACTAGAGACACGTGTGTATGTATAAAAAGGGCTTTTTAAGATCAAGACCAGGGGGTTGTGAGACCAGGATTTGAGTATTTTAGGACCAGGGGGTTTCAGTAGCAGAATGCTACGCTCCAAACCAACAAATACTCAATGTTTTACATGGAAATGGGATTGGCCACATAGCTTCACAGCACTAAATAGCACTGTCTGTGAGGAAACACAATCAAATGCTGCCATTATAATGTAGATGAGATTGAGTGTGACAGGACAGAATGAGAACTACATCAATCAGTTTATGAGTGGAGCAACGAGGAGTCTGTCTATGAGGGCTGTATAATGAAAGGGTGGAGACACAGAAGATTACACATCATCACTGATTAACTACCTGGACACTCTAGAGTTGGCAGAGAGGTCCCAATGCAGGAACGATATCTCCCATGACATGGTACTGTTCAACATCTATGAGGGCCCTCTGAGAGGAAGAGATGAAATAAGAGAGAGAGAGAGTGTGTACGTGTTTGTGTGTAGGATAGAGATGGATTACTCTTTAACTGAGCTCTGAGGGCAAGGCTCCTGACTCATCATGTTTAGTTTAGAGAGACAGAAGAAGAGAGAGACATGGAGAGAGTGAGAAGTAGAGAGACAAGGATAAACAGAAAGAGAGAGTAGGAGAAAGGAAGAGAAGTTACTGAGGGAGACAGAGACAGAGGTAGAGAAAGACAGAAAGAGGTGAAGAGAGACCGGTAGAGGTCGAGAGAGTAGGACAGGTAGAGAGAGGGAGAGCAAAAGGGGGAGCGGTAAAGAGAGAGAAAGGAGGAAGTGCCCCAGTGTTTTCTCGTCCCATTCACACGCCCCTCACACACAGATCTAATACTGAGGCGAGGAAGGAGGTTGGGAAGGAAGAGAGGAAAGAGGAGATGAAGTAGGAAAGGAAGTAGGACAGGAACTAAGAAAGGAAGGAGGAGAGGAAGAAAGAAAGGAGGTAGGGAAGGACACAATTAATGAGGGAAGGAAGAAAGGCAGCAAGGAAGGATGAAAGGAAGAAAGAATAAGTAAAGGAGGAGGGTAGGAAGGAAAGAAGAAAGCTTGTGGTTGTGGAGAGAGAACAGTAGCGACAGCATGCCTAGCAACTCAAACCTCTCAGTATCATAAAACAGAGCTAACAGTAATCTTCTGTGTGAAGCGGCCGTAATACTGTCCCCTGTATTTATACTGTAGCCGTAATGACCAGACATCAGCCAAACCTTAGTACCTGCTGATGCTTGCTAACAAGAATCATTTTCCTGTAATGGAAATCTAAACAGCTTTCTTATCTTACTAAATATGGAGTATTTGATTGCTGATTAGGAGGTTGCAAGTTCAATATCAACCTTTACCTACAGGCGGTTGGCCTCTAATAAGTGGGCCAGCTAAACACATGATCTGAAATTAATTTGTGAACGTCAGGCCTACTTTTCCGTGTTGGTGAAGTTCAACTTTATCCAGTCACTAAAAACTGAATCTTGATTTCCTATGTGAAGTCGGCTCCTCTCATCATAGCAGAGGGAGTGTCCTTTAGATTAAAAACAAGACAATTCCAGAACAGAACACGATATGAGTTATCACATGTCATCTTTATTAGACTGCATGTAACAAAGATATCGTATCTGCTTCGGGTTTTTTTTACTTCTTGAAAGCACTTGAATGGAGCTGGCTGAGGAAGCAGGCTCACTATCTGACTACAGTACATTTAGATAAGAACTCTACAAAACTAGCTCAGCAAAAATCGCACTGGAGCCCATCCAACCACACTCCTTTTTAAGGACGGACGCAAAAGAAATCCTTCACACCCAAGGAGGCATTACAGCCCCCCTGAGATAGTTCAGGCCTCTCTGTTCTGTTGTACACGGGGGAGAAACCCCTATCCGACCAATACGGAATCACGTGACATCCTTAGGGGTGTATTTCTGTTAGCGGATAGTCGATAAGGTAGGTACAAGTATCCAGATGTGTCACTCGATAGTTTTCTTCAGTTTCTTTCCAATATTCCCTCATGAATAAGGCATGACGCATCACAGTAACTTGAACTAACTTCAAAATCTTAATTTCAATAAATTAATTCGACAAACATTTCGACATGCATTTTCAGAAGGCACGTAGCCTTTGCTTAGCCTACCTTTTTTGTGTCCGTGCATTTGTCCAAATGTTAGCTACTTGTCCAGTAAACAAAACACGTCGCTAAAGCGACGTCAGTCTCCGTGTCACTTGTCTACCTTGTCGCTGATTTAAAAGCAAAGTGAGTTGAATTGCGACATGCGACAACATTAGCTGAGAAGGGAAGCTATCGGGCCTATAATTCATTGAGCCACACATTCGATGGCGCCGGCATGGCCTGTCATTAGATCGATTTACTAAACAAACTGAAAGTAGGGTGGGGATGTTAAACAGTAACCAGGTCCCATAAAACTAAAAGCAGAAATCACCGGGTGTGAATGTATCAACTATGGTGGACATAACTTCTAGCTTGGTGAAGACCGTGTGAGGGTGGAAAAGCTAATGTTTCACGTAAAAAAAGGTTAAATAGTAACAGTGTGGACATTTATTTACCTTTCCATCTGGAAATGTATCCGATTAAAGGCTATTGCCATAATCATTTTACAGACTGGAGACGAGAAATCTTGTCTCAAGATGCCTATGGGATTTTTTTTTTCGAAGAAAAAAATAGAGGTCAAATGTGTTGTTTTACATCAGACGCTAGCCCTGATTAGGGCCATTTTAACTTGTAATGTCCATAAGTCACCAGGAGGTGGTGCTGTTTTAACGTTCATGATGTCTGTCTGGGAGCATTTGGAAACCTGAGCAAAACAAACATTGCAACATTGCATACAAGCGGTCAATATTTCTTCACCTCATTGCGGATATACTTCAGGACCATGTTCTCAACAATGCAACCTGACGAAAACTTGACATTATTCTGTTTTCTTTGTTGTACATCTGTTCATTTAGGATCATCTTAATCATTTACCGATTACTCAAAAGAGTCTTTCCAGTTGCACATTTTATTTACATGTATTCATTTAGCAGACGCTTTCTTCAAAGCAACATCCAAGTGAGAGTTTTACAAAGTGCATAGGTCACTGATTATAACAACGAGATAGCCCCCAACATTGCATGCAGCCAAAACATGAAGCATACATTGTGAAAACCAAGTAAGTGCCAAAGGGAAGAACCATAAGAGCATGCAGTTAAAGAGTGTACCTGTAGGAAAGCAAGCAACAATAATATAATTCACAGGGAGTACAAGAAGTTAAATCAGTTACAACTAACCAACAAGAGCAACAAGTCTCTCAATAAGAGTCATTGTGTTCCTGGAGGAAACTAACATCAGGTCCAGCAAGTCATTCCTAAGTGCCGTTGTACTTCTGGAACAAGTGCGTCTTTAGCCTTTTCTTGAAGGTGGTGAGAGAGTCTGTCCCTGATGGAGGTGATTCTGTCGTGAAAGATATTGTATGTTTTTAACCAATATCTCAAGGTTTGAAACAGCACTGAAACTCAGCAAAGTTTGAATTAAGGTGTTTACTAGAAATCAGAATGACAGATTCCAACAAACGTGAGCAAGATCCCGGGATCACACTGGAGGTTTACCCAGGACATTCCTCTTATATATGAAAACCTTCTCAGTTCTGTAATTTTGCTATTGGTACAATACTGTTTGCCACAGATGCATTATGCATTTCTCACACTATTGGTCTCTCACTCAAAAAGTTTTGCAGAATGCAGGTTTAAAAAAAAAAAAAAAAAACTGCAGGGACGGAAATTTGTGTAAAGTTGCAAGCAGGAGCAAAACGCACAGTGGATGTCATCTTACTGGACCAACTCATTCGACCATCCCTTTTTAACAGGTTCTACAACCAACCTGGTAGCATGCTGTTTCGTGCTACACTTAAAAAATAAAAACGCCTCATCCATCACCTCCTCTATCCATCACCTCAACCCTCATCCATCCCCTCCTCAATCCATCACCTCCACCCTCATCCATCCCCTCCTCTATCCATCACCTCCAACCTCATCCTTCACCTCCTCCAACACAACAGGAAGATGAGCATGTCGACGCAGCTCAGAGCAGTGAGGGTGAGGAACAGCTCGTTGACCTCCTCCAGTTCCAGGCGCATCAGGTAGCACACGCGGAACAGCTGGTAGGGGACGAAGCACACCATGAGGACCAGGATGAAGAGGAGACTCTTCACCTGGGCGTTGAGCTGCTGCTGGACCAGGCCGTCCTGCCCCTTCTTCCTGAGGAGCACCACCAGGATGTGGACCTGGAGAGCCATCAGCGTGAAGGCCGTCCCACAGATCACGGAGATCACCATGTAGTTGAACACTCTCACCCCCGTGTCGTCCATGCGCTTGGCGAAATGGAAGCACTTGTCGTCGTCCTTGGAGACCCGGGTCCCCTCCTGGTGGCCGTAGAACTGGAGCACGAGGGGCAGGACGACCAGGAAGACGACCCACACGGCCAGGCTGGCCAGGAAGGCGTGCATGTTCCGGTAGAAACGCACGTTGTTCTCCTTGCTGTAGTGTGACCAGATGCGGAGCACGATGATGACGGTGTAGAACACGAAGGTCAGGTACATGTGAATATGGATCATCCCGCTCACCGCGTTGCAGGCCTGCGGGCCCATCCTCCAGCGACCAGAGGTGTAGTAGTACAGCCTGAAGGGCACGGTGAGCAGGAAGAGGCTGTGGACGATGGTGAGGTTCATCACGGCGATGGTGATGACGGACTTGCTTGACTTGAAGGTGCGGGCCATGAGGATCACTCCGATGGCGCCCAACAGCAAGATGGTGGAGTAGATGACGGTGAGCGCCTGTCGGTATCCACACTCGGCAAACGGCTTGACCGTCGTGGACAGGGTGACAGAGGTGTTTATGCTGATGGTGCTGTTGGTGGTGTTGTTAGCAGAGAAAGGCTCCATTTTACTACAAAATGAGTAAGAGGAAAGTGGAAACCTTTAGAACAGAAGGAGAGAGAGATGAAGATGCATGCTGCCTCAGAGTACTGGGGTCTGGCATGGACAGTTATTCATTCATGGTTTTCATGTTGATTGATACCCAAACGTGATGTGGGATGAGTCAAGGCTTTTCAACACAGCTCCAGGAAGACACATTGGGTTTATAAACACATGTAATCACTTGCTTGAAGGGAACTGGTTTAATAGGAGTGTAATTTGTTAAAAAGATCTAGGTCGTTTTATGTAACAGTTCAGCTCTAAACATGTCAAGTTACCTAGAGGTGACACATTATTGGATTATATTGCAACCAGGGTTACACGTGAGAAGCAGCTGGTGACACCTATAGAACTGAAACCTAAACCATCTGTACTAGGATCTATTTCTGTAAAAGAGTATGCAGTTTGAAACGTACCTTAAAATTTGTAGTTGTGTGGTTGAAGAACTGCGGAGTTGAGGGCTGCATCAGATCTTCGTGACAGTGTACAGTGGAGAGGGACAGTCCTCTGTGCTGCGTTAGACTCGTTTGAGATGTCTGTGATCGCGGACAAGTGCTGCTGTGAGTTTAGTTTCTGTTGGTTTGTAGTTTGTCTGGAAGAGAGAGAAACAGAGAGGGAGGGGGTAATTGCATGCGTGTGCTTCCTCTGTGTGTGTTTGTGTATGGTTGTGTGTGGTTGTGTATGGTTGTGTGTGTGCTCATCATGTGGTCCTATGCATATCAGAGAGGAAGGAAGAGGAGAAAGAAATATCACAAACATTTTGACACCTAACCCACAAAGCTGTGTGTAGATCTACGTCAGATCACAGACGGTTTATAAAACCTGCATTCTGTTACTCAGCTGTTACAATGTAAAGAAACACTCAAAGACTGGAGGTAGGTCTGTTCCGATATCTGCAATTGATTTAGCTAGTTGTTGCTGTTGTTGCTAAATTCAATACATTCGAGGGGGCGGAGCTTCAGCTCCTTCAGGTGACATGCCCCCCCCCTGCCCCCCCCCCCCCCCCCAAGCAAAGAAGACTGCTGATTTTCTCACAATTTCAAAACCTAATTTAACATACATGTTTGTGGGTTTTTTTGTTCAAATTTGGATGGATAGTTAACATATACTTCTGTGGTGTGATGAACTTAAGTCATTTTCAGTTCTGCTTTACAGCCACTTTAACCCTTGTGTTCTCTTCGGGTCATTCTGACCCATCAGTCATTGTGACCAACAAGAGGAGTCAGGTGGCTGAGCGGTTAGGGAATCGGGCTAGTAATCTGAAGGTTGCCAGTTCGATTCCCGGCTGTGCCAAATGACGTTGTGTCCTTGGGGCAAGGCACTTCACCCTACTTGCCTCCTATGTCCCTGTTCTTGCTGTAAGTCGCTCTGGATAAGAGCGTCTGCTAAATTACATGTGATGTAATGAACTTAAGATCGGCTGAGATCAACATATTTATTTTAAACTCATTAACAATAGTCAACTCACAATATTCCCTTTCGAGTATAAAACTAGTTCCATCATAATACAATTGCAGAGGTACAAAACCACAACAATAATATAGCTACAAGCAGCGTGCGGGTTCCTCCGCAAAATGGCAAAATATTGTAAAAATGTACAAGATCAAGACAACAAGAGTGTTCATGTTTGGCAAACAACAACAGGTTGAATGGAGATTCGAACTCAAGCGCATGTGGTTACAAGTCAGCATCTTTATCCTCTCTGCTACACATCAACTGTTGAGGTTCTATGAATAGAAAATGCACAGCAATAGTTTTGGTTAGCTTTGGGACAAAGTTTAAGCAGCTGTAATTCAGTCATCTTTTGACATATCAAGGTAAAATTGTGTGTGGCACTTCAGAATGATGACATCCTGTTCAACTAAACGGAAATGAGCTGAATTTGAACCCTCACTTTTAGCGACACATTGTGTCAGTCCATTGAGCTATTCTCAGTGGCTGGAATCAGGGCCGCCTATAGGGGTAAGGGGTAAAGGGGGGAAAGCTTTCTGGGGCCCAGCCGGGGTGGGGCCCAGCACCGTCTTAAATATTTTTTGAAATTACAACCAATTTATTTTGAACTGAAATACTCACCATTACTTAAAAAAAGCAAACATAAACATTGTATTGTGGCTTTAGTAAAATGTAGCCTGTTTCATAATGAATCCCCCCCTCTCCTAAAAATGGTATGAGTCGTTTTTGTTTAACAATGTCATTTATTGATCTAAGGTTAAACTACTAATGTCAGAGGCTTCATTTCGTTGCTATGCCAGGACCTGTTCAGAAATTGGGATATGCGAAAAGAAAAGAGGAAAAAAAGGAGAGAGCTAGCAAGGGTATTCGATCCCCAAATAAAAGTAATAAAAATTTATTTTCAGTCAACTCCGAAAGAAGCTCAGGCTGCAGAGACGAGCAGCAGTAGCCACGATGCTAGCCAAGAGGAAGCTAGTTAGAGCAAAGCTGACACTGAGGAAGCGCATGTTATGCATTGCTTTAGGACATTCTGCACTTTACCTGTAACTGTGGCAGGAGGAGAAAGGTCCTTCAGTAAACTCAATCATCAAAATGACTAGTGCTCCACAATGAGCCAGGACAGACTCAATCACAATACTTGCCATTGAGTGTGAAATGGCTAAATAAATTGACTTCAAATACATTATAAAAGACTTTGCATTCAGAAAGACAAGGAAGATGGTTGTATAATAGTCAAAGATGAAGGCAGAGGAGGAGAAGATGGGGCGCAAGGAGAAGAAAAATAATAAGAATACTAACAAAAACAATATGTTCCCTCCTACCGGAGGAACCCTAATAATACACCACCCAGTTTTATTTTGGTCTCGAAAGTATCTAAAAATATAGTTTTACCACTTCATAAATTGACTCAGATAACCCCCTTCCAAAACACAGCACCAAGCTGGAATCATCGGGTCCCTTATATTTGGCAAACCATTACTATGGAAATACAACTGACTATATGATACAGTCAAATAGTATCTTCAGCTCTTCATATAAACTGAATACCTAATTAGACAGCTTTAATGTACCATAGAAATACAGCAACATTATGATCAGTGCTCATTTTAATAGGTTCAGCCATCTAGTGTTGTGGCTAACATCTGCGCACCAAAAAACATGAATCCATAGTGTTTACATTACTATACAGTTATACTATAGTTGAGTATTTATCGTAATAAATAAATATTATTTCAAATAAAACATGGCTTGAGATATGAATGCTTCAACCCACATCCATCCAAATGCGTGCACACACTCGCACCCCCCCCCCCTCTCACAACTGCGGGCGCACACACACACACACACCACAGTGACTCAGGGGAAGTGCATCTTGCGTCTCCTCCACAGAGAGACTCTCCTGGAGGTGAGGACTCGTGTCACCACACTGAGCAGCATCAGGAAGATGGTCATGGACATCACGATAACGTAGTGGCTGATGCTGTGGAAGAAGGAGCACAAGGGTTAATACCAGGACCAGAGACCTGCTCCTGCACTGCTGGGGCGGGGGCATGTGGAGGTGAGGGGTGGGTGAGGTGAGGGGTGGTGTAGGTGAGGGGTGAGGTTGGTTAAGTGGTGCGGGGTGGTGGAGGTGAGGGGTGGTGCAGGTGAGGGGTGGTGGAGGTGAGGGGTGGTGGAGCTGTTGGGTGGTGAGGTTGTGGGGTGGTAGAGCTAATGTGAAGGGGTGCTGGGTGGTGTGAGGGCTGGAAGAGGTGGTGTGTGAGGGCTGGAGGAGGTGGTGTGTGAGGGCTGGAGGAGGTGGTGTGTGAGGGCTGGAGGAGGTGGTGTGTGAGGGCTGGAAGAGGTGGTGTGTGAGGGCTGGAAGAGGTGGTGTGTGAGGGGCTGGAGGAGGTGGTGTGTGAGGGCTGGAGGAGGTGGTGTGTGAGGGGCTGGAGGAGGTGGTGTGGCGGGGGACAAAGAGGACATGCTGATCCACAGGCTTGTGAAGGGTTGGAAAACAAACGCAGCCTTGCAGTGGCACGTACCTGGTGCCGATGTCCAACCAGCTTCCGTAGTCCTGAACCAGGAAGAAGAAATGCTGCGGGCGACAGGAGAGAGGGATGAAGAGGAGGGATGGTTCCCTGTCCAAATGTAAACAACACTACAACCCTCCCTCTCAAACTCCTCCCTCTCTCTTCCACCCTCCTTCCCTCTTCCTCCCAACTTCCCTCCCTTCCACCCCCCCCTCCTTCTCATCCAACTCCCCTCCTCTCCCCTCCCTCCCTCCTCTCCCTTTTCCCTCCCTCCCTCCCTCCCTCCTCTCCCCCAGATCATGATCTCACCAGGGCCATCAGGTCTGAGATGACGAGCACGATGAGGATGAGGCTGCAGACCAGGGTGAGAAACAAGAAACCACAATGAGACCATCTGGTTGAGGTGTTGTAGTACTCGAATGGGTCAGACTTGTGGCAGGTTAGCAGGCCTGAAGAACACCTAGCTCTAGTAGAGATTCTCCACAGAGTACTTCTAGAATACATGGAGGATTGACTGGTGTTGGAGGAGGGCGGAGAGAGTAGGAGGAGGGGTGGGGGATAGAGGGTGGAGGCTGTGTGTTTAGGGTGACAGGTGGAGGGTGTGTTCAGGGTGACAGGTGGAGGGTGTGTTCAGGGTGACAGGTGGAGGGTGTGTTCAGGGTGACAGGTGGAGGGTGTGGTCAGGGTGACAGGTGGAGGGTGTGTTCAGGGTGACAGGTGGAGGGTGTGTTCAGGGTGACAGGGAGGTGGAGGGTGTGTTCAGGGTGACAGGTGGAGGGTGTGTTCAGGGTGACAGGTGGAGGGTGTGTGTTCAGGGTGACAGGTGGAGGGTGTGGTCAGGGTGACAGGTGGAGGGTGTGTTCAGGGTGACAGGTGGAGGGTGTGTTCAGGGTGACAGGTGGAGGGTGTGTTCAGGGTGACAGGTGGAGGGTGTGTTCAGGGTGACAGGTGGAGGGTGTGTTCAGGGTGACAGGGAGGTGGAGGGTGTGTTCAGGGTGACAGGTGGAGGGTGTGGTCAGGGTGACAGGTGGAGGGTGTGTTCAGGGTGACAGGGAGGTGGAGGGTGTGTTCAGGGTGACAGGGAGGTGGAGGGTGTGTTCAGGGTGACAGGTGGAGGGTGTGTTCAGGGTGACAGGGAGGTGGAGGGTGTGTTCAGGGTGACAGGTGGAGGGTGTGTTCAGGGTGACAGGTGGAGGGTGTGGTCAGGGTTACCTTCTGGATGACAGCTGGGTGGCTACCTGGATGCTCTCAAAGCTGCACATCACCACTATGAAGGGGATGATGACCTTGAAGGACAAGAGAGAAGCCTGTCTTCTGACCTCTCCTCAGACCACAGGACCTACACTGGATGTGTGTTTGTGTGTCTGTGTGTCCGCAATGTGCATGCTGTCGTTCCCACAAGACCCACAAAAAGAACTGGTAGCCAATTCTTGTGCGACTGTTTGCTAGGATCAAATGATTTTTTTTTTACAGGAAGCTGTGTGTTTGTATGTGTGATGACAAAGTACCTTCCACATCATCAGTCCTCCCATGATGAAAGGGTTGAAGACTGTGACAAAGCAGTACACAGAGGCTGGATCAAAACTAGAGAGAGAGAGACATAGAGAGAGAGAGAGAGAGAGAGAGAGAGAGACATAGAGAGAGACAGAGACAGAGACAGACAGAGAAAGAGAAAGAGAAGGAAGCAAAAATAGGGAAACGAACATTGGTCTGCTGTTTTGTACCCCAGAATCGTGAGCTGTTACTGGACAGGGCCAAAAATGTGCCTCTTTCACACACACACACACGTCTAGTAAACTGTTACAGAGCCTAGCTGTATCCTTGTTGAAAATGGTTTAAATTCAAAACAAACAACTGTGAAGCTGAGACATCTTTCCCCCTTTAACGTGTCAGCCCTCCTGCACTTCTATGAACAGGCCTCCTACCTGTTAATAGAAGCAATGTTTCCTGTCCCGAAGAATGCAGTGATGATGAAAAACACCTGCAGAGCCTTAGTCAAGGATCAATCACCTCCTGATACAGCCAGCCCCCCCCCGCCCCGCCCCGCCCAATTCACCCTAATAACTTTTAATCTGTACCGTAGGGGAAGTCTGAAAAGTATTTCACTGCCAATAACTCTGTTAATGTGCACATGAAAATGAACTTGAAAGTTGACCTTGAGCTTCTGTCCTGGCAAACAGACCCACAGTGGTAGCAGTCACCTCATTTACAGTTACCCAGAACTACTTCTGACCCAGAAAACCCTCCAAAATCCCTACTTCCTCCTTGATAAAAAGCCAAAAAATACTTGTCTTGGTGGCTGTGTGTGCTTGTGCGCTCCCTACCGCCCCCCTGAGGTAGTTAGGGTTCTTGACTGATGAGGAACCAGAATAAAGGATACAAAGAAGTAGGACCTTCGGATGTCGTCTAACTTCAGCTGTCTGATCTTGGTGATGTCCATGCTGTCAAAGAAGTCAATACTGGACAGCTGCAGAACAAACACAAACATCTGCTCTTTAGTGAACGACAAGTAGCAAATAACACATTATAGATAACTAGCAGTATAGACAGCATATATACCTAGTAGTATAGACGGCATAGATATCTAGTAGTATAGACAGCATTGATATCTAGTAGTAGACAGGAGACACAGTTGCTGTGAGTCACTATAGCTTTCTTGCAGCCGAGAGGCTGCGTATCGAAATGACTCTCAAAGGGACATGGCAGAAGTGTGACATGACATGTGTGTTAAAAACGTAATCATCCTCTAAGGCCGTCTTCACACTTGATTTCTTTTTTCAGAAAGAAGCACTGCCTTCAGCGCAGTGGCACTTCTGCAAGGCACTGTATTCAGGTCACATTCTCATTGGGGGCTGAGCCCCCCTAAAGGTCTGATCCTCAAATCGCCCCTGCTTCAGCGCCGTGTGTGACGTCAAGCGCCTTTTCTGAAGAGAATTCTGTAACCTGAACGGGAATCATACATTCTAGCGATACATTATTATCCGTTATTTTCTGTTGGTTACTTATTGACAGCTAGCTTCTATGGCGAATAAAATGCAATTACTTGCTTTGGCGTTTGAGGAGCTATATCCTGGTAACTAAGGTAGCTACTCTCCTCGTCCTGATTGGTCAGCGGTCAGAAAGGCGCTTGACGTCACCCAGCAATTTTCAAAAAAAGTTTAGAAAATCGAACTTTTTCCTTTCCCCATAGGGTTGCATGTAAAAGGCGCTGAAGGCAGCGCTTTTTTCTGAAAAAAAAGTCTAGTGTGAACACTGCCTAACCTAGTATTATTTGATATGTACTCGATGTATGGTCCAAAACTCTGACCAAAAACTAGTAAAATGCATTAGCAAAATTTGAAAGTAATACAAATTGTCATTAAAATTATATCAGAGAGAATAATTTTTGCAAGAACTTTAGCAAAAAGTTGACTTTGTGTGTGTGTGTGTGACTCATACTTCCTGTCTCCCAGTGACTCCCTGAGTATGCATGGCCTGCTGCTCCATGTTGATCCACACGAACATCAACCAGGACAGCACTGGGGGGAACAGAGCCTCATACCTGCAGACACACAGAGAGATGAGGAGGAGGTAGGTGGTAGGTGGAGGTGAGAGAGAGAGAGAGACAGAGAGAGAGAGAGACAGAGAGAGAGAGAGACAGAGAGAGAGAGAGACAGAGAGAGAGAGAGACAGAGAGAGAGCAAGCTTACCCTGTGCTGAGGAGGAGGTAGGTGGAGGTGAGGGAGAGGAAGATGCTGAGAAGCCTCTGGAACAGACGGGTGGAGCTGAGCAGAGGGACCAGCAGCGAGGAGCCTGAAGAGGACAGAGACTGTTCTGATCACACACACACACACACACACACACACTGGAGGCAGTCACACACACACACACACACACTTGCCTAACGTGGCCCAGCTGATGATCTGGTTGCTGAGAGGGAGTCCCTGTTTCCGCTGCAGGCTGGAGTGTGTGAGCATGGGAATGCACGCACACACTGCCACATGGACCATCTACACACACACACACACACACACACAACAGTACTGGTGAGTAGAGCCACACATGGGCACACACACACACACACTCTCTTCCTCACCTGGGAGAGTAGGAGCTGGACCTGTCCCCGCGGCAGCGGAGTGCGTCGCCGTGACGACCACATGTAGCAGGCGGAGGTGAAGAGGGTGAGGCCGCCCGCACAGGTACTGGAGGAACGTTCGTTACCATGACGACACGTCACACACACACACACCTTTCAGTTTATATTCAGTAAGACTAGAGAACACGGGTCATTATTCATGATCAGTGTCATATCAGAATCAACACGTGTGTGTGTGTGTGTGAGCCGGTGTGTGTGAGGATGTGTGTGTGTGTGTGTGTGTGTGAAGATGTGGAGGGAGGTACTCACACCACAGGGATGTTGGCCTCTCTCCCCACCACAGGCATCATGGGAAAAGCAGCCAGAGTCAGACACCCCAGGACCCAGCTGATGCTGTGGAACTGCAACCGCCACAGGAAGGGTTACCCAACCAGACATGACTAATCAATCCTGCTCCATCTCTCTGTGCTGGCTTACCTTGGCCTGACTGTAGAGTCCAGACAGGAAGGGCCAGAGAGAGAAAAGCAGCAGCCCGAGGGTCAGCATGGCGCGATGGAAGAAACTCACCACCTGGGGGCGACAGCGACACACTCAAACGTCAAGTCCAAGGGTCTGTGGTCACATTTATCCCACTCACTTTTCATTTTTTCATATCAATCCCTTCACTATCCTACAGTCAATTCAAGGACATTCAAAGCTTCATGGTGGATACTTCTTAAAGAGAATCAGCATTATTATTACTTTGACTTAAACTGGAATCACAGCTCATATTGATTCATGATACCCACCAACAGCTCTATTCCAAATGTGACCAGCACAAAATAACCAAGGCATTTCCACAGAGGAAGAGAAGGAGCAGAGCGGAGCAGGTCCATTAAGGTCCCACACCTGAAAAAAAATCACAAAAAAACCTTTTCATTACAGGAATACAAAAAAGTATTATAGCTTGTGTGGATGTTTGTGTGTGTGGTGTGTGTGTGGTGTGTGTGTGTGTGTGGTGTGTGTGTGGTGTGGTGTGTGTGTGTGTGTGTGTGTGTGTGTGTGTGTGTGTGTGTGTGGTGTGGTGTGTGTGGTGTGGTGTGTGTGTGTGGTGTGTGTGTGGTGTGGTGTGTGTGTGGTGTGTGTGGTGTGGTGTGTGTGTGTGTGTGTGTGGTGTGGTGTGTGTGTGTGTGTGGACCCACTCTCTGAGGACAGAGTAGCACACAGGTACAGGCAGGAGACAGTAGATGTAGTAGGTGAGAGGGCTCCTCTGGAGTAGGAGGAAGACCCCTATGAGCAGGGTGACACACACACACACACAGACCAGGGCACGGCCTGACTCCTGCAACACACACACACACACACATATATGAATCAGTGATACTTGCAAACTTTTTTTTTTTTTATCAATATTTTACACCTTTAAGAACTTTTTTTTCAGGAAAACATTAAGTAGATTTTTTTGGGGGGGAAATAAGTTTTCAAACCTTTCAAAACTTTTTTTCCCAAAAACTTTTTGGTAAAAAAGGTTAGTGGCAAGCCCTGCACACACACACACACACACACACACACACACACACACACAGTGCAGGTGTGTGTGTTGGTTGGGTTCCTGACCTGGTTTGGGTGAGTGGGTGGTCTCCTGAGACTGGCGTGGGTCTTCAGAATCAGAAGAACTACATATGAGGTCCAGCCTACGAATCCCAGCACCACACTGCAACCCAGGAAGAACCTGTCATAGGTGTGATAGTACACCAGCCCCTCCAAAGCACTGGAGATTAGAGACCTGCACAGAGAGATCTGGATAGAGAGAGAGAGACAGAGATAGAGAGCGAGAGAGAGAGAGAGAGACAGAGATAGAGAGCGAGAGAGAGAGAGCGAGAGAGAGAGAGAGAGAGAGATAGAGAGCAAGAGAGAGGGAGAAAAGAAACAAAAACAGAGAGTTCTCATGAACTGTCCCCCAGACGACCAGTATATGATCTACTAGGACATAGATCTTCTAAGCGAGACCAAGGCTGCAGATCTGGGATGTAGATCTAGTGTATGGTTGTGTGGTGCTGTCTGGGGCAGGGCTGTGGAGGTTAGTGGAGCGTCTCGACTCACTGCCTCCTCAAACTTCTCCAGCTGGATCAGAACCCGGGCCCTCCCAATCAGCTCGGACTGTCTGGATTCAGTCAGCAACCTGCCGTAGGAAACACAGGTTAAAACACAGGTAAGAACCTACAGTAGTTACGGGTTAAAACACAGGTAAGAACCTACAGTAGTTACGGGTTAAAACACAGTTAAGAAACTACAGCAGTCATGGGTTAAAATACAGTTAAGAAACTACACCAATTAAGGGTTAAAACACAGTTAAGAAACTATAGCAGTTACGGGTTAAAACACAGGTAAGAAACTATAGCAGTTACGGGTTAAAACACAGTTAAGAAACTATAGCAGTCAAGGGTTAAAACACAGTTAAGAAACTACAGAAGTTAAGGGTTAAAACACAGTTAAGAAACTATAGCAGTCAAGGGTTAAGACACAGGTAAGAAACTATAGCAGTCAAGGGTTAAAACACAGTTAAGAAACTATAGCAGTCAAGGGTTAAAACACAGGTAAGGTAAAACCCTGGCCTTGCAGTCTAGTTGTACTCACTGGTACGGAGTAAATAGGAAGGGGAGTGTGGTGTTCTTTTTCTGAGTCATCTTCACCTAGAGAGAGGAGCATATGGAAGTAATACAATAACAAGACATGCATGGATGAACGCTACTACACGAATAGGTGACCTTCCAGGGCCCTCTGATGGAATAACACTTTAACGTATTTGTGTTGCAGATGGAGAATGGAACGGGAACTCCACCTTGAACTGCTCCAGTATCTGGATGAAGTTAGCGTACATGCTCTCTGCCTTAAAGTGGTCGCTGTTGTTAAGGTAGAGGAGAGGCAATTCTCCCTGAGAGGAAGCACAGCACACATCAAACTCCAGCGCTGGTGAAGCGACAAGCTTCCAGTTTCAAGTGTCAGGTTTAGTTCCGTTGTAGTTCCACAAGTCCTTTGTCATTCTTTTATCCTGCTCCTCTGCACAGTTTACTGACAGTCTGAATCTAAAGCCATCATAAATAAGTCATTATCCTATATGAGAAACTAGTCTTAGTGCTGTGTTCACACCAAACGCAAAGCACATTATTTGCGCAGCGAGATTACATGTAAAGTCAATGCAAACATGTGAAAAATGTAACCATAAGGGGTTTCTACCAAACTCATGACGTATCACCAGTGTCGAGACACAACGTTGACAGAGCATGCTGACGTTTAAGTACGTGTTAGTAGGAGGAATAGTGTTCTGAGAATCATCCTCACCACTGAGTTGAGAGGGATGGGGACTCCGATGAGCGAAGCCATCAGGGGAGCAATATCCGCCTGTACACACACACACACGCACAGAGCTTACTTGTCATTCTCAGATATACTGAGGTCAAGAGATGTCAGCACGGCTGTTATATCATCACTAAGTGCCAGTCTGAGAGGCAGTGACATCATCAGAGAGCGCCAGAGTAAGGGAAAATAGAGCAGCGTCGCACCTGATTGACATCAACCCTGCGAAGGCCCTCCAGTTTCCACTCTGACCCAAACGAAAGAAAAAGATAGGTTACTAACATTTTATTTATTTAACACTTATCCAAAGCGACATTCAAATTGTAGAAAATCACGGATCAAGAGTGCACAGTATTTCGATTGAAGGAACAGTCTGTATTTTATCAGGCACAGTGAAACAATAACATTAACTACAATATGACATAGTATAGTCCAACTAAATGCTACATAATCATGACTAAACCCACGGTATAAGAGCGGGACAGATCCCAGCAAACTTTCCAGGTAGAGTGCCACTCTGTAAGATCGTGTACCTCGCAAGCATCCATCTGTGTAGCTACTCTCTGTAAGATCCTGTACCTCGCAAGCATCCATCTGTGTAGCTACTCTCTGTAAGATCCTGTACCTCGCAAGCATCCATCTGTGTAGCTACTCTCTGTAAGATCCTGTACCTCGCAAGCATCCATCTGTGTAGCTACTCTCTGTAAGATCCTGTACCTCGCAAGCATCCATCTGTGTAGCTACTCTCTGTAAGATCCTGTACCTCGCAAGCATCCATCTGTGTAGCTACTCTCTGTAAGATCCTGTACCTCGCAAGCATCCATCTGTGTAGCTACTCTCTGTAAGATCCTGTACCTCGCAAGCATCCATCTGTGTAGCTACTCTCTGTAAGATCCTGTACCTCGCAAGCATCCATCTGTGTAGCTACTCTCTGAAACGTACCTTGCAGGTATCCGTCTGTGTACTGCTGGGGGTCAGTTACTCTCTGGGCAGAGTTAAGTCCCGCCCCCCATGCCACCAGTGGGGTCAGGGTCTCAGAGGGGTGTCCTGCACCGTGGGAGCCTGATGTAGCCCACACACACAGTTCATACACCAACGTATAGCTTGACAGATGGTTTAAATATCTGATGTGCATGTACACACAAACACACCCCAGTTAGTCATGCCATGATCAGAGGTGAACACGTAAGCCGTTCTTCCGTCGTTATTGAAGAACTCGTCAAACAGTTTAACCAGCTCTGCCACGCCAGCATCCACAAGTGCTATGTTCTCCAGATATTCCCTGGAGACAAACAAATAAAAAAAAAGATAAACAAACAAAACAACCTATGAGAAAGGGGGTTGCTTTACAAACAAGTAAACATGAGCTATAACGCGAGCAATAATATTGCTGTCGGAATGTACACGTAAGCTCTAAGGTTTCTGTGGTGATCGACACGTGAGCTGTAATATTCCTGTGGTGATCGACACGTGAGCTGTAATATTCCTGTGGTGATCGACACGTGAGCTGTAATATTCCTGTTGGTGTCCACAGGGTTTCCTACTCACTTGGACAGGGGTCTGTGCGCGTGCCCGTTGGTGTCGATGCCCAGCAGATGCAGGAAGAAGACGTTCTGGTCTTCCTGGAGCATGGTCTTCAGGGTGCTGTTTATCCTGGCAGACTGGAAGAAGGCCTGGAGACCAGAGAGATGGTTCGCCTGGTAAGTTCATGTCACTTCATTACTCCACTCTAAACCATCACACTCAATAGGTACTGAACAATAGACACATAACAGTCGTTGTATGAAGGCTCTGGAGACAGTGATGTGATATGTACCTTGACTTGGTCAAACACCCAGGTGTCTAACCTAGAGGCATCCGTGGAGGCAAAGTCCTCATTCTCCGCAGGGTACATGTGTGTGTACACGTGCTCCCCACTGGCACCTGCAGGGGGCAGAGCGTTACACAGAGCGTTACCACACTGCCCTGTGCCTCAGTAATGTGTGTGTGTGTGTGTGTGTGTGTGTACCTTTAGCAAACATGGGCAGGATGTCAGGACTGCCCCAGCTCCAGGTGTGTCTGCTCTCGTTGAACACAGAGTCAAACTCTACTGGGTTCTCCTTCCAGCCTGAACATGAAAACACACACATTAATTGACGTATGGACAATAACATTTACACATACAAGATTAACCTCACCCATACATGTGTACACTCTCACACACACACACACACTGACCTTTAGCCACAGCGCTAACATCTTCGTAGAATCCAGCGATCATAGCCACATGTCCAGGCCGAGACTCTGTGGGCACATGTGTGTGTGACACACCCCAACTGCCACTCCGCTCCACCACGCTCCTGAACTCGCCATACACAGAGTCACAGTCAGCAATCGCACAAAACTCAAGTCAGCAGTGACAAAACACTAACTGCTAACAAACACCCATTCACACACACACACACACACAAACACACACACACCCCTCCACACACAAAAACTCCCCTTGACACACATACACACACCGTTTCTCCACATACACACACAGTTCCTTCCACATACACACACACACACACACACACACACACACACAAGCTGACCTTAAGTAAGGTGCCCTGGATGAGCCGTTGTCGAGGGGTAAGTAGAGGCTGTCAGCCCTGAGGCCATCTGCCACCACCAGCACCAGGCGTGAGGCCGGGGGGGGCAGGGGCACGGACTGGGGGGTCATTCCGTGGACCAGGGGGGATGTGAAGTAAATGTCAAAGATGGAGATGAAGAAGACTACATGGACCAGGAGCCCCACCAGGAAAAAGGTGATCACCCTCATGGTGGCAAAGAATGCTGTGCCAGTGCTGGGGGTGGGAGAGAGGAAGGAAAGGAGGGATCGTCATGGCAGATGATCATGTACCAGCAGTTCTTAACAGTGGATGGTGACAAGGAACTGTAGGTATTGGAGGCTACTGCACACTTCTCGTTGTAAGAGGCATATCGTCCGACATCCTATTTTCTTAGTTGTTCTCATTTTAGAAGGCTATGTAGCAGGAGCGTGCATATACATGTGAATATGGACAAGTAGATCATATTGTTTGGCCCTTCAGAGAATCATTAAACAGACAGTGCAAAGCCACATAGATGCTGAAGAGAGACATACATAGAAATTGTTATAAACTTACCTCTCTCCGTCTCCGTGATTTAGATACAACCATACAAGCAGCTGGCGGTCCAGTTCTTTGTTATAGAGAATGAATGAGACCAGTTTCAGGTCATTCTGCACACATGCTGAAGTTATTTAACTAAGCAACTCCACAGATTTTTCCAAATCAACTATAAAAAGACGCACTTACACAACTGTGTGAAATAAGGACACTAACAGTACTAATCTACGACGCCCACGCAATGTGCTTTTACAAAATCAGTCTGTCTTTAAGCAGCTTAAGACAATTGAAGAAATCAGTCTCTTCAGTTCCACTTCCTTGTTGTTAGTACGACGTCTGAACTTTACGCTCAATGAATTGTGGGTATTGTAGTTTAATGTAGAGACACCTAATTTATTTGAGGATCAACATGCATCTGCAAGTTATATATTGGTTTATTATAAGTTTACTATCCATTGATCTTTTCAAGCAAAATATGGTATATCGTCATAACTGGGAGAATTCATAAAATTACTTTAATCTCTTTGCCGTTGAGTTGTGCTTTCTCCAGTAGTAAGACTAGTGTTAGCTGTCAAAATCGGCCCTGCCCTGTTTTAGTCCCAGATTCCGTCTTATCCAATCAAATCATTTAAAAGATACAAGGAAGGCGGACGTTGGAATGCCATTCCACTCACAGCCAATCACAGCCCTCGTTATCCTCCTGTCATAGCTCGGTCAGCTAGCAGCTACCTTGCTAGCCATCCGTCCAGGAAGACGGGTCCAATTATTAGCTAGCTAGCTAGGTTGGTTGCTATAAAATCTATACTGTGCAAAAAATGGCGACGGGTAGCGTCAACCCGTTTAATCTTAGCGATTCTGAGGAGGAGACTGAGCGGAGACCGGATGAGGTGGCTGGCACTGAACCCAGCCCGAGCGATGGAGCCCCTGGACCGCCGTCCACCAATCCCTTTTCCCCGCAAGCAGACGCGGAACCGCCGGCACTACTGCTGTCTAGCAATCGAACCAGTCCTAGCGTCGAAGGTGTCTCGGTAACGGCCGCAGCTGCCGCTATGGCAGCCAGCACGGAAACTCGGGTATCGGTTGATGTCATTGCGGCTCAGTTATTGCGGGATCAGTATATCCTCACGGCCCTGGAATTTCATACTGAACTGCTGGAGGCAGGCAGAGAGCTTCCAAGGTTGAGGGACTATTTCTCGAACCCGGGCAACTTCGAGAGGCAGAGCGGAACTCCGCCAGCTTGCAAGGACCAGGTACTTGGCCCTGGTGGCCCTCTGAGTAAGTAGCTTGTCGGTGCTAACTACAACCTCAATCTAGCTGTATTATGATCAATAGTCCGCCAATGCACTCGCTAGCAAATAAGCCAGTTACTTTGCTTAAGTGTTGACTGGTAATTATAGCTAAATGCTACAACAATGTTTTCTGACAGCACAGCTTGTAAAACAATGGACCGCTTTAGGACTCACAGCTAGCGCTGCACCTGTCATCGGTCGAATAACGCATCTCATATAGCTCTAATTAGTTCCCTGATTACCGAAGATCTAACGCTACGTGTTAAGGGGAACGGCCTAAATTAATTATTCCTCATAATCAACAGTTAACTTGATGCACAATTCGAAACAGGTGGTTCTGGGGGTCAACAGGAGCTGTATGACATTTTAATCACACACGCATATAACAGCTATTGGGAAAGGCGTTGACTGGTGACTACCCCACTATCCAGTTCTGTCCAAGTCATAATGGCTAATTGCTAGGGTGGCTGGCGGTTGCCATGGCACTGGAAGACATCTAGGGCAGGTGGGGGCGGGGGCTTGGCCGCGTGCGTGCGTGTGGAGGGGGGGGGCTTAGCACAGTTGGGCAGATATTGTGCACCTGTAGGAAGGCTATTCAACAGGGCCCGTAGACTCGACTAATGGCTGCTTTGCTCATCCTGCTTGAAGGATCGAATGAGCGTTTTCTGTCGGAAACGAGTGCAAATGTGGTTTAGCGGGGAGGGAGATGTGTCTGACAGGGGGGAGGGTGATAAATGACGTCAGAGGGTCCCCTATTGTTTTGACCTTTATAACAGGAGAAAGGGATGAGGACGTCATGGCAAGGATTTGCCTTGCCCCTTGGAGACAGTTGCCAGGGAACCGTATGCCACTTTAAGTTGGGGGGGGGGGGGGGGCAGGGGTTAGGATTTACATTTATGCATTTAGCAGATGCTTTTATCCAAAGCAACTTCCAAGAAAGAGTTTTACAAGAGTGCATAGGTCACTGATCATAACAACGAGATGGCCTCAAACATTGCGGGTAGCCAAATATGAAGCATACATTGTGAAAACCAAATAAGAGCAATACGAGCATGTAAAAAAAGCAAAAGTGCAAGAGTGTACCTGTGGAAAAGGCAAGCAACATTAATATATTTCATGGCGAGTACAATAATTTTAAGACAGTTACAACTGTCTTCCAAGAGTTACAAGTTACAAGAGTCATTGTGATCCTGGAGGAAACTAACATCCGGTCCAGCCAAACATTCCTAAGTGCCGTTTTACTCCAGAAACAAGTGCGTCTTGAGCCTTTTCTTGAAGGTGGGGAGACAGTCAGTGTCCCTGATGGAGGTGTGGAGCTGATTCCACCATTGAAGGGCCAGATAGGAGAAGAGCTTGTGTTGGGACCGGGCGCTCTTGAGAGTTGGGACCACCAGACGGTTGTCAGAAGAAGACCGTAGGTGGCGGGTGGGGGTGTAAGGCTGTAGGAGAGACTTGATGTAGTCGGATGCAGTCCCATTACCGCTCGGAAGGTCAGTACCAGGGTCTTGAATCTGAT
The DNA here is from genome assembly GCF_054491055.1 of Hypomesus nipponensis. Taxonomy (NCBI): domain Eukaryota; kingdom Metazoa; phylum Chordata; class Actinopteri; order Osmeriformes; family Osmeridae; genus Hypomesus; species Hypomesus nipponensis. The sequence continues at coordinate 1,823,327 of NC_140368.1, forward strand.
GAGGGCCGTGATGGGTAGCCAGTGGAGGGAGATGAGGAGCGAGGTAACATGGGAGCGTCTGGGTATATTGAAGACCAGATGGGTTTCCATCGAACACTTAACCAAAAGTTAAAAGCAACAGGTTGATCTAATGTAACTGATATGTTTAATCTTGTGCAGACGAAAGTTACATCCATATCTTTCTGGATGTTGTAGAGAACATTATGACGGTTCAGTGTTTAATTTATCGTCATGCAATATAGATAAACAACAGCCCCAGTGGCCTAGATAAAGCGTCAGTGCTTAGCCTAGCTAGCATTAGCATGCTCCATACCACAAAAGTGATAGAGTCAATAGAACCAAGGTTGAGTGAGAGGGCAGAGGAAGAAGGCCGCTTAATGTGCAGCTGGTGTTGTTGTGTGTTCATAGTCTTTGTGTTTGCTGTCTGACTGTAGACTGACTGACTCAGTGTGTATAACACAAGAGAAGTGTTGGGCAAAGTCACTCCTCAGTATGAATACCGCTCACCAGTGTCATCAAATTGCTTTTCATGCTTTATAATACACAACACAGAAGCCCATTATTGTATTGAGTTTTATCATTGTTTACCTTTTGATACCGATGATGCTCTTAGTGAGGTAAGAAGTGATTTGGCTATTCTCAGCCTGCTATTAGATTCATACAGATGATTTCGACATGGAGAATGTGGGTTACACTCTGACTTGCTGAGAGATATTTTTCTGGCTTGTATGCTCTCTCTGTCTTTCATTCTCTCTGTCTCTCTCTCTCTTTCATTCTCTCTGTCTCTCTCTCTCTGTCTCTCTCTCACTCTTTCTCTCTTTCATTCTGTCTCTCATTCTCTCTCTCTCTCTGTCTCTCTCTGTCTCTCTCTCACTCTCTCTTTCATTCTGTCTCTCATTCATTCTCTCTCTCTTTCATTCTCTCTCTCTCTCTCTCTCTCTCTCTCTCTCTCTCTCTCTCTCTCTCTCTCTCTCTCTCTCTCTCTCTCTCTCTCTCTCTCTCTCTGTCAGTCGTTTGTCAATCTCAGATTCCTGGCATTCTGTCATGCCTCTGTGACCTGTGTCCAGAGCATAGCAGAGCGGTGATCTTGAGCTGTGTTTAATTTGCTCGTATGCAGAGTGAGGCACCTTTAGAGGTGCTTGTGCTTGTGCCTAGCCAGCACAAAGGTAACACAGATGGTGTTTCTCGGCTGACCAATCACAGGCCGAGATACGAGGCTGTATCGACTAGCCAGTTATCAAGCTGTCCACTGTTTGTGAGTAGGACATGAGCCAATTCACTATATGCACACAAAATCTCTTATTTTTTACAGGAATTCTACTAATGTGACTGATTTCAGTGTTTATAAATAAAAAAGGGTTTGATTTTTAATTTAGTGTTTCCATTGTGGGCCAAGGAGGTGATGATGTTATGAGACAAGATGATGTCATCATGCAAGCTGAATGGTTGTTTGTGAACGAGAAGGGAGTGGCCTGTTCTTATAGGGGTGTTAACTTGAGATCAATGGGAAGGCACACACACACACACAACACATTATTACATCACACGCAACATGTGTTTTCATAGTCCATCCACACAACATATTTCACGTCACACACACACACACACACACACACACACACACAGGTCAGTCATGGGACCAATTGTGATTGCTTTGTGTGGCCATGAGATCAGTCCTGATCATGGGACTTTAGCTCATTATGGTGGCATTCCCCTTAGTTTGGCAAGGCCAAGGGGGTAGGCTCAACATTCAATTAGCCCAGCTTACATGACAACAACTACCCACTCCCTTTAGCCTCAGTAGCTAGGCTAGGTGTTAGCCAGCTAGCGCTGAGAGGCACTGCTGTTCACTTACACAACAGCAAAAGCCTGACTTCTCTTTGGTTGGACTTGAAAAACTTGATGTACAGTAAATTAGGGGCAGCTAGCAAACAGAATGAGTTAGTAGGCCACGTGTGACTGGCTGCTATAGGGGAGAGCACGCACAAGACTAAAAAGGCTGTCAAACTAGGCTAAGTTGGATGGATGTGTTAAATGTTTATTTGATTAGAATCAGAAAGGGTTTTAATGTGGTTTAACTATACAAAAGTAACAAAGTCTAGCCGAGGGAATTTAGAATAAAAAATATAGATATAAATATAAAGTAGACATAATTTACAATCTACAAAAAATACAGATAGTACAAAAAATACAAATAGTACAAAGGGTACAAATTCACAGTATCTCACTGACCTACTGTCAGTAAAACCTCACAGGTTTGACCTTTTTGATGAAGAGGAACTACAATGGAAAAGGAACCTGTTTGGTGTACAAGCTTAGATCACTGTTGAAAGCCTATATTCCACGGTCGAGTGACTAAAGCTCTCTCTCCTGACTGTTACTAACGCTCCATTTCAAGATGTCTCTTGTGGCGTGCCAGCCAGGAGAGGGTGTGACACTGATGTGTTCCTCCCCCAGACCGCGCAGGCAGCATCAGCACGCTGGACTCTCTGGACTTCGCCCGCTACTCGGATGACGGGAACAGGGAGTCGGACGAGCGTGTGGCCGGTAAGACCAGAGCAAGTGTACGGTGAGGCGGTGAGGCGGAGAGGCAGTGAGGCCTGATGGAGGCAAAGCAGGATGGAGAGGCAATAGGCTAGTAGCGCATCAACACGGGCCGTTTTCCTACCTGAAGGAATTGTCTTTGAAAGGAATTGTCTTTGGAGAGTCCATCTGGAAACCATGTAATTTACAGTGGTTCAGTCACACTGTGCTAAATAAAGATGCCAAACGTGTGATTATTCCCAAAGCACACACTGCCACTGAATGTTGTTAGAATTCAGTGTTCTCACTGACTTGGTGGGAAGAAATCCTATCTTGGCTGAATAGATTATCCCTGAAAACATCAGAGATAGAAGCAGGCCTGGTAACCGAAGAGACTAATTCGGTGTTGAAGGCTCAAGTAATGATTCACCAGTTATCCTGCCAAGGTACCACTGCACACAGAAATCATCTTTTTGTTTATTTGTCTATCTTCTGGGTGCAATTTTATGTGTCTAGGGATAACAGTGCTTGCAAATGTGCTTGTGAAATAGTCTGTTAATGTTTTTCATCTTTATTTCATTACCTGATTGCTAAACTAAAATCCTCCACTTTTCGGGCCTGTTAGATTTAGTTTTGTGAGGTGAACTGAAACAGATTGATGCTTAACTGCTGTATAGCTGCCCTGTGTCAGTGCTAGCCTAGCCCTGACTACATGGATGATGACATTGATCAGACACAGTAGCAGGGCTGTAGTCCAGCCAGGACAACAGCAGGACCATGCAGCAGAGAGACTGGAAGCGCTCAGCCTTCCCCTGCTAATACCCTGCCTCCTACCCACTAGATTTTGGCATTTCCTACCCCTCTCTGCCTAACCCCTCCCTCCCCCATCCCCTCAATGTCCTCCCTGCCCTCCTCTTTCCCCTCCCTCCTCCACCCCTACCTGCCCTCCTTCCCCCTCTCTCCCCTCCCTCCCTCCTCCCTCCTCCATCCCTTCCCTGCCCTCCAAACCCTCCCTGCCCTCCATCTCCTCCCTGCCCTCCAAACCCTCCCTGCCCTCCTTCCCCCTCTCTCCCCCCTCCTCCTTCCCTGCCCTTCATCTCCTCCTTGCCCTCCTCCACCCACTCCCTCCTCCACCCCCTCCCTCCCTCCTCCACCCCCTCCCTCCTCTCCCCCCTCCCTCCTCCACCCACTCCCTCCTTCACCCACTCCCTGCCTTCCACTTCCTTGCCAACAAATCTGCCCCAGCTGTCTGACTTGTGAGGTTTTCTGGCTTTTTCCAACGTTGATCAAACCCCTGAGGACAGTACTGGACAAGCTTCATTCATCCAGGCTAGCGGCGTCTCTCCTTCTCCTCTTCTTTTTGTTTTCTCTTTCTCATCCTTCTCTTTTTCAGCTGTCTCCATTTTGTCCTGCTTGCATCCTGTGCATTGTTGATCTGTAGCTCAACATAGAGCAGGCCTCAGTCGTCAGGAGACGCAGGGATGGCTCCTACAATCGTTCTCTTACATTGTGGCAAAAATAAGACGAAGCAGCCGACATCTCCCCCCCACCTCTCTGGTCTGTAGAGAATTTCTCTCAGGCACTGAGATGGACGACTAGGAGGCTACAGGTCTTCGGTGCACAGACATGCAACACGTTTCATCTCCGCTCCCCATCGCCTCCCTAGCTCCCATGTGCTTTGGTTTTTCTTGCTGGTCCTGTCGGAGCACATGCCAGAGGTCCTCTGCTTCAGGTCAGACCACCTGAGACCCACGCCTGTTTCACACTGTTGCAGCAAAGTCCCTTACAAGTGCCTTTGACTTTTGGGTGCGTTTGTACATTTTCTAAATGGCCCCGAGCGCTTTTTACCGCACAGAAAGCTTGAATTTCTGGGTCTGTATGAATGGCTGCTCGTGACCAATCAGAACACAGATGCTTCAAAAGAGGATTCCCCCCAGTGGCACAAACAAGCCCCTCAGGCCCCACCCACCCTGATCAGACAGGTGTGGAACAGTCTGCAGCAGTGTGACCCAGGTGGGTGCCGGGCTGTACCTCAGGTGACGTACTCTGACTGTCACACACAGTCCTGCCGATAAAATCGATATTTTCGTTTGTAAAAGCCACAAATAGGTTATTGGGCATTGATGGATTCAGATTCCATTTTCATCTAATCCATGTAAAACTGCAACTACCTGAGGCCTAGCACTTTCATTCATAGCTCACAATCTCAAAACGTGTTTTAAAAAAAAATCCCAATCACGATTAAAAGCTGCCACGGTCTTTTAAAGTGGAGTCCCTAAGGAAACATAGCCTGGGTCTAAATCAGTTTCACTTTTTACATGTTGGCTGTAAACTTCCTGGTCAGACAGCTGCCAGTATGAAGGCTGCATCTCAATAGTCTGAGTTGGCTTCCTCTCCTTGTCTACTTTCCTTGTCTGCAGGGATCAAGTCTTAGGAAGGGGATGATAGCATTCTAATACTTTAGTATCAGAGCAGACTATAAAAAATATGAAGGTGTCAGTGAAAGCTTTGGGGATGCTGGTGGAAAGGAAAGAAGGAAGGAAAGCCACTATGCACTATTGATACTCGCCCCCATCGACACACTCGTGGGCTGGAGGACTGTAAGCTATCCCATGATCCTCTGCTGCATGCATTCCTTAGATCCATAATTTGCATGCGTTTGTTTATTTTGCCTCAGCTTCTTACGATACTTGTTATGTTTTCCGGGAGGGGGAGGGCGGAGCCGGGGTTTTCATTCTGTTTACTTTTATTTTTCTTCATGGCCATCTTTGTTTTGTTTGTTTGTTTGTTCCCTCTCCTTGGTTGGATGTACTTCCTGTGTGTGTGATGTCACTTCCTGTCCAGTGCTGGAGTTTGAGCTACGGAAAGCCAAGGAGACCATACAAGCTCTGCGCGCCAACTTGACTCAGGCAGCAGGTGGCGTACTTTCCACTTCCTCTTCATCCCTCTCTCTCTCGCTCTCCTCCTCTGTCTGCTGGGACTGGGGTCTTCTCACCTCTCTGATCTTCTCTTGTTCTTCCAGAAAGTGAAGTTCCCTCGCAGGAGAGGAAAAACTTCAAATCAAGTCCCGAGATTCAGGTTTGGACCCTTGACTGACCCTGCACACTTCATGCCTGCATCTGACCACAGGAGAGAACTTTAGATTGCAGTTGAATTAATTTTATATAAATGTATATATAGCTTTTCTTGTCTTTATTTCTCCCCCTCTATGTATCTCTCTGTCTGTCTCTCTCCTCCCTGTTTCTCTCTCCCTCTACTTCTTTCTGTCATTTCCTTATCAGGAGCCAATCCGTCCTCTGGAGAAAAGGGCCTTAAATTTCCTTGTGAATGAATATCTGTTAAAGAACGAGTACAAGCTGTCGGCCATCACCTTTTCAGATGAGAACGATGACCAGGTACGCTCCAGCAGGTGATGGGTTCACTGCAGGTGATGGGTTCACTGCAAGTGATGGGTTCACTGCAGGTGATGGGTTTACTGCAGGCGATGGGTTCACTGCAGGCGATGGGTTCACTGCAGGCGATGGGTTCACTGCAGGTGATGGGTAGACAGATGATTACCCAGGTAGACGGATGTTAGACAGGTGTGTTGACCTTGTGTCTGTCGTTTGACCTCAGGACTTTGAGTTGTGGGACGACGTGGGTCTGAACACTCCCAAGCCTCCTGACCTGCTGCAGCTTTACCGCAGCTGTGGCTCCGCCCTGCCGTCGCCCCGGGAGACGGTGGACGTCGCCGTGGGAGACGAGGCCGATGGAAACCTCTTCACCCAGGAGTCTCAGAGACAGCTCCACCTCTCCCAGCAGGTGAGTGTGTGTGTGTGTGTGTGTGTGTGCATCTGACTGCAGATCTAGAGATTGCTGGTTGGAATCTCCCTCAGTACTTGGATTAAAGCGTTGTCCAGATCAAAACCGGACATTGTAGGTGGTGTGTTCATGATGTTTTTGTTTTGTCTCTTAGCAACAGGCGGAGGTTGTGCAGGAGCTGGAGTATCAGATCAGCCTGCTGAACAGCGACAAGCTGACTCTGACCCAGCACATCAACAAACTACAGAGGTGTGTGTGTGTGGGCGTGTGAGAGTGCGTGTGTGCTTGGGCGTGTGTGTGTGTGTGTGCTTGGGCGTGTGTGTGTGTGTGTGTGTGTGTGTGCTTGGGCGTGTGTGTGTGTGTGTGTGTCTCTGTCACTACCATTCCAACAACAACCAGACAGCTCCCCTCACCTTTGGTCGTCTGACATTCACATCATCCTCTCTCGGCCAATTCTGAAAGGTCATGTGGTCTGTGCTGACCAATCACAGCCTGTCCTGTCTCCTGTGTAGTGAGATCCAGTCTCTGAAGAGGACCATCACCTCCCCTCCCCCCACCACCCTGGATCTGGGTTCAAATCCCAAACCCTCCCCCCCTCCTGCCTCTCCTCCACCCCCCCGCCCCCCCCCCTTGACAACGGCCAGTACCTGGACATCCGGGGGGTGTCGGAGCCCGACAACGCCCCCGTCGCTGCGGCAACACAGCCTGACCCCTCCCCAGGCCCCGCCCCCATACAGTCCCCCCCTCACCCCAAGCTAAAGAGCAAGGTGCCGGTTCAGTTTGACCGGCCCAACAGGTGAGGGATGGATCTTATAGGGAACATACACCCTTATTCATACACACACTTATTCATACATACACACTCATTCATGCACACAAACACATTCAGCCACACACACACTCATTCATAAACACACATAGACACGTACTCTCTCACACACACACACACACACACTACTCACTCACAATGCACATACATTCACTAAATATATCGCAGATTGTACTTTACTGAGCTCATCTTTCGGTTGCTGCCATGCATGCCATCACCAGGTGCTGCCACTAGGTGTCAGTAAGTGCATTACCAGGTGCTGCCACTAGGTGTCAGTATGTGTCCTCAGTGGTTGTGGTGCTGTGTTGTCACAGGAAGCTGTCTCCGGCGTTCCAGCAGGCTCTACTGTCCTTCTGCAGAATGTCCTCAGACAGTCGCCTGGGAGCAGAGGTACACACACACACACACACACACACACACACTCAACCTACAGTTAACACACACACACATAGAAACATACACACCTGTCTAGTTTGCCTAGTTTGTCTCTCTGATCCTGATTGAATTCAGTTGCCTCCCCTCCCCCCCTCCTCTCCCCCCAGGTGTCTCGTATAGCTGACAAGGAGGAGAGTGTGGTGCTGATGCTGGGGCGCTGTCTCCCTCACATCGTCCCCAACGTGCTGTTAGCCAAGAGAGAGGTAACCCTCTCCCCCTCCACACTCCCCCCCACTCCCCTCCCCCATCCATCCATCCATCCATCTTCTCTGTCTGGGGGCGGTAGGGTTTGTTCAGTATTCTGACTCGACTGTTGTTTCAACAATTACTCCTCTCTTCATCTCCTCCTCCTCCTCACTTTGGTGTCTTCCTGGCATTCACTCTTTCTTCCCCCCTCCTCTTCTTCTCCTCCTCTCACCCATTCTCTGGTTCTCGTGCATGCCTCTCTGCCTCTCTGCCTCTCTGCCTCTCTGCTCCCAGAGAATGATTGTGCACCTCTGCCAGGTGAGTTGTTCACGCACACACCGCATCACCTGAACAGGAAGCGTAACGCAGACCCACTCCTATTGGCTATTGCCTTTGGTCTTTGGTTAGTCTATGATGTGTAAATGGTTAGTCCATGAACAGTCAGTCAGATTAGACTATGAACAGTATGGTCACACCATGGGTAGTCTCAGTGCGGCCTGTGCTTAATGGTTGATCTGCAGTTAGTTCATCATAGTCGATCAGATCAGTCTGTGCTTCTGGCAAACACCAGTAAAGTGGGTCTGCTTTACTCCTCCCTCTTAAATGTGCCTCTTAACCCTGCCCCTCTCTGATTGGTCCCCCTTGTCCTCTGCTCTTCTCATTGGCTGCTTCTGTAAAACTCTTGTCAGTGATTGGTTGAGAAAGTGGACAACCAAAAGAGTCATTATTGTAATCTATCTATCGATTCTGTTTATAACAGATTCAGTTTTACCTAATTCTTCTCACTGCATCCTGCTAGTCTGATTCTACTAGGTGTGTGGTGTGTGTGTGTGGTGTGAGTTAATGTGAACGTATGTGTGCTCTAATCGAGAGAGATGTTTCTTTACACAAACAATATGAGTTTAACATGTATCAGTATGCGCAGCACACATGACAAGCCTGTCATCACTTAAATTGATATCCATTCAGTTTGGAGTGTAACGTGTGTGAGGGTGGAACAAGGGTCTGGGTACAGGAAGGAGAGGCCTGCCTGGAGCCTGGAGTATTTGCATAGATGAGCTATGCTGCTCTTTGACTCTGTGACAGTTATGGAGCAGTGGGCCCCTGCCAGGACCCTGGGGCTAGGGTACGAGGGAGAAGAAGGGAGAAAGAGAAAAAACAAGAGCTATCCGCTTTACGCTTCACTGGAGGATGTGGACCTTGAACCATGTCCGTTAGACCTTCCAGTCACACGTGCGAACGCTTTTTCGCTCACACACACACACACACACCAACCACTTCTGAACTTGAAGACACACCTCACCCTTTTAAGTTCCTCAACTTTTTTTCTTTCTATTTTCACCAAAAGTAAAAAAGGCACCTTGTGTTTGTCTTGGTGTGAGAGGCAGCTGACATCAACAGCCAAGTCTCGCTGACCACCTGCCTCTGTATTGCCTTAGGGATTTAATCATTTACCTCCAACCGCACCCTCAACTTCTTGATAACACCCCAGAAAAGAAAAACACAAGACAGGAAAAAGCCTTTGAGTGTGCCGGTTAACTCTTTATCTTTGCGTCACCTTCGGGACGTTGTCTTTACACCGACACACTCTGCCAGTTCCTCAGAAGTGCCGAGCGCCGTAAAAAGATTAACCTGTGATCTTACTTCCCCTTTCTTCTCCAAGCGAGGAGATAAGACCACCGGTTCTCTAACTGATCCGACGAGGATAGAGACATGGTTTACAGGTGTGTTCTATCTCTTCTACAGTGTAACAGAATAAGTATGAATGAACATTTCATCGCCCACTCTCTGTAGAAGAACAGAAGTAGGTGTATTGCCAGTGGACGTTGTTACACCAGCTACTTGAGAAGTTCCGACATCGCCAGCTGACTCACCCCCTCCCTCATCACTGGCTCCGTCTGCCAGCATTTAGCAGGAAAACAGGAGTTCTTCCAGGAAAATATGGCTTCAGGGGAAAAAAATATAAATATGTGTGTGTTGAACTCCCGATGCTCTCTAACTAGGGTGAGCAAGGCTGGACTCCCAATGCTCTCTAACTAGGGTAGCAAGTCTGGAACCGAAAGTGGCTGTCTGTACTTGTCCGTCTGGGTCTGGGTCTGCATCTGGGTCTGGATCTGGGTGTATGTCTGGATCTGGGTGTGGTTCTGGCCTCTTCCTGGTTTGGATGGTGCTGGTCTGTTCTGTTGTCTACAGCACTGCTGTGACCTTAGCTGTGAACTCCCTCTTCAGGGGAGCCTAATGACAAACGCCCAACGCTCCCCTTACATCACTGGAAATAGCTTTTTTTGTGTGCAAATGGTCTTGAAGTTATTTCGTATGTACACTTTGTTTATCTGCTGGGTTTCAGCTAGTGACTCACCATTTTGCAGGGAAACCATGTGTGTGAATGTGTGTATGTCCGTGTGTGTTTAAAACTATATCTTGTAAACCCAGAATACTGATACAAATTCATGGGATTATACAAATGAGATTAGACCAGCCAGCCATGCATGTTCCCCTGGTTTATTTGACGTCCTGTTTTGTTGGTGTTGGACCACAGCCCCCCCTCCTTCTCTCCTCTACCCAATCAACACCCACCTGATACATCTGCTTTGTACTGAACCAGGTCCTGAAATAGAACTCAACTCTCTCTCTCTCTCTCTGTCTCTCTGTCTGCCTGTCTGTCTGTCTGTCTGTCTCTTTCTCTCTCTCTCTCTCTCTGTCTGTCTGTCTCTCTCTCTCTGCAGGAGTTGATTCCTCTCATCCTGTGCACGGCGTGTCTTCATCCAGAGTCTAAAGAGAGGGACCAGCTGCTCCACATCCTCTTCAACCTGATCAAGAGGCCTGACGATGAACAGAGGTGTGTGTGTGTGTGTGTGTGCTCGTTCATTCATGTCTGTGTGTTGGATTATATGCTGCTTAATCCTCAGACTGTGTTCTCTCTGGTGTGTGTGTGTGTCCAGGCAGATGATCCTGACGGGGTGTGTGGCGTTTGCGAGGCACGTGGGTCCCTCTCGCGTGGAGGTGGAACTTCTCCCCCAGTGTTGGGAACAGGTACTGCACCTGGTGTGGAGGGTTTAGAACAGGCACACCACCTGGTGTGGAGGGTTTAGAACAGGCACACCACCTGGTGTGGAGGGTTTAGAACAGGCACACCACCTGGTGTGGAGGGTTTAGAACAGGCACACCACCTGGTGTGGAGGGTTTAGAACAGACACACCACCTGGTGTGGAGGGTTTAGAACAGGCACACCACCTGGTGTGGAGGGTTTAGAACAGACACACCACCTGGTGTGGAGGGTTTAGAACAGGTACACCACCTGGTGTGGAGGGTTTAGAACAGGCACACCACCTGGTGTGGAGGGTTTAGAACAGACACACCACCTGGTGTGGAGGGTTTAGAACAGACACACCACCTGGTGTGGAGGGTTTAGAACAGGCACACCACCTGGTGTGGAGGGTTTAGAACAGGCACACCACCTGGTGTGGAGGGTTTAGAACAGGCACACCACCTGGTGTGGAGGGTTTAGAACAGGCACACCACCTGGTGTGGAGGGTTTAGAACAGGCACACCACCTGGTGTGGAGGGTTTAGAACAGGCACACCACCTGGTGTGGTTTACAACCACTCGTGTTTTTACCCTTTAACGACCTTCAGCTGACGCTTCCGCTGCTACGGCTCCTCCTGTTGTTTCCACAAACATTCGTCTTGTGCTTATAAAAAACAAGAAGAAGAAATATGCACTGTTGTCGTGGAGATGACCCATGAGTAGTCCAGGAGATATCCCAGTGAGACAAACACTGAAGAATCTCCTGGTGTCAACATGTTGTGTCTCTGAGTCCTCTAATCCAACCATCCTTCATATTACCCTCCCTGCCTCTCTCCCAGATCAACCATAAGTATCCTGAGAGGAGACTGCTGGTAGCGGAGTCATGTGGGGCCTTAGCACCATACTTGCCTGTAAGACACACACACACGCACACAGAGAGAGAACGCATATACACACATATAAAGTCAGACTTACGTAAACACACACAGGCTACTTTGCAAAACCCAGACTAGTATTATTACCATTCACTGATGTGTATTGGTCGCATGCTTATATCTATTTCTGTGTTTGTCTCTGTGTGTGTGTGTGTGTCTCTCTGTGTGTTTGTCTCTGTGTGTGTGTGTGTGTGTCTCTCTGTGTGTGTGTGTGTGTGTCTCTCTGTGTGTCTCTCTCTGTGTGTGTGTGTGAGCAGAAGGAGATCCGCTCCTCCCTGGTATTGTCCATGCTGCAGCAGATGCTGGCTGAGGACAAGGCTGACATGGTGAGAGAGGCCGTCGTCAAGAGCCTGGGGATCATTATGGGATACATCGACGACCCCGACAAATACTCCCAGGTGTGTGTGTGTGAGTGACGGTGTTCCTGCGTCCGAGAGAGAGAGAGGCAGGCACAGCAGGCTCTAACAGTGTCGGTGTTTCCAGGGTTTCGAGCTGATGCTGCTGTCGCTAGGCGACCCCTCGGAGCGCGTCGTGAGCTCCATCCACCAGGTGTTCATCCCAGCCTTCGCTGCCTGGAGCTCAGAGCTGGGCTGCCTGCAGTCCTCCCTCATCCCCTCACTGCTCACACGCATCGAGAGACTGCTGCAGGTGGGGACCTGGGGGTGGGGGTGGGGGAGGGGCCAGTGTGTGTGAGTATTTCAGTGTGTTTGTTTATCTCTCCTGTCTCTCTTACTGTGCCTCCTCCTCTCCTCCTCCTCCTCCCTCCCCCCCAGCAAGGGGAGCATGGTCTTGATGAGCACAAGCTGCACATGCTCCTGTCAGCCTTGCAGTCCCTCATCCCTCCTCTGTTCGCTGTCGTCATCCAGAACGCCCCCTTCTCCAGCAGGGTCAGACTACAGGGAGACCTGCCCCACATAGAGGGTGAGACGCACACACACACACTTCGTTCATCCATTTAAAGAAGCAGTACGCACAGGCCTCTTGCGACCTCTGACCTCTGACCTGTGTGACCCCGGCAGTGACTCGGTTTCCCCGGCCGGCGTCTCCTCTCCAGGACCTGGCGACCCTGGTGGGGAGCAGAGAGACCCTGGCTGCTCTGCTGCTGCTGTACGACCACCAGCTGGAGCACGAGGGCACCACCGGCTGGGACACCCTGCTCTGGGTGGTCAACCAGCTGTGAGGCTCTCACACACATGTGCAACCTCACGCGCTCACACACACACACACACACTCACTCAAGTTCAAGTCTTTTATTGTCAGATGCACAGAACAACACAGGGTCAGACAGGGCAGTGAAATTCGAAGCTCAAATATAGTCAACCTCCTAATATACAATTAATATAGGGTGGTCAACCAGACAGACAAAAAATACGCAAAATCCGGACAATAACAAAACAAGTGTCTTTGAAACCAACAAAATATTTCTGTAAGAGACTAAAACATTATTTTAGAAAAATTATATATATATTTATATATATAAAAATATATATATAATTCATTTCTTTGGTCAAAATTCACATACTCTCCTCCCCCCCCCCTCTCTCTCTCTCTCTCTCTCTCTCTCCATCTCTCTGTCGCTCTCTCTCTCTGTCGCTCTCTCTCTCTCTATCTCCCTCTCTCTCTCTCTCTCTCTGTCGCTCTCTCTCTCTCTCTCTCTCTCTCTCTCTCTGTCGCTCTCTCTCTCTCTCTCTCTCTCTCTCTCTCTCTCTCTCTCTCTCCCCCCCCCTCCAGTCTCCCTCAGCTGATAGAGATCGTGGGGGGTATAAATGTCTCCTCCTCCACCTGCGTTCACGAGTTCTCCAGGTTCTTCTGGAGGCTCTGCCGTACCTTTGGCAAGATCTTCACCAACACTAAGGTGTGTGTGTGTGAGAGAGAGTGAGAGTGTGTGTGTGTGTGTGAGAGAGAGAGAGAGTGTGTGTGTGTGTGTGAGAGAGAGAGAGAATGTGTGTGTGTGAGAGAGAGAGAGAGAGAGAGAGAGAGAGAGTGAGAGTGAGAGTGTGTGAGAGAGAGAGTGAGAGTGTGTGAGAGAGAGAGAGAGAGAGAGAGAGAGAGAGAGAGAGGTCCTGAGTCTTGTGTCTCCTTGTGTTGTTTTCTTTCTGAATGTCTGTATGATGTTTCTTGTTCTCGTTCAGGTCAAACCACAGTTCCAAGAAATCCTACGACTCTCAGAGGAGAACGTGGGTGAGTGCAAACACACACATATACACCCCCCCCCCACACACACACACACATATACACCCGCCCACACACTCTGGTTGGTCAGCTCATCCTGGCCCCTCCTCCTTAGATGCGTCTGCCGGTAACGGGATTCTAACCAAGGCTACCGTTCCTATCTACGCCACCGGAGTACTGACATGCTACAATCAGGTGTGTGTGTGCAGAGCACTTCTAAGTGTGTGTGTGGAACACCTCTAAGTGTGTGTGTGTATCTGTGTGTGTGTGTGTCTCAGGACGAAGACCGTAAGCTGCTGGTTGGGTTTCTGGAGGATGTCATGACAACGCTGTCACTCTCTCACGCCCCCCTGGACAGCCTCAAGGCCTCGTTTGTAGAACTGGGGTGAGAAGATACACACACACACACACACACAGACACACAGAGTCCCACAGACACACACACAGACTGTCATGGTGGTGTTGAGCTACTCATCAGTATGGTGTCCTGCAGGGCTAACCCAGTGTACCATGAGCTGCTTCTCACCGTGCTGTGGTACGGCGTGGTGCACACCTCCGCTCTGGTCCGCTGCACTGCCGCACGCATGTTCGAGGTACGTCACACACACACACCTCTCACACACAACACACACCCTCACACACACACCTCTCACGCACACAACACACACCTCAAACCCTCACACACAACACACACCTCACACACACACAAGCTTTTATTCACGAAACGATTAGATTGATATTTACTTATTTTCAAAAATGTCTAGAAAAATACATGTGAAATTTGTATACCTTTCTTTTTAATGTTAACTTTGTATCATATCAATCCAAATAATGGTAATGCTAAAGCAACAGTTGTTTACTACATGTCCTGAGTCCTGTAGTTTGTCTGCTCTGTGTCAGCTAGGCTGCCTAATGCCTCCTATCTTACAACATCTCTACTAGACCCCTTCATCCCTCCCGCCCGGCCTTGTTCCATTTGTGTCCCTGGCCCCTCGTTAACATCCTCCCTGCTAGAGGAACCTGACGGCCAAGCCCCGTGTTGGGCAGAATAAGGCTGTCGGCCATGTTTGTTATCACCCGTCCAGTCCTCTAGCGCAGTCGGGACAGAAATGGAACCCGGGCCTGTTATTAACTTCTACGGGTGAGGAGGAGTGGTACAGTCCCTTCACCCCCCGTCACCATGCCATAATGGTACAGTCTGTTCACCTCAGCCAGAGCTCTGGGTGGACTGGCTGCCTCTACCCTGATCCAGGATCAGCTTTTGTCCTCTGGGGGTGGCAGAGGCTCCCTGAGAGCTGACCCCAGACCAGGGCTTAGGGGCAGCTGTCCTCCCAACGCCCTCTAGCAGGAGTTTCGTACAGCTTTGTTTGCTTGGCCTTGGTCTTATGATTTGTATGGATGTGTATTGTGCCTGTGTTGTGTGTGTGTGTGTGTGTGTGTGTGTGTCTGCTCTACCTTGCCTTGCTGCCGCTACAACTCTTGTCGTTTTTTTACACCACTACGTTTTTCCTTTTTGTTCTTTTTTCTTTCTCTCTTGTTTGTTCCTCTCTCTCTCTCTGTCTCTCTCTCTCTCTGTCTCTCTCTCTGTCTCTCTCTGTCTCTCTCTCTCTCTCTCTCTCTCTCTCTCTCTCTCTCTCTCTCTCTCTCTCTCTGTCTCTCGGCGATGTGTTGCCATGACACCGTGCTCGCTCTGTCCCATGCCCCGCCCTGGTCCGTGACCTCACGGCTGGCTTGTCCAATCAGCTGCTGGTGAAAGGGGTGAATGAGACTCTGGTGGCTCAGAGAGTGGTCCCCGCTCTCATCACTCTCTCCAGCGACCCCGAAATGTAAGTGGCCCCTGCCTCGTCTCTCTCCCTCTCAGCCTCCAGCCTGACCCCTGACCCTGGGACCAGCCCTGAGAGGACACTCTGACACCACTGGCATTACAGTTGGATTCATGTATTTTAGATTGTAATTGATTCAGTGATTTAATTGAACTTACTGCGTCAGTGATTCAGTTGAGATCATTGATTCACCATAGAAAATGTAACCAGTGATTTGACTGAGATAATTGAATCGGTGGTTCAGCGTAGATAATCATGATTGAACCGTGGTTGAACCACTCTGATCCCGGTGGGATTGTGTGTATGTGTGTTCCATCTGGGGTCCCTCCCAAGGTCAAGGTGTGGTCGTGTCGTGCCGTCATGTGTCTGTAATGTTCACCACCACTGTCACTAACACTGCACGACGCCAGCTCACCACCACCCTTCTGTCATCATCAACCTGCAGCACTAACCATCGCAGCAGCAGTGTCAGTCCTTGGTCAGTCTAGAAGGATGGGGATTCATTTGAACCGATCTTGACCGTAACCCTGGATAAAACACATGCTTTTGTTCTGACCAATCAGTGATCTGCACGCTCGCCGCATCATCAACGTGCGACTAACCTGACTCGTTGGCTACATGTGGAGTTGTAGTATCAGCATGATGGCCAAGTAACCCCTCCTCCTCAGCCCTCCCCCCCCCCCCCTTTAGCAGCCCCCCCTCCAACCAACCTGTTCAGATCCTGGTTGTTTGCCCCTCTTGCCCCCTGTTCTCTCCCTCTCTCTCCTCATCCACCCCCCTCTCCATCTCTCTCTGTCTCTCAATCCCTCTATAATCATCCCTCCCTCCCTCTCTCCCCCTCTCTCCCCCTCTCTCCCTATCCCCCTCCCCCTTTCTCCCTCCCTCTCCCCCTCTCTCCCTATCCCCCTCTCTCCCCCTCTCTCCCTCCCTATCCCCCTCTCTCCCTCCCTATCCCCCTCTCTCCCTCCCTCTCCCCCTCTCTCCCTCCCTATCCCCCTCTCTCCCTCCCTCTCCCCCTCTCTCCCTCCCTCTCCCCCTCTCTCCCTATCCCCCTCTCTCCCCCTCTCTCCCTCCCTATCCCCCTCTCTCCCTCCCTATCCCCCTCTCTCCCTCCCTCTCCCCCTCTCTCCCTCCCTATCCCCCTCTCTCCCTCCCTATCCCCCTCTCTCCCTCCCTATCCCCCTCTCTCCCTCCCTCTCCCCCTCTCTCCCTCCCTATCCCCCTCTCTCCCTATCCCCCTCTTTCCCCATCTCTCCCTCCCTCTGTCTCATGGTTTTACAGTTGATTCTGCGGGGCATGAGTGAGGCCTTAGTAGACCGCCGGGCTGCCCCGGCCCTTATTACACTGTCCAGTGGGCCTGAATTGTGAGTCAACCCCCCCCCCCATCCCTTTACTCCCCCATCCTCCCTCCTTCCCCCCCCAACACTTACCCTTACCCTGCTCCAGGCTGCATTTCAACAGTCTCAGTTATCCTCCTCTCCCCGCCTCCTGTTCCCAGTCAAGAGACAGAGAATGAGAGAGAGAGAGGGAACATTTGACTGTTTTTCCTGTTCCTCCACAAGGAGGGACATGCCGGGGAGGAAGCTTCTGAGCAGTGTTGGAACACGGCCGCCCTACCTCTCCTCCGTCCTGTGTAGAATCAGTTCCCTCTTGAGACGGTGGAATGATCTAACAGCTACCATTAACTCTGCTGCCCATTCATCATAATAATAAGAATATCTCAATAGCGCAACTATAAGTTCATATTCTTGGTGTTTGTCATTATTGAGCTTGTTTTGAATGTTCACTACATCCTACTGTGTGTAAGTAAAGCTTTGATCCAGGGCTACAGTACAGTACCGTTTATCCTGCCTGGGCCCTGTACCAATACTGGCAGTGTTCCCTTCCTCTCTTCCCCTCTACCTGAGGAGGTTATACGTGTCTTATCACTTCCCAGGGGGAGGGGAGGGGAGGGCGGGGGAGGACGAGGAGGGGAGGGGGGAGGAGGAGAGGAGGGGGGGGAGGACGAGGAGGGGAGGGGAGGGGAGGGGGGAGGAGGGGAGGGGGGAGGGGAGGAGGGGGAGGGGGGAGGGGAGGGCATCCAGAGTATTGTTTCAGGGCCCAGGTAGGACCCTCCAGGTAGGACCCTCCAGGAAGGATGCATGTGGTGAATGTTCAAACCTGAACAGACCTAAGAGAGGATCTTACGAATGGAGCAGGAAGAAACCTGCTTGTATGTGCATGTGCATGAGGGAGCTGTGTGTGTGTGTGTGTGTGTGAGAGACAGAGAGTTGTGTGTGTGTGTGTGTGTGTGTGTGTGAGGTGTGTCTCTAACTGGTGTGTGTGGTGTCTCTAACTGGTGTGTGTGTGTCTCTAACTGGTGTGTGTGGTGTCTCTAACTGGTGTGTGTGGTGTCTCTAACTGGTGTGTGTGGTGTCTCTAACTGGTGTGTGTGGTGTCTCTAACTGGTGTGTGTGGTGTCTCTAACTGGTGTGTGTGGTGTCTCTAACTGGTGTGTGAGGTGTCTCTAACTGGTGTGTGTGGTGTCTCTAACTGGTGTGTGTGGTGTCTCTAACTGGTGTGTGTGGTGTCTCTAACTGGTGTGTGTGGTGTCTCTAACTGGTGTGTGTGTGTCTCTAACTGGTGTGTGTGGTGTCTCTAACTGGTGTGTGAGGTGTCTCTAACTGGTGTGTGTGTGTGTCTCTAACTGGTGTGTGTGTGTGTCTCTAACTGGTGTGTGTGGTGTCTCTAACTGGTGTGTGTGTGTGTCTCTAACTGGTGTGTGTGAGGTGTGTCTCTAACTGGTGTGTGTGTGTCTCTAACTGGTGTGTGTGGTGTCTCTAACTGGTGTGTGTGGTGTCTCTAACTGGTGTGTGGTCTTCAGCTCAGTCAGGATATCCACCATCCCTGCCTTCGGCACCATCATGGAGACTGTCACCCAGAAGGAGGTAAGGCTGGCATCTGTCCTGTCACCTGTCATCTCTCTCACCTCTTACCTGTCATCTCTCACCTGTCCTGTCACCTTTCTCACCTGTGTATGTGTGTGTGTGTGTGCACAGCTCCTGGAGAGGGTGAAGATGCAGCTGGCCTCGTTCCTGGAGGACCCTCAGTACCAGGACCAGCACTCCCTCCACATGGAGATCATCAGGACCTTCAGACGTGTGGGGCCCAACACAGAGCCTCGCTTCAGAGACGAGTGTGAGGACCCACACACACCACACACACACACACACACACACACACACACACCACCCCCTCCTGATTGCTGCCCGTCATGTGTTTTTGTCCTCCAGTCGTCCTGCCCCACCTCCACAAGCTGGCGCTAGGCAACAACAGCCAGGCCAACGAGAACAAGAGGATGGATATCTCCATGCAGCTGTTTGAGGCGTACAGCGCCCTATCCTGCTGCTGTATCCTTCCACCAGCTCCCCAGGGTCACAGGTCACAGCTCCCCAGGGTCAGGGGTCACAGGTCAACCCCGGAGCACCAGATTAGGAAAAAACAACTAAACAAGCTGGATGTTGTTGGAGTTGATTAGGCCGTGTCCAGTAACAGCTTGCTGTTCCCAGAGATAGAGATCTGCAGATGGGACAGCAGAGGGGTAGGGGGGGTGTGGAGGTGCTGGCTGGGGCCCAAGCCTTCTCGTTAGACCCATGTCAGCTCCACACCTTTACTGTACAGGACTGACAGGAGGAAGCAGTTTCTCCAGCCTTGTACCAGAGAGCTTGGCCACCTGGCCTCTCTGCAGTAGCTTATTAAGGAACATTGTTGTGGCTGTGACTCAGTAGAGTACTGTGGAACAGCTGTGGTCAGAGGTCCAGTTAGGTGGAAGATGAGCCCTGCTGGCCGTCCACAGCCCTGCTGGCCGTCCACAGCCCTGCTGGCCGTCCACAGCCCTGCTGGCCGTCCACAGCCCTGCTGGCCGTCCACAGCCCTGCTGGCCGTCCACAGCCCTGCTGGCCGTCCACAGCCCTGCTGGCCGTCCACAGCCCTGCTGGCCGTCCACAGCCCTGCTGGCTGTCCAGCTTCAAGTCAAGGGATGTGTGTGGTTTCAGGAAATAACATTGACTTAGTAGGTGTAGGTGTGTGTGTGTGTGTGTGTGAGAGAATTATTGTAGGGTCAACTGGTTGTGTGTGTGCCTGTTCCGCTGCCAAGTTGAGAAAGGAAAATAAACTCCCTTCATTTTTGGTCTGAAGGGTAATTACAGGGTTGGTTGAGACCAGGGAGTGAGAGGGAGGGAGAAGGGGCAGAGAGAGCACTCTAGCCCAACTTTTTTGGTCAGAGTTCCCAGCAAACAGATGTGTGTGTGTGTGTGTGTGTGTGCACGTCAGATAGTCAGTTAAGCACCCTCCCTTCCATTGCCTGGTGACCTTTAAACACACACACACACACACACACAGCTGTGGGTTCTTGCATGTCTGTAGCAGCAGCCCCTGGTTTCTCCCTTAAAGAAAGACAATGCAGTGAGAAGTGCTTCCAGGTCTCTTCTATGATGTCACTTCCTGTTCCTGTCACACACATGTAGGTAGGCCAGCAGAAGTGTAGTGGGGGTCTGTGCTTGGGTTGTCCCTTCTTTAACTTCCTGTCTCCAGTCATCTCTGAGGAGCTGATGCTCAGTCACTTCCTGCCTGGGCTGAGGTGCCTGAGAGCAGACATGGAACAGCTCTCTCCTGAACACGAGGTACACACACACACACACACACACACCGTGTCTGGACTGTCAGAACACCTTCAAAAAGACTTACTTGGTGTGTGTGTGTGTGTGAGTGCATCATTTAGCCTCGCTGGATGCCACTCTGCCCAAATGAAGCTGGCTATCCCAGGTGGATGAGGGCTTTGGTGTTTGTTGCAGGTAATCCTGACCTCCATGATCAAGGAAGGGCAGATCAAGGTGGAGAGCAGAGCCATCGGAGAAGCCCAAGGGTGAGAACCACGCGCATGCACGCACGGAACCACACACACGTCACACACGCACAGAAACCAGAGTGGTCAGTGAGGAGGAGAGGGAAGGAAGCAGCTTTAGAGGGTTGGTACACAGCCCGCTGTGGGGGGAGGAAGTCCTGTAGAGGGTTGGGACCACACCTACTGGAAGAAAGGATGGTGGAGAGGAGAGAGAGGACGGAGACAGAGACCTTAGTGTTGGGACAGATACTGTGTGTTTGTGTGTCTTTCAGGGACGTTTCACCATCTTGACAACATGTCTTAGTGTATCATTACAAGTGTGTGTGTGTGTGTGTGTGTTGCACTGGCTCACTGTACCCTGTCATGAATATGAGATATGAGTGTTCTGCCTCATTCATTTTGGTTCACTGTTTCATGTTCTGTGATGTGTATGTGTATACTAAGTACCATGTTGTTACTGTAGATAGAGCAGTGTAGTTACACAATAGTGTTTGTAACCTTCATGGAAAGTGTTGCAGAGTCACACGAGAGGAACCAGCAACCACAATCCCTCCGCTTGCCTCCGCTGTCGTCCACACGACAGGAAACTCAGGTCAAAGTTCACCCTCTGATGCTGTAGCTCCGCCTGACGACTGTGTGTGTGTGTTGTCCTGTAGGGGCGTGTCCATCGCGGCAAGCATTGTCGGCGAGGACGCCAAGACCAAGTTCCTGAGCAAGATGGGTCAGCTGACTACATCCAGCGCCATGCTGGCCAATGTCTTCCAGAGGAAAAAGTGACCCCGCCCCCTCGCCCCCGCCCCCTCGCCCCCCCCCCCCCCCCCCCGCCTCATCTCACACACGCACCTATCCCATGAGCTTCTGCTCTCGGTGCGGAGCACCAAGACTCGGGTGTGTCTCAGTTGTCTCAAGTGGCTTCCTCTGCTGGTGTCCTCTCTCCTCTTTCTGCTGTTCAGACAAAACCTAGTGTTGGTGAGGGAATTTGGATGATGCCTGGTAGGAGATTTGAACACACCCTGTTCCGTTATTAAATGACATGCAAGTGGAGAGGTCTAGAGAAGAAGAGGAGAGGAGAGGAGAAGAGAGAAGAGCAGGGGCCTTCTACATGATTGAGACGGACTCAGAAAAGGAGATGGAGTTCCTTCAGCTGGGTTTGATTTAAGATGGTAGCCATTTTGGATCCAGAAGCTCTGTGTCATTTTCCCTCTTTGTCAGTGTCAATCAGATGTTCTGTGTGAGAGGTTTGAGCCTGTGGACCCAGGATGGTGACCTGTCCGTTTGTCTGTCTGTCTGAGCAGAATCATCTACTTGAAGTAAATTGAAAATAAATCCTTCTGCCTTTATTTTGTCTTACATGTTTGTCATGTTTTTGTTTTGATAGTTACTATTTTATAACTTATTTATGGATCTTTAAAACTTTTGTCCAAACTCCAAAGAAACTTGCACTTCACTTTATTTTCTTTCTGTTCAGTTTTATCCTGGATCATTTCATGTTCATTTTGATTTGGGAGTCTGATACAAAGTCACAACACATTGTCCCTCCCGTCAAATTTGAATGTTTCTTTGTGTTGGGTTTTTGGAAGTTATGAAGAAATTTAAACCTAGTATGATGGTGATGATTGTCATGACGATGAAGATTCCTGCCTCTGTCTTTGATCTCTGTGTTGCAGTGTGTCTGGAACTGTTTTGTTTGATTATGTTTTTCTAAATTGGGTGTTAAGATTCGGTCATAGTTTCTTTTTGGTTGTTTTGGATAAGCTCTTAAAGTATGGACCTGTACAATACACTGTATTAAGAGGAGAGCACCCTTATTATGTACATTTCAAATCGGTGTCATGAAATAATAAACCAAGACAAACACTTGTGTACTTACTCACAACACTTATTACAGCTGTGTGTGTCTATACAACTTTGTGTTGTGTAGTAGGTGTTTGTGTTGTGTGTGTATACCAAATCAAATCAAATGTATTTGTATAGCCCTTTTTACACGCAAGCATGTCACAGAGGGCTTCACATACGCCCATAGAACTGCCCCTCAACCAACCTAAACCCTCAAGGAAGACAAGGAAAAACTCCCAGAAAAACTCCCAACGGGAGAAAAAATGGAAGAAACCTTGGGAGGAGCAATTCAGAGAGGGATCCCCTCCTCCAGAGACGGTTGGCAAGAGAGAGGAGCAGAACACAAGCTAAACATAGTCATACAGTGTCAATGGGTTTTGAAACACCAAAAATCCATTGTTCTGCTTTATAGACGTTGGATGGGACCACCATATATACCACCATCCCTGCGAAGGTGTGTGTTGCAGGTGGGTGTGTGTGTGTGTGTCTTTTATTGCAGCTGTGTGTGTGTGTGTCTGTCTTTACAACCTTTGTTGCAGGTGTGTGGAGGTTTCAAACATCCCCAGTTCAGCTGATCTATGGTTCAAAGTGTCTGCAGGTGTTGACAGTACTCAAGCCCCATTGTTGTTCCTGGTGTGCTGTCTATCACACTTCACACACACTCCTGTTCCTTTGTCTAAATGCAGGTTCCAAAAGTCCCACACACACCACTGACCACTGAGAGACCGGCAGAGAGAGCAGGTCCTGAAGCCTGATTTGAGATCTGTTTCGTGTATTAAGCCTGGGCCGTGGCTAAGCACAGCAGAGCAGGTAAGATCTGGGTCTGGGTCAGATAAAGTTGGTTATGTCTTATTTGGCACCATTTCAATGTTTGATCCCTTCAAAGAACATCATTTGCATATTTAGTCAATAGTTAACAGTACTGCTGATAACTCACCAGGCGGACAAGATTTTAAAAAGTATTGTGTGGAGAAACTAAGCGCTTGCGGGCTTGGGTGAACAGTGTGTGTGTGTTCATGCGTGTGGGTGTGTCCGTGTGTGTGTGTGTGTGGGGGGGGGGGGGTGGATTTGCATGTGGAGGTGGAACTGTTTGCTTGTATTAACCATATTACACAATCTGAGGCTGTTTGTGTTTAATATGGCTGTGAGTGGGAAGCAGGGAAAAAGATAGGAAGGGCGAGAAAGGTGGAGATCATGAGAGGAGGGAGAGAGAGAAAGGGAGGAAGGGAGAGAAAAATCTGGCGTCGGTTGGGTTGTTTTAGTTCTGTTGAATGTGGCGAGAGTTTGGTGAGAGAGTTCCAAAGCAGGCAGGACAGATCCCACCACCAAAACACAGATCTTCGGACATGACTGAACATAACACACACAGCCCTTTTGAAACTGCGCCTTTAGATGTCGTGCCCAGAGTAGGGGTTCATTAATGAAAACCATCCTTCTCTTCTAGTTTGTGTGTGTGTGTGTGTATGTGTGTGTGTGTGTGTGAAAGAGACAGGGAGACAAAATAAAAATGCAGAAATCAGACATGAGTGCACATTTGTGGAATTCCACAATGTCACTGTGCTCTGGTGCTCTGGCCTGTGAGGAAAGTGTAAGGATCTCCAAGCCTAACACACTCTCTCACACACACATACACACTCTCTCACTACACACTCTCTCACACACACGTACACACAGCTTGGCTTCACTGTCTGGGGTATAACACAGCATGTGTGTTTTTCAGCCCAGAAATACGTGAAGTCGTTTAATCGGAGACGGTAGAAACACGTGCTAGAACTTTGGGTACATGTATGTAATTAGTGACAGGGAGGGAGGGAGGGAGGGAGGGAGGGAGGGAGGGAGGGAGGGAGGGAGGGAGGGAGGGAGGGAGGGAGGGAGGGAGGGAGGGAGGGAGGGAGGGAGGGAGGGAGGGAGGGAGGGAGGGAGGGAGGGAGGGAGGGAGGGAGGGAGGGAGGGAGGGAGGGAGGGGTAAATAGTGATGACAAGGACAGAAACAGATGGCGGGAGAGAGAGACACACAAGGAGAGATAGAGAGAGGGCGAGAGAGACAGAGGGGGAGACAGACAGAGAGAGAGACAGAATATTGTATAGTGGAATGAACATATTGTATAAAGGACTGCTGCTCCTGTCAGCAGGTGATGCACAGTTATGGAAAAGTTCTGAAGCCTCCTCACAACAATGTCTTGTTGGAAAGCAGGAGTTACGTATTGTGTTGATGTCGTCAGGTATGCAGTCTGTCGTCACTTTCACCTATATATCTCCAATGACCGTGTCATCATGGAACCAGAGTGTGAATTACACATCCAATAGAGGAGGTGTCTCTCTCTTCCTGGAGCATAGACCTGGACCAGAGGAGGGGGTGTGAGGGGGTGTGAGGGGGTGGAGGAGTTTCGTCTCTAATAGTCATAAATATCCAGTGTTGCATGGAGAGAGCAGGGCAGGGTAGGGCCTCCAGGAAATAATCTCCCAGGAAAATAAGGACAAAAAAAACTGAGGGAGACCTCGGAATTTGCATGGGCTGGTCCTCCAACCCTGGCATAGAGACAAGGAGGGAGGGAGAGAAAGGAGGGAGAGAAAGGAGGGAGAGAAAAGAGAGAGAGAAAGGAGGGAGAGAGAGAAAGAGAGAGAGAAAGGAGGGAGGGAGAGAAAGGAGGGAGAGAAAGAGAGAGAGAAAGGAGGGAGGGAGAGAAAGGAGGGAGAGAAAGAGAGAGAAAGGAGGGAGAGAAAGAGAGAGAGAAAGGAGGGAGGGAGGGAGAGAAGAGGGAGAGAGGGAGAGAGAGGGAAGAGAGAGAGAAAGGAGGGAGGGAGAGAGAAAGGAGGGAGAGAGAAGAGAGAGAGAAAGGAGGGAGGGAGAGAGAAAGAGAGAGAGAAAGGAGGGAGGGAGAGAAAGGAGGGAGAGAAAGAGAGAGAGAAATGAGTGAGAGAAAAGGAGTGAGACAAAAGGAGTGAGAGAAAGGGTGGAAGAGAGAAGGAGAGAGAAAAAGAGGAAAGGAATAGAAAAAGAGAAATGGAAGGGAATACAGGGTTTTACTCAAGATGACAGTTATGCAAATATGAAATTACAGACAGGGATTAGCATTCATGAAATCTCCTTAAGGGAAGGAGGAGAGGAAAGGAGAGAGGAGATAACTGAACCCCGAAAGCATGTACTCCCCAGTCCTCCATCCTGGTGAACCGTTCACCCCCGCCCCCCCTCTCAAGTTACACACCATATCAATTTACACGTGTCAGACACCACACTTATAATAAAAGAAAATAACATATTCTGTCTCTCACTCTGTCACGTTCACACACACAGATTGTTTTGTCCATCATCACGTAGGAGGAGTCTTGTTCGCTGCTTGCCCTTACTCTTTTTACTCGCGTGCTCAATAACTTGCTTCACAACGTGTAGGAGAGCGGAGAAACTGCAACACGGGGAATGAGGAGCGAGAGCGGGACCGGAGTCTCTCCCGTGTTCGACCACACACCGTAGCCCAACTCAGAGTAGGAAGTTTACCACAGTTACCGTTAACCTTTTCGTCTTTTCACGTGATCAAGTCTACCGGGCCACAAACTCCAAGACAAACGGATTTCTCTCGATAAGCTCGAAGATGAGGGTGAACTTTTCTACAAATTGGATTTTTCAAGGCTGGATAACGCATCTGATTTTTGTTCTTTGCGCACAGGTAAACCAACTTTATTTCTCTCGACTGTACTGTGTTTTGGGCAAGAACCAATGCTGGCATGGGCACAGTTAAGAACTAAAAGATATACAGGAACATCCTCAACTCATGTAAATATCAAAAACAGTGAAAATCAGCCGACACGTTAAAAACGTTTGAGCCTTTAGACAGAGTTAAAATGTGGACTTGTTTGTTCACAAACTGATTGGAAACAGATAGGTTCCCACTCACACCCCCCCGCCCCTCAATTCCCGGTTCTCCGGGTAACCGCTGTGTCCGCGCGCACCGCTGTGTCCACGCGCACAACTGCAAGCCAAATCTAATCTTCTGTTTAGTAAACGCCTCGTGGCAGTTATGTTTGTGACTGAGGATGCTTATTGAGGCATCATACTGATTACATTTTTAACTTAATAAGTCTTCAACACAGAATATGAAATATGGCTACAGTTCTGTGTGGAGACGTTGAGATCTGTCTCGGTGTTTGACAGCGCTCTTATTGGAAGTCGTAAAGACCGTTTCAAGTTGTCTTTTTCACATCCTTTACTAATTTTTTCCCCCACCCTCTTAAATATCCAGGATCTATTTGTTCGTTAATTTTTTCTTTATAGTAAATCCTTCATTTGCTCAGTTGGTACAGTATCGATGAATTAAAGCCATATAGCGAGGAGCATCCGTCTATGCCCTGCCGCCGGCTGTAGTCCGCATCAGAGCATGCGTGGGTTGAGTGTGTGTGCTGCAGGTCCCAACCTGACTGCCGAAGTAACATCAGCCCACAAGCTACTGCGGCTCTTGGGCAACACTGTCTGGGAAGCCTAATTCTAACAGTTTATGAAGCTATTTATATTAGAACACGCTAGATACGTGTTTTATATCAGTGAGTTCTATTCTACTCTACTGCACTGCACTCTACTCCACTTTACTCTCTCCTGTGCTATACTCTGATGGGTGCTATTTGGTTCACTGTTGTACTTTTGTGTTTATGTCCACTGTCCCTTGTCCTTAGATAGACAGAGACCATGTCTTGTGGAGCAGGTTGCCTCAGGCAGGTAAATAGACTGAATCCATTCATGGCTGACAGATTGCTTATCATGGCAAGGAGCCAGAGGCTCTTGTGGCAGTTATGCAAATGTTCAGGTGGTCTAAGGAGGGAGGACGTCCTGCAGGTCAACACTGCTCACACTCCTGCCCCTCTGATCACGCAACACCCAAGACAGTTATGAGTTATGTTCACACACTTACTGTTCACAAACGCACACTCACTATAGCACACACTCGTACACAAAGAACAACACACACACACACACACACACACAAACGGTTAGATATAGTCCTTCCAGTGGTTAGAAAATTCTAAATCTAAACCTAACCTATAATCATATAGGGTGGATCAGCATGTCCTTTCATTGAATACACATCCAGTGAATGAAAACTGTTGCGTAGTTCCATAATTATGAGAAGCCCAGATGTGGAAAGAAAAATACAATTCCCAGCATTCCTTTGGTTTCCTGTGCCCTCTTGCCCAGATCTGACCAATGCAGACTGTAACATCACACACAGCTGTGGCTTCCTCAGCCTAATCCTCTACTTTCCTCACTCCCTAACCTACCTCCCTCATCTACTTCAAGTCAGACTCAGACCAGATCTAAACTTAGTCTCAAAGGAAGATTCAGACTAAACCCTCATGGAAAACTATGTATGGGAACTCTCCACCTTCCCTGAACATCTGTATCTTTAATCCTGGGAGCATCTCTCCTCCCCCCTCCTCTCCCCTCCTCCCCTCTTACCTCCCGTCCCCTCCCCTCTTACCTCCCCTCCCCTCCTCTCCTCTCATCTCCTCTCCTCTCCTCCCCTCTTACCTCCCATCCCCCCTTCCCTCCCCTCTCGCCTCCCCTCCTCCCTCCCATCCCCCCTCCTCCCCCCATCCCCCCCTCCTCTCCCCTCCCATCCCCTCCTCCCATCCCCCCCTCTCCTCCCCTCCTTTCCTCTCCTCTCCTGATAGCACATGGTCATCGTTACGGCTGTGGTCGATGTTCATCGTTAGCATTGTAGTAGAAACAAAACAAAGTCTGATGCGTGGCATGCGTAAGACACGCCTCTTGTCCTCTGTGGGGGGCTGGGACTGGGGGAGAGGGGCGGAAAGGGAGAGAGACGGGCAGAGGGTGGATCATGGATCACCTCCACCTCTGTGACCCCCCTCCACCACCACCTCCCTGGCCAGCCTTGCCCCTGCTCTCCCCCAGCAGCAGGGGCAGGAAGCTGGGGGCCGGATGGAGGAGAGCCTGCCTGGAGGGTCGTGTCCATGGCTGTGGGCTGGTGCCTGAGTTTCACACAAGACGGAGGCATGCTTTTACCTTGCCCTCTCCAAGAATATTTTCTCTCATAACAAAGTCATTCTCTAATTCAGCAGATGGGTTTGATAGTACAGAACAGGATGTGGTAGACTGTTTAGGGAAGGTTTTTGTGTGCATGTATGTGTGTGTGTGTGTGTGTCTGTGTGTGCATGTGCCTGCACGTGCATATGTATGCAGTAGAGCATGTGTGTGTGTGTATATAAACATACAGCACTACTCCTGCCAACAGCAGTAGGTGGTGAAACATGTTTTGTGTGTTTCTTGAACTCTTTGTACATGATCATTAAACACTCCGGTTCACCACGGCCTGACTGAGATCAGCACTTTGTAAACCAAGTGTTCAAGTATACTTTTTGATCTAAAAGGACAATACAGGGACTTGAACCTTTGATCTGCAGTCAAACACTGAGCTACACCCATCTCCCTCTGCTCTCCTTGCTTGTGCATCTGTCAAGTTAGGGTTGTGGTGGTTATTTGACTTTTTAAAAGCTTTTAGTGAATATATTTTAAGGCATTTCTGCTTTATTTGGACAGATATGGTGAAAAACGAGAGGATTTCTGTTCTTTTGAGGGTTTATGAACCCTAACTCATCAAATCAAATGTATGCTATTGAATGACGTGGTGAGTTTGTGCATCGGTAGATCTGACAGCAGAACCTGTGTTTGTGTGTCTCGCAGAAGGTCTGTTCTAGACCAGCTGGCTGTGGACAGAACAGGTACCAGAAACATGGAAGATGCTGCAGCATGTGTTCACCAGGTATCTACACACACACACACACACACACACACACACACACACACACACACACACACAGTAGGAACACTTGAGGCCAGCAGTGCTGCCAGTGACTCTTGTGTCTTCAGCTGTGTGTGGACCAGATCATTCACACGTTACTGGAAGGAAATGTTGGGTCACGTGACCTTATAAAAATGCTTTTTCCATTTTTACGTTTTTCCTGAATGAAATGAGGAAGGATGTCAGAAAGGGGAACAATCTCTCTCACACACACATTGGCACTCACACACACACACACACACACACTGCACATGCATGCAGAGACTTGCGCCCAGACACTCATCCGCCTCACTGTAGTGTCTGGTGGAAATGGTTCAATTCTACCTCCTCCTGATTCACTCCATCATTCTACCTCCTCTTCCTGATTCACTCCATCATTCTACCTCCTCCTCCTGATTCACTGCATCATTCTACCTCCTCCTGATTCACTCCATCATTCTACCTCATCCTCCTGATTCACTCCATCATTCTACCTCCTCTTCCTGATTCACTCCATCATTCTACCTCCTCCTGATTCACTCCATCATTCTACCTCATCCTCCTGATTCACTCCATCATTCTACCTCCTCTTCCTGATTCACTCCATCATTCTACCTCCTCCTGATTCACTCCATCATTCTACCTCCTGATTCACTCCATCATTCTACCTCCTCTTCCTGATTCACTCCATCATTCTACCTCCTCCTGATTCACTCCATCATTCTACCTCCTCTTCCTGATTCACTCCATCATTCGACCTCCTCCTCCTGATTCACTCCATCATTCTACCTCCTCCTCCTGATTCACTCCATCATTCTACCTCCTGTAGGTTGGTGGTTGTCTGGGATGATTGGTGGAGCTGGGATGTTTCACTAAAGACACACAACAATTTCATTTAATAAAATAATAATCAGGCATTCTCATCATTGTAGGACACTTTGCTGTGAAGCCATGCTCCATGGGTTCAGACACAGTGTGTCGCCCGTGTGCTGATGACCAGTACCAGCCTGACTGGAACAACCACACCAAGTGTCAGCCCCAGAAACTCTGCGACACCGGTCAGTTACCACGACTACAACACCCCTGCCACAGCCTCACCCCTAGCAACACAGAAGTCACGACAACAATAGAATTGTGTCTTTAGCGCGAAAGGCTAAGGATAACGTGGGTGTTGGTTTTCAGCTCGCTCCTTCAAGCAGGCGTTCTGTCTGAAGCCACGTACAGGCAGACGGATTGTGCACCAGACCATCAAGGCTCAGAAGGGCAGAATGATAACAGTCATTCAGTCTCAGGGAGGGCTCTGTGTGAACTAGGCACAGTGCAAAGCTTCTTTGTGGAGACTGACAACGAGAGAGTTGTTGCTGTTGTTGTGGAGATGAAGAACAAGCGTGTTGATGTTTGCCCGCCTGGCTGTCGTCCTGTGCAGGGAAGGGCTTCAGCAGTGAGAGGCCCAGGAACACCCTGGCACCAGAACCCTGCAGGTGCACTTCTGGACGACAGTGTTCTCCAATCAAGTGTGAGTTCTGTGAGAAGATACCCAGCTGTGGACCAGGGTCTGGACAGGAGACCCTCCCTGGTGAGACACACACACACACAGAGGCATTCAGACACATATACTGTACACATACAGATTAGTAGCTTCAGTACTTTACACTTGATGTTACTGTAACACAGTGTTAACCCTTTCTTAACCTACTCTCTCACACACTCTGTGTGTGTGTGTGTGTGTGTGTGTGTGTGGTGACTGCAGAGTCAGGGAGGAAGATCTGTGGGCCTTGCAAGAAGGGATTCTTCTCCTCAAACACCTCTATAGAACCATGCAAACCGTGGACCAAGTAAGTACACACACACACACTGTCAACATAGAGAGGGGGACGGAATGGAGAGAAAGGAGGACAGAGAGAGAGAGAGAGAGAGAGAGAGAGAGAGGAGGAGGGGGAGGGAGAGGGAGGGAGAGGGGGGAGAGGAGGAGAGAGGAGGAGTGAGAGAGAGAGGGGGGGAGGAGGAGCGACAGAGAGGGGAGACAGAGAGAGAGAGAAGGAGAGAGGAGAGAGAGAATAGGGGAGAGAGAGGAGGAGAGAGGAGAGAGAGAATAGGGGAGAGAGAGAAGGAGAGAGGAGGTCGAGGTGGAGGAACAGTCACCTGACCATGTGTCCATGATGTGTGTGTCTAGCTGCAAGGCTCAGGGGAGGATTGAAGAGAAGCATGGTACTGACGACTCTGACACTGTGTGTGGAGCTGGTGGTACGTACACTGGCCAGCCTGGCTCTCTGGCACACACACACGCACACACATACACATACACATACACACACACACACACACACACACACACACACACACACACACACACACACACACACACACACACACACACACACACATACACACACATAGCAGACAAGTGACCAAGCATATGCTGTACAGTGTTTGAACATTGGTGGAGGACTAGGCAGAAATACTCATGAATTTAACTGATTTTACTGGACTGATCTCTCTCTCTCCTTCTCTTGCTCTCTCTCTCTCCCGCCCAGATTCCTCCACTTCCTGGGTAGTAGTGTCCATTCTGTCCAACATCACCATCCTGTCTCTCTTCATCCTCCTGCTGTTCTGCTACAAGGACAAGCTCAAGATCCTGTCTGGTACATGCCACAGAGGTCTTCATCAAGTTCAGTTTGATTGGATTTCTTTGGATGTGAAGGGAAGAAATGTGACAGACTTTTATCTCTTACAGTGAATCTGCGTTCTTGTGTCCAGAATCTGAAGAGAACCAGGATTCAGCAGGTAAGAAGGAACCCCAGCTGAAGACTCTGCAACTCGAGAGAAAATCTAGAGTGTCAGTCTGAACCTGCTGTCTCTCTCTCTCTCTTTCTCTCTCTCTCTCTCTCTTTCTCTCCCCCCTCCCTCTTTCTCTCCAGGAGACTCTGGCTCCTCTCTACCATAGTGGAGGTGGAGGAGGAGACAAGAGTCCGATCCAGAGCTGTCCCCTGTGTGAGACCACCACCCTGATCCAGGATGACCCCTGCACCCCCTCAGAGCCGCCCCTCACCTGCCCCGGCCCAGCCCCAGCTCTCTCCATCAAACTGCCCCTCACGCCTCCCAGGCAGGGAGAGGAGGAGGGGGGAGACGAGGGCTCGTGCGCTTCCCCGCTGCTGGCGTGCACGTGCGTGCGTGTGCCGTCGGTGCGCGAGCCTCTGGAGGTCGGGGAGAACGAGGACTGTAGTCAGGCTGTGAACCCAGGGACTCTAGGACCCTGCTACTGCAGAGGAGGCCAGGGAGAGGAGGGAGAGAGGGATGAGGGTGAGGAGGGAAAGAGGGATGAGGGAGGGGAGGGAGAGAGGGATGAGGGAGTGGGGACAGAGAGCCAGCAAAGCACAAGTACACAGGGAGGCAAGAGCCAGTCAGGTATGACTACTCCCCCCTCCTCCCTCCCTCCCTCCCCTCTCCTTGCCTCCTCCCTCCTCTCCCCTGCCGACCTGTCACCTGACCTGTGTCCGCCCCTGACTCAGGCCAGGGCAGAGGTCAGAGGTCAGCTGACTGACAGGTCACTACAGAAGGGGAGGGGCCTTTATGGACTGAAAGACGGTTTTGGCTCCGCCCCTGGCTCTGACACCGTACCCTCTCCGCCCCCCACGGGGACCTCACTCACTCTCACAGCCAATGGGGAGCCATCGTCAGAGCCGAGCTCTGAGGCCTCCACAGAGGAGCTCGACCAGGGACTTTCCTTGAGGGCCAATGGGGGAGACAAGCTCTCTCCAAGGGATGTGGACTTGGAGTTTTCCCCCGAAAACCTCCAGAGTGACCTGGCTGAAACAGCACTCACCTCAGGTAAGTGCAGAATAGATAGACTTCTGAAAGAAAACTACTGTCAGAAAACCAATGACATACATTGACATACTAGATACTTGGGTGTGTAGTGGCAAGTTGTTCTAGAAGGCTACATCAATGGTTAGAATTATAGAACTGTTTTGTTTATTCGGTGAACGTTCTAGATCTTATAAAAGTTTGTTTACAGTAACAATAGTCATTGGAGAGTGTCCAGGCCTTCAGAACTAGGATTGGGAGAAGGTTGGTGTGTGGTTTTCACCTCATGGAGACCACACACAGTAGGAACGACAAGCAACACGAGAACAACAGAACTAAACTACACTTCCAGAGTGTGTTTATGCGTCTCTCTCTCTCTGTGTGTGTGTGTGTGTGTGTTTGTAATGTCTCTTGCTACAGTCTGGCAAATCGGTCATTGTGTGTGTGTGTGTGTGTGTGTCTTGTCTAGTGCAAGCTATGCCTTCCTCAACACTCCTGTTTTCCCAGAGTTCTAAGTGGTTGAGTAAAAGAACCGCAGACCTTATTGAAACAAGATGTGCACCGAACACACAATGGAGCAATACTTACTAACAGGCACACACACACACACACACAATGACCGCTTTGCCGAGCTCTAGCACTTTTGCTGATGAGTTTAGACTTTAATTATACTCCTGTGCTTCAGGAAATAAACACCATTTCCCATAATGCAGTAATAACAGGTCATTAACTGGACTTCCCACTCAGCGAAGACAGAGGTCAGATTGAGGGCACAATCCCCTCCCCTGTGACTGTAGACAGAGAGAAGCCTCCAGGTCTCAACATGATAGGATGATGTGTAGTCTGGAATAGAAGACGTTTTGTTGTGTCTGCCATACTGCGTGAACACTCAGAACTCGGAGCAAACAAAGTCAAAGCATAAATAAAGGTGCCCACTTTGCTTTGGTAACCGTGGTGACACAAGGCATTTCTGACTGATGAGACAAGTAAGCCGTGCTGGTAAACGAATGCAGGCTGACGGCTTCAAAATGAGTGCATGTGTTGGAGTGTCGGTGGGCATGGGTGTGCGTGCACTTGCGTGCGTGGGCATGTTAGTGTGTGTGAGAGTGCGTTAGTGGGCATGTGTGAGTGTGTGTGAGAGTGAGGTGTGTGTATGTGTGTGTTACACCAGCAGTGTGAGGCCTGAGTCAGTGAGGGTCTGCTTCTGGTCAGCGTGTGTCCTCCACCCTCCTCAGTTTCAAACAGGAAGTGGGTGCAGAGATGTGTCACAACAACATGTTCCTGCCACGTGTAAAGATCCCTCCTGGAGGTGTGAAAGAGGGAAATGAAATACATACTGGCCTCTTTGTTTCTGTGTAGAGAATTAGCATTACCACAGATGAACTAGACTAGAGGACTCAAGTATCACTTTGTGGTGTGAATGCTCACCCCAGGTGACCCTCACTGTGCTGACTGTTGAACTGACTGACGTTCCTGGGCATCCTGGACTGAGAGCGTGGTTTTAGAAACCAGCATTGAGGTTGAGAGTGAGGGGAATGTGTGTGTGTTTGTATGGGTCAGACTGTGTGTGTGTGTGTGTGTGTGTGTGTGTGTGTGTGTGGGTCAGTCTGATGCATGGTCATCACACCCACTGGTTGTTTGTCATACAAGGTCACCATAACCCATGAGTTGCTTCTATATCACAGTATGTGTGTGTGTCATAGTATAGAAATATAGATGGACAATTCATTACAAGATGTGCCTCTCCCCCCTCTCTCTCCCCCCCCTCTCTCCCCCCTCTCCCCCATCTCTCCTCCACCTCTTCCCCCCTCTCTCTCTCCCCCCTCTCTCTCCCTCTCTCTCTCCCCCCCCTCTCCCCCTCCCCCCATCTCTCCTCGCCCTCTTCCCCCTCTCTCTCCCCCCTCTCTCTCCCCCCCCTCTCTCTCCCCCTCTCTCTCCCCCCCCCCCATCTCTCCTCCACCTCTTCCCCCCTCTCTCTCTCCCCCCTCTCTCTCTCCCCCCCCCTCTCTCTCCCCCCTCCCCCCATCTCTCCTCGCCCTCTTCCCCCTCTCTCTCCTTCCCCCCCTCTCTCTCCCCTCTCTTTCTCAGGTCAGGTATCAGGGAACCACAACAATACATTCATCTCCAGTGGTCAGGTGATGAACTTCAGCGGCGAAGTCGTCGTTGTTTACGTCAGCCAGACATCGCTAGGCAACGCGGGGGCGGGGCTAGACAATGCGTTTGGGAACCCTGTCCAGGAGCAAGCCAATGAAAACGCTTGGCTCTTTCAGAGTCTCACCTCTAAAATCCCAACACAAGGGATCTCCATTTCCCACAATCCCCCACAGGATGACAACCTGCCCGTTCAGGAAGTGACCAACGATTGGCCGAGGGAGAAGTGAACAAGCCGCTTTGACTGAAGGATGTAAAGCCATAGACTGGGCCTGATTCTGTTTCAACCCCCTGGGCCTGGAGCTGTACTACCTACAGCTGACCCTGATCCCATACCTTCTGAGTACTCCTTCCTCATTCTCCTAAACATTCTAGGGAGCAGGAGACCAAATGGAATTGGGCCTGAGATTTAAGCGAGTTTAGAGCAGTGTGGTTTTGAGCTGGATAGTGTCTGAGTCCTAGCAAACTGAAACTGCCCTCTCTTAACCTCAAGGTAAACAAGCTACACAACATCCACCTCGTCCAGATTCGTGTCATCCAGCCTGTCAGTTTGTGGGTCAAAAAAGTTTACTTCAGACGATTTAATTACTCATTCATTTTGTACAGTTTTATTTTACCCCTGTGGTCCATTTGATATCTGTAGCACCACAAATGTGGTTTGTTTTTTCGAAGAAAATGCTGTGCATTTGTTGAGCAATACTGTTCTATTCTTCTAAGTATCTTGTGTGTTTTTAAATATGTTGCTCAAGTTCACATCTCAACTAAGACATAACTCAATTAAATCTTTGCTGACCTTTTGAAATACAGTCCAGTAGCTTTTTGATACACTTTTAAAAAGAGTTATACATGGACTTTACACAAGTTGAAAACGATCTTTGTAAAATGTTTACACGTTAACTGTAAACCAAATGTAAATATGTGTTGAAATCAAATGTAATAAATGAAAGGACGATTTCTCTTTTGATTTGAGACAATTCAATTTAAACATATTTTAAACGTTGCGTCGTTTTGCAACAGAAGTCAATGTGTGGTGAGCAGTTGGTGGATGACTAACTTTCTTATTCTTGAAACATCAAATTACAACAGAGTTATTTGTCGTTCCTTTCAGCTAAAATCACTATGAAAACATTGTTAATTACAGATGTGGCTCGGGCTGTCCTCTCTGTCTCTTCCCCAGAGTTGATAGACAACCTTTCATTAGAAAGACTAGCAGTTTCTTTCTGGAGCAGACATCCAGCTAGCGTAGCATGCTGGCTAAGCTATTTCTGTCCCAACCACATGAGAAGTTAGTTGTGCTGAATTAGGGCTGCTTTTAAGGTTGTGTGTGTGTGTGTGTGTGGTACAGTAATTTTCTGTCTCTGTGTGTGTGTGTGTGTGTTTGTGTGTGGAGAGTCAGGGAAATGTGCAATATGAGGACTGTGCTGTTTTCCAGTTGTTTTTGGATAGGAAAACAGGAAGTCCTGACCAACCTACACACACACACACACACACACACACTAACCCTACACATGGTTCACATGAAGACCTCAGCTGCTTCACATCCCTGCTTCTCTCCTTGTCTCCCAGAGGGTGGTCTGACCGTGTGCTGTACAGCAGCATGCCCTCTAGTGGACGTTTATCAGTTAACTGGGGATAAAGGTTTAGGATGTGAGGTTAGTGCACCGTACATGGGAGCAGGACATTAGACTGATCTCTGTGAGTTCTTCAGATTTACTGTCTCTCTCCCCCTTACTTTTCTCTCTCTCCTTTCTCCTCTTCCCCCTTTCTCCTTCTTATTCCTCCTCGCTCTCTCTGTGTCTTTGTCCTCCTCCCTTTCTCCCCCCTTCTCTCTCTCTTTGCAGTGTGGTCCTCACTCTATCCTGGAAACCACCTGAACTTCTCACGAGGAAATACTGACACTCCACATCCTCACTTGTCCATTAGGACAGTACTTGTGTTTCACCCAGGGGAATCTTGAACCAGATCAATTTACCAAGAATCCAATGATTCAGTTCATGCCTGGTTTCAAGATGCCTTCCAAACCCCCTTTGCAGATCAAGCTCAGATATCTCCTAACTGGATGCCGGAAGGTGTTCTCTCTGACACACTTAATCAATCCAACACAACTTAATTGAGAAGATGACATGGTATTATCACACCCCAGAGCCTGTCAATGATCCTCAAACAACTCTGAATCATGAGACACACACACCCCCATCCACGCGTACACACACAAACTCTACATATCCTCAGAATCTTCAAGTCTCTGTGTTGGAAGGGTATCTACTCATCTCCCAGAGACATCCGGCCATGCAGACTCTCAGGTACGTCCTCTCCACCTTCACTCAGCTGTGGATTCTAACTGAGGTACTGTTCAAATGCAACTGAAGTGGAAAATGGCTAAATGTCTTCCCTTGAAAAAAAGGGTTAGAACCCTTTTATTTTATTATATTTATTTTATTTTAGCTTGAACAACTTTTCAAACTCCTCCAGCTAATGATTAGTATAATAGAATGTATTGTCTTATGAAGCTCTGTTAAACATAATTGATTTGAATCTAGAAACTAGAATATCAGATGTTGGAGTTAAAGGCTTCAACTGACTAAGGTGAGGATGTCCTCAAAGCGTCACCTGCAGATTCATAGACAGGAGAGAGGGAGGTGCAGCTCAGTGGTTAGAGATTCTGAGTACAGATCAAGAGATCGCAGGTTCATAGAAGCATCGGCTGAAAACGGATGAAGGGGACTCTGGGATGGTCTTTACCCAAACCCCTCACCAGATCTCTCTTCTGCTCCAGTTCTCCAGCTGGTGGTATCTCAGTACCCAGACTCCCCTTCTCCTCCCTCCCCAGATCTGTCTTGTTCTCCAGCTGGTGGTATCTCAGTACCCAGACTCCCCTTCTCCTCCCTCCCCAGATCTGTCTTGTTCTCCAGCTGGTGGTATCTCAGTACCCAGACTCCCCTTCTCCTCCCTCCCCAGATCTGTCTTGTTCTCCAGCTGGTGGTATCTCAGTACCCAGACTCCCCTTCTCCTCCCTCCCCAGATCTGTCTTGTTCTCCAGCTGGTGGTATCTCAGTACCCAGACTCCCCTTCTCCTCCCTCCCCAGATCTGTCTTGTTCTCCAGCTGGGCGTCAGACGTGCGTCTGGACGGGAGGACGGCCATAGTGACGGGAGCTAACACCGGCATCGGCAAGGAGACGGCCAGGGACCTGGCTAAGAGAGGTACACACACACACTATTAGAATAGACACACACACACACAGATGGACACACACAATGTTTTTGAGAAAAGTTGTGCCCATGAGCATACGGAAAGACACACACACACTATATTACTGTTACACACACACACTATATTACTGTAACACACTATATTACTGTTACACACACACACTATATTACTGTAACACACACACACTATATTATTTTTTTTATTTATTTATTTAACCTTTATTTAACCAGGAAAGTCTGTATACTTTCTATACTATACTATATATTACTGTAACACACACACACACACTATATTACTGTAACACACTATATTACTGTAACACACACAGCGTGAACATGTGCTCCCTGGCTGCAGGAGCTCGTGTGATCCTGGCATGCAGAGACAAGACGAAGGCTGAGCAAGCAGTGAGTGACATCACCAAGGAGGTGGGAGGAGCCAAGGTGGTCGCTGGCCAATTGGATCTTGCCGACACGAAGTCCATCTGTGAATTTGCAGAACATATCTACAAAAGTGAGTCACGATGACACACACACACAGACTCAGGCTCACACACAAATGTTTGTTTGTCAATGGATGTTTTATCCAGATTCACTGACCCAGGCATAACATTTGATTTGGTCCCTTAGCTGAGAAGGCTCTCCACATCCTGATCAACAATGCTGGTGTGGCCCTGTGCCCCTACAGCACCACCGTGAATGGCTTCGAGACACAGTTTGGCGTGAACCACCTAGGTAGGACAACAGCCAATCACCAACCAGTAATAATGATGCAGACATGTTTATCCAAGAGACTTTCAAGGTGAGGTTTTAACGTATGAGTTCTTGCTCTGAAGTCACATGATCTAGCACCGAACACCATCCTAATGAGATGAAATTGCCTATGATGGAGATTACACATGCTCATTCTCTTCTCTTAATCTCTCTCCTTTCTCCCTCTTCCTTTCTTTCTCCCTCTCTTTTTCTCTCTCTCTCTTCCTTTCTCTCTCCCTCTTCCTCCCTCTCTCTCCCTTTCTCAAGGTCACTTCTTCCTTACGTTCCTCTTACTGGACCTGCTGAAACACAGCGCCCCCTCGCGGGTCATTAACGTCTCCTCTCTGGCTCACATGATGGGGAAGATCTACTTTGAGGACCTGAACATGGAGAAGAGCTATCATCCTGTGAAGGCTTATGCTCAGAGCAAGCTGGCTAACGTTCTCTTCACCAGAGAACTTGCCAAGAGGGCTGAGGGTAACAGCGTGTGTGTGTTTGTGTGTGTGTGTGAGTGAGAGTTT
Source organism: Hypomesus nipponensis (assembly GCF_054491055.1). NCBI lineage: Eukaryota > Metazoa > Chordata > Actinopteri > Osmeriformes > Osmeridae > Hypomesus > Hypomesus nipponensis. The sequence goes on from NC_140368.1 coordinate 1,863,001, forward strand.
GGGCATGTGAGTGACTGTGTGTTCATGGGTATGAGCATGTGTGTGAGCGAGTGTGTATGTGTGTGTATGAGCACTGGTATGTGTGTGAGAGTGTGTGTGTTTATGAGCTTCTGTGTTTGCTGGGGGGGGCATGGAGAATGAATCTGCACACTGTTCTAGTATGACAGTCTTATGTCTAAACCACTGTTGCCTAAAGAAGAAAACACTTGATATCTGAAATAGTCCAATTCCTTTTTTAAATCAGCTGACCTTTATACAATGTACACATGTGTGTGTGTGTGTGTGTGGCGATACTTTTTTGTGTGTGTGTTGCGATATGTGTGTGTGTGACAGCTCTAGGTGTTACAGCCTATGCTGTGGACCCAGGCGTCGTCAACACTGAGCTTGTTAGGCACCTGCAGCGCCCCCTGCAGGTGCTGGTCAGCCGGTTCAGCTTCCTGGTGAAGACTCCAGCAGAGGGAGCCCAGACCTCCATCTACCTGGCTGTCATCCCAGAGAGGGAGCTCTGCACTGGGGGCTACTACAGGTCTGTCTCTCCGGGCACTCCACAGACCTTGACTCAGCCTGTGACCCAGGATATGACCCCATCCATGACCTTCAGGTTTGAAGGAGATTGAAGCTGATTCTTTCATATTCTCTGATGTCTCTCTTCTCCTCTCCTTTCTTCTCCCCTCCCCTCCCCTCCCCTCCCCTCCCTTCTCCCCTCCCCTCCCCTCCCCTCCCCTCCCCTCCCCTCCCCTCCCCTCCCCTCCCCTCCCCTCCCCTCCCCTCCCCTCCCCTCCCCTCCCCTCCCCTCCCCTCCCCTCCCCTCCCCTCCCCCCTCCCCTCCCCTCCCCTCCCCTCCCCTCCCCTCCCCTCCCCTCCCCTCCTCTCCTCTCCCCTCCCCTCCCCCCTCTCCCCTCCCCTCCCCTCCCCTCCCCTCCCCTCCCCTCCCCTCCCCTCCCCTCCCCTCCCCTCCCCTCCCCTCCCCTCCCCTCCCCTCCCCTCTCCCCTCCCCTCCCCTCCCCTCCCCTCCCCTCCCCTCCCCTCTCCCCTCCCCTCCCCTCCCCTCCCCTCCCCTCAGGAGCTGTGCTGAGGCGCTGTGTTCCAAGGCTGGTCTTGATGATGGTACTGCACTTAAACTCTGGACCGTGAGCTGCCACCTGCTTGGCATTCGCTGGCGATGAAGATACACACACACACACACACACATATATGCATGTAAGCACACACACCTCCCGTGCATCTCCCAATCTCTTTCTTTCTGTCTTTTCTCTCTTGAGTTATGTAGGAACATTAATGAAGCACACTTTTATGATGCATGTTGTTCTTGTCTGTCAGTTTAAAGTTTGGGACAATCGAGATGCAGACTAGTTGAAGTCATTAGTGGCTGGTGTTAGGACAGCACTACAGCTACACTGTCGCTGCAGTACAATAATAACAGTGTGACTGTGTGACAAGATGACATGTATTATGGTGGTCTTTGGCATCAATTCGTTTATCAATACGTGTTCAGAGAGAAAATGTTGGATTGAGTGAATCAATGTTAGGATTGATATGACATTAATGCATGTTAGTTCTGCCTTTGAAAAATGTTCTGGACCGCGGTCAAATAAAAAACGAGAATGCACCCTAAACTTGTCCGTCTTTTTAAAGACTGTGTAGATTTTAGAGCATATCTGTCGAACAAAGTGTGCTTGTGGGGACCTCTAGCGTGCGAATGCAGTATTGCTCTCAGTAAATCCAGAGTTTGCCTACATATCTCTTACTTTCTTTCATATCGCTTACTTTCTTTCAAAGAGCATTGGCTGAAACAATGAGGTGCTCTAAAAGCAGGAATGCTATTAACTTCATTAATTTTAAATACAAATACTTACTGTGTGTCGCTCTGGATAAGACTGTCTGCTAAATGACTAAATGTAAATTGGAATACTTTTATTCCAGGCCAAAAAGGACATCTTCCGACATGTTGACCAGTGGGTTTCATGTTTCATACGTTTAACTTCAAAGTTATCTTAATAGTTTTAAGTGTGTCATGTTCCTGTTGAAACTTGCAACATCAACGTCGTGCTGATGAATCAGACAAAATTGTGCTACTTCAGTTCCTTTGTAAATTAACACAAAGGGGCCTACGCCTACCAAATAGAATAACATAAATGATGTCGACTTAGAGACGGCTGTTGTGTAGACCTAGCTGGATTGCAGAAGTAAATATAGTAGTAGTCAAATAGTAGTTAGACTAACCTAAACTTAGCGGCCTTTTATTGTCTCTAACACCCCAGGGGTTGGCTTCTTTCACACCCGCTCGATAGGTAAGGGAGACTTCGGTCGAGCCACGTGATTGTAGCTCCCGCTATGTGTATGACGGGCCGGGGTGGGCGGCGACAGCCGACACGGAACGTATCAACTGATGAATGTAAAGAGCAAACTTGAGTTAAGCTGTTGAGGTTAAACTTAAAGCGCCTTCGTGCTGAAGAAATCCTTTCCAAGAACAATGCATGCAATTAGGTAAGTCAATGCTCCCTTATCTGAATGATCGTCAGTTGTATTCACATTTTTGTGTCTGAATATTGGACATAGAATTGGACGATCTATGATGTATATATTTTGAAAAACATCTTGTTTCACCTTCATCACATTTTCTAACATTCAAAGTTCGTGAATTGTTCTGTGGACGATATTATACAGTATTAAGTATCTGGGAAGTGAGAATATTATTATTAGTAATATTGACCTTTATTAGTGAACCAAACCTAATATTTTGGAATGTATTTGTTTCAGTCGCATCTCTCTGTTAGTGCACAGATGGTGTAACTAAAGCCATTGTTATGTGCAAATCTCTGACTAACACTGTTTATTAATGAAAGAATCTGTTCCCCCTGTTGCCTTGGAGATCTAGATCCAAATCTGGTGTTAGAAATCACTTTGGGAGGTGACGTGTGTTTGGTGAATGTGATTGTCATAATACAGACATCCCTAATGATATTTCCTGCTCTTGAAACACTGTTGAATGTACAGTTTGCCTCAATATGCCTATGTTGAACTTTACCTATATAACTGTGTGTGTGTGTGTGTCAGGAACTGTGTGTGTGGCCGTTGGTCATCCGATGTCAGGCTGGACGGCCAAACGGTCCTCATTACAGGAGCTAACACTGGGATCGGCAAGGAGACCGCTCGGGATCTGGCTAAGAGAGGTACACACACACACACAAACTCACACACTCACTCACACACACACACACACACACACTCACACACATGCTTGGTGTCTATATGTATTTCAGCTCTCAAAACCTGTGTGGGTGTCTGTGCTGCTGGCTGCAGGACTGGGCCTGCTGCTAACCCTGCCTCTAGGTGAGGCTAGCCCTGCCTCTAGGTGAGGATAGCCCTGCTTCTAGGTGAGGTTAGCCCTGCCTCAAGGTGAGGATAGCCCTGCCTCTAGGTGAGGATAGCCCTGCCTCTAGGTGAGGCTAGCCCTGCCTCTAGGTGTGGATAGCCCTGCCTCTAGGTGTGAGGATAGCCCTGCCTCTAGGTGTGATGATAGCCCTGCCTCTAGGTGTGAGGATAGCCCTGCCTCTAGGTGTGAGGATAGCCCTGCCTCTAGGTGTGAGGATAGCCCTGCCTCTAGGTGTGATGATAGCCCTGCCTCTAGGTGTGAGGATAGCCCTGCCTCTAGGTGTGAGGCTGTGTCCATGCTGCTGTGATCCTGCTCCACCTCAGCAACAGGCTCCATTCTAAACCCTGCTAGTGTGGGATAAGTCAGAGCAGGGGACAGAGAGGGCTTTGTCAGGGCCCTCTCCTCAAGCTCCAGCACTCCACAGGGCACATAGGGACACACTAACACACGTACACACACTAACACACACTAAGTACACACAGGGACACAGAAACACACTCACATACACACACACACACACACACACACAGATACAGGTACACACAGAAACACACACATATGCACTAACTAACACATGCACACACACAGACACACACGCACTAACGAAGATAAAAGCTGGTTCTGGATACTTGATTTCTTTTGTTCCATTGGCTGGATTTGAAAAGCTTGGTGCAGCACTCAGTACCTCACACAAAAAGCTCAAGTGTGTGTGTGTGTCTGTGTTTGCTTGTGTGTGAATGAGTGTGTGTCTGTGAGTTCAGATAGTTTGAGTGTTCATGCGTTGCTTCCTTATAGTTGGGCAGATAAGCATAGCAGGGTAGACTGGAGAGGGATTGCTTTAAACTCTTTGGTTTTTGTAAAGTTTGAACTCAGAGGAATCAACTTGTTTATGTGTCTATTTCAGTCGGATTATGAAAAAATCGGATATTATAACAAATACCTTAGTTGGATTGTCCCGTATGTAACCACGTAACCTTGGTTGAATACAGAATCATCTGGAAATGTACAAGATTTTGCGTTGTCCATCAACAAGACAAACAGAAAGGATTCAACAAAAGTCAACTTTTATTTGTTTGTCCTTGCAGCTCACTACATCCCGCTCAATGTACAGCCTTGAAAACCCTCCATTAGTCTGCTCTGCCATGCCTCTCTGGAGCTGACAGACATGTCAGTCTGTACACACATCAACTGATAAACAACATCAACAGTTTAGCATGTAGTGTCTAACCAAAACCGTTCTATTTCTTTAGCAAATGTTTCCCCTGGCATGAAGTCATAGGGGATCATTGCTTAGTGAGCTCAGGGCTTGAGTCAGTCGTTCCCCCCTCACCTCTCCCTTCACCCCTCCCCCCATCCCTCACCCCTCCCTTGGAACCCTCCGCTAATTGTTTATTTATTGTTTGTCTTTAATTACAATGACTCTGCTGCCAGGGAATTTAGGAAACCAAGATGTGTCCCACATTAGAACAGGGAGAGCAGAACAAAGCCATGATAGATTCCAGAGTGAACACTCCAACGGAATGATGGTTCTGTGCCATAATTACACGGAACTAGTTATTGTGGTATTGTGTGTGTGTGTGTGTATGTGTGTTTCTTTGTGTGTGTGCCCTCATTTACCGCTGTCATGGTTCATTAGAAATGTTGTCTAAATGAGACCAAGTTACTAAATGAGCCCTGAGAGCGCAGTCCACCGTTCTCTCATCCCAACGTCAGCCGAACAAAACAGTCCCGGTGATGACGCCATCAACCAAGCCAGTGACCTGTTTACCCCCGACCTCTGACCCCAGGTGCTCGCATCATCATGGCCTGCAGGGACGTGGAGAAGGCGGAGTCTGCCAGGACAGAGATCATGGACGACGCCGGAAACGAGGAGGTGGTGGTGAGAAAGCTGGATCTCTCCAGCACCGCGTCCATCAAGGAGCTGGCTGAGATCATCAACAGGGGTACACAACGAGTTTCAAAGTTATCCTTTTACTGTGAAACTAAAAAGTGTTTATTTACTTTGACACTAAAGTGTTCATTTACTGTGACACCAGGAGTGTTTACATAGTGCAGGGTATCACCAGAGCAAAAACAAGCAAAGAGTCAAATGAACACTGCTGGTGTTAAGTGAAGACTGTAAGAACTTTACAAACAAATATACATGTATTTACTCTGTTCGTCTGTTGGGGTCACATCCTTGGGCAATAGGCCCGTGGTGCTGTTTCAGTGATGAGTAATTATGCGCCATATGGCCACATGATTGAGGCTATATTTGGATACAATTATATAAAAGCACCTTAGTTGCGATCTTGGTAAACCACCCGAAGCACCAGTTTTTATAACTTTGATAAACTACCATCAGTGAAAATGCCCTCTGAAAAGCATCCCAAAATTGCAGGGAAAACAAGGACAGAAGTCTGTAAGAAAATAGGTTTAAAATATTTTCTAACTGTTGGTCCTGTTTTGTTTCCAGAGGAGCAGAAGCTTAACATCCTCATAAACAACGCAGGCATCATGATGTGTCCATACTCTAAGACTACAGACGGCTTTGAGACGCAGTTTGGGGTCAATCACCTAGGTAACACGTCATCGAGGCAACACACGTTAGGAAGTGTTCATGAAGAGGAATAACCTTAATCTTTACACAAGAACAAATGACTGACATGCAAACATGCATGTGCATGTAATCGACTTACCGTTTAAACACGCAGTAAAGTACACAATGTTTCCTGTTATTTTGTCTGTCAGACTTGACTCCATGAACACACAAACAAGTGCCTAGTGGGGACCCTATTACAACCAGTCCTATTTAGCGGATACTTAATCTGATTATGTGATTAGCTATATTGAGTTAGTATAGGCATGCAACTATTGCAAGAATGAATATCTAGTTTTTTTCCTTGTTGTAAAGTTTGTTTGGGTGGGCTTACTTAGCTCTTGTTACTGTAGATCTCTCTTTAGGCTCCTGTCTGGATGACACCCAGTCACCGGTTCTGTTGGTTAGACAGTGTAAACATGACGTTTGGAATATATACACTATATACATAGTCACGGCTTTTCCTTTTGTGGCTGAACCCAAGTCAAACTCACATTACTTCCTCTAGGTCACTTCCTGTTGACCTTCCAGCTAGGAGCTGCATTCATTTAGACTGAGCTCCCTTTCTGAACATCCTGAGAATGTCCTTTCACATGACCCCCTTCCTCTGACCGTACATTTCAGTCAGACAGTTCAGTCATCTGCACCCTCTTGTCCTTGTGTTGAGCCCTGCTCATGTGGCTGAACTCCAAGTCAAACTCACGTTAACTTCCTTTAGGTCACTTCCTGTTGACCTACCTACTGCTGGACCTAATCAAGCGATCGGCGCCGGCTCGCATCGTCAACGTGGCGTCCGTGGCCCACACCTGGACGGGCTTGCGATTGGACGACATCAACAGCGAGCGAAGCTACGACAGCGTGAAAGCGTACGGGCAGAGCAAGCTAGCCAATGTCCTGAGCACGCGCTCACTAGCCAAGCGTCTGCGAGGTAAGTCTAGGAGTTAGTTGACGGCATTAACGCAGGGCCGAGCTGAGCAATATGACGGCCGGATTAGCGAGCATCGTCAAAGTCTAAAGAAACCAAGAGTCTTGTTTACATTTCCCAAGTTCCTTCAAATCTAAGTTTGACTTTTAGTTTTTCTTTAATTCAACATTCAAGTAGCAGTAGGTTTTATCCAAAACAGAAGGCAGGGTTCGAATTACAGAGGGGGAGGGGGTGAATACATTTATATATTGTTCTTACCTGTAATTTTACTTACTTTACACCCTGGAGAAGAAGTTTGTGTTTTGGATGAAATGACCAAAGGGGTTAGTATGTGTATTTTGGATCAAATGACCAAAGGGGTTAGCATGTGTTCCGGTGTAAATGACCAAAGGGGTTAGCATGTGTGTTTTTGTGTAATTGACCAAAGGGGTTAGCATATATGTTTTTGTGTGTTTTGGATGAAATTACCAAAGGGGTTTGTATGTGTTTTGGATAAAATGACCGAAGGGGTTAGTATGTGTTTTGGTGTAAATGACCAAAGGGGTTATTGTATGTTTTTTGTTTTAAATGAACAAAGGGGTTAGCATGTGTGTTTTGGATGAAATGACCAAAGGGGTTAGTATGTGTTTTGGATTAAATGACCAAAGGGGTTAGCATGTGTGTTCCGGTGTAAATGACCAAAGGGGTGAGCATATGTTTTTTTGGTGTAAATGACCAAAGGGGTTAGCATGTGTGTTTTGGTGTAAATGACCAAAGGGACTAGCATGTGTTTTTTGGTGTAAATGACCAAAGGGGTTAGCATGTGTGTTTTGGTGTAAATGACCAAAGGGGTGAGCATGTGTTTTTTGGTGTAAATGACCAAAGGGCTGAGCATGTGTGTTTTGGATCAAATGACCAAAAGGGTGAGCATGTGTTTTTTGGTGTAAATGACCAAAGGGGTGAGCATGTGTTTTTTGGTGTAAATGACCAAAGGGCTGAGCATGTGTTTTTTGGTGTAAATGACCAAAAGGGTGAGCATGTGTTTTTTGGTGTAAATGACCAAAGGGGTTAGCATGTGTGTTTTGGTGTAAATGACCAAAGGGGTTAGCATGTGTGTTTTGGTGTAAATGACCAAAGGGGTTAGCATGTGTGTTTTGGTGTAAATGACCAAAGGGGTTAGCATGTGTGTTATGGTGTAAATGACCAAAGGGGTTAGCATGTGTGTTTTGGTGTAAATGACCAAAGGGGTTAGCATGTGTGTTATGGTGTAAATGACCAAAGGGGTTAGCATATGTTTTTTTGGTGTAAATGACCAAAGGGGTTAGCATGTGTGTTTTGGATGAAATGACCAAAGGGGTTAGCATGTGTGTTATGGTGTAAATGACCAAAGGGGTTAGCATGTGTGTTTTGGATGAAATGACCAAAGGGGTTAGCATGTGTGTTATGGTGTAAATGACCAAAGGGGTTAGCATGTGTGTTTTGGTGTAAATGACCAAAGGGGTTAGCATGTGTGTTTTGGTGTAAATGACCAAAGGGCTGAGCATGTGTTTTTTGGTGTAAATGACCAAAGGGGTGAGCATGTGTTTTTTGGTGTAAATGACCAAAGGGCTGAGCATGTGTGTTTTGGATCAAATGACCAAAAGGGTGAGCATGTGTTTTTTGGTGTAAATGACCAAAGGGGTGAGCATGTGTTTTTTGGATCAAATGACCAAAGGGGTTAGCATGTGTTTTTTGGTGTAAATGACCAAAAGGGTGAGCATATGTTTTTTTGGTGTAAATGACCAAAGGGGTTAGCATGTGTGTTATGGATGAAATGACCAAAGGGGTTAGCATGTGTGTTTTGGATGAAATGACCAAAGGGGTTAGCATGTGTGTTTTGGATGAAATGACCAAAGGGGTTAGCATGTGTGTTTTGGTGTAAATGACCAAAGGGGTTAGCATGTGTTTTTTGGTGTAAATGACCAAAGGGGTTAGCATGTGTGTTTTGGTGTAAATGACCAAAGGGGTTAGCATGTGTGTTATGGTGTAAATGACCAAAGGGATTAGCATGTGTGTTTTGGTGTAAATGACCAAAGGGGTTAGCATGTGTGTTATGGTGTAAATGACCAAAGGGGTTAGCATATGTTTTTTTGGTGTAAATGACCAAAGGGGTTAGCATGTGTGTTTTGGATGAAATGACCAAAGGGGTTAGCATGTGTGTTATGGTGTAAATGACCAAAGGGGTTAGCATGTGTGTTTTGGATGAAATGACCAAAGGGGTTAGCATGTGTGTTATGGTGTAAATGACCAAAGGGGTTAGCATGTGTGTTTTGGTGTAAATGACCAAAGGGGTTAGCATGTGTGTTTTGGTGTAAATGACCAAAGGGGTTAGCATGTGTGTTTTGGTGTAAATGACCAAAGGGGTTAGCATGTGTGTTTTGGTGTAAATGACCAAAGGGGTTAGCATGAGTGTTATGGTGTAAATGACCAAAGGGGTTAGCATGTGTGTTATGGTGTAAATGACCAAAGGGGTTAGCATGTGTGTTTTGGTGTAAATGACCAAAGGGGTAAGCATGTGTGTTTTGGTGTAAATGACCAAAGGGGTAAGCATGTGTGTTTTGGTGTAAATGACCAAAGGGGTTAGCATGTGTGTTTTGGTGTAAATGACCAAAGGGGTTAGCATGTGTGTTATGGTGTAAATGACCAAAGGGGTTAGCATGTGTGTTTTGGTGTAAATGACCAAAGGGGTTAGCATGTGTGTTTTGGTGTAAATGACCAAAGGGGTTAGCATGTGTGTTATGGTGTAAATGACCAAAGGGATTAGCATGTGTGTTTTGGATGAAATGACCAAAGGGGTTAGCATGTGTGTTATGGTGTAAATGACCAAAGGGGTTAGCATGTGTGTTTTGGTGTAAATGACCAAAGGGGTTAGCATGTGTGTTTTGGATGAAATGACCAAAGGGGTTAGCATGTGTGTTATGGTGTAAATGACCAAAGGGGTTAGCATGTGTGTTTTGGATGAAATGACCAAAGGGGTTAGCATGTGTGTTATGGTGTAAATGACCAAAGGGGTGAGCATGTGTTTTTTGGTGTAAATGACCAAAGGGCTGAGCATGTGTGTTTTGGATCAAATGACCAAAAGGGTGAGCATGTGTTTTTTGGTGTAAATGACCAAAGGGGTGAGCATGTGTTTTTTTGGTGTAAATGACCAAAGGGGTTAGCATGTGTGTTATGGATGAAATGACCAAAGGGGTTAGCATGTGTGTTTTGGATGAAATGACCAAAGGGGTTAGCATGTGTGTTTTGGATGAAATGACCAAAGGGGTTAGCATGTGTGTTATGGTGTAAATGACCAAAGGGGTTAGCATGTGTGTTTTGGTGTAAATGACCAAAGGGGTTAGCATGTGTGTTTTGGTGTAAATGACCAAAGGGGTTAGCATGAGTGTTATGGTGTAAATGACCAAAGGGGTTAGCATGTGTGTTATGGTGTAAATGACCAAAGGGGTTAGCATGTGTGTTTTGGTGTAAATGACCAAAGGGGTAAGCATGTGTGTTTTGGTGTAAATGACCAAAGGGGTAAGCATGTGTGTTTTGGTGTAAATGACCAAAGGGGTTAGCATGTGTGTTATGGTGTAAATGACCAAAGGGGTTAGCATGTGTGTTATGGTGTAAATGACCAAAGGGGTTAGCATGTGTGTTTTGGTGTAAATGACCAAAGGGGTTAGCATGTGTGTTTTGGTGTAAATGACCAAAGGGGTTAGCATGTGTGTTATGGTGTAAATGACCAAAGGGATTAGCATGTGTGTTTTGGATGAAATGACCAAAGGGGTTAGCATGTGTGTTATGGTGTAAATGACCAAAGGGGTTAGCATGTGTGTTTTGGATGAAATGACCAAAGGGGTTAGCATGTGTGTTATGGTGTAAATGACCAAAGGGGTTAGCATGTGTGTTTTGGATGAAATGACCAAAGGGGTTAGCATGTGTGTTATGGTGTAAATGACCAAAGGGGTTAGCATGTGTGTTTTGGTGTAAATGACCAAAGGGGTGAGCACGTGTGTTTTGGATAAAATTACCAAAGGGGTGAGCATATGTTTTTTTGGTGTAAATGACCAAAGGGGTGAGGATTTGTGTTTTGGAGGAAATGACCAAAGGAGTTAGCATGTGTGTTTTGGGGAAAATGACCAAAGGGGTTATTGTTTGTTTTTTGTTTTAAATGACCAAAGGGGTGAGCATATGTTTTTTTGGTGTAAATGACCAAAGGGGTTAGCATGTGTGTTTTGGTGTAAATGACCAAAGGGGTTAGCATGTGTGTTATGGTGTAAATGACCAAAGGGGTTAGCATGTGTGTTTTGGTGTAAATGACCAAAGGGGTTAGCATGTGTGTTATGGTGTAAATGACCAAAGGGGTTAGCATATGTTTTTTTGGTGTAAATGACCAAAGGGGTTAGCATGTGTGTTTTGGATGAAATGACCAAAGGGGTTAGCATGTGTGTTATGGTGTAAATGACCAAAGGGGTTAGCATGTGTGTTTTGGATGAAATGACCAAAGGGGTTAGCATGTGTGTTATGGTGTAAATGACCAAAGGGGTTAGCATGTGTGTTTTGGTGTAAATGACCAAAGGGGTTAGCATGTGTGTTTTGGTGTAAATGACCAAAGGGCTGAGCATGTGTTTTTTGGTGTAAATGACCAAAGGGGTGAGCATGTGTTTTTTGGTGTAAATGACCAAAGGGCTGAGCATGTGTGTTTTGGATCAAATGACCAAAAGGGTGAGCATGTGTTTTTTGGTGTAAATGACCAAAGGGGTGAGCATGTGTTTTTTGGATCAAATGACCAAAGGGGTTAGCATGTGTTTTTTGGTGTAAATGACCAAAAGGGTGAGCATATGTTTTTTTGGTGTAAATGACCAAAGGGGTTAGCATGTGTGTTATGGATGAAATGACCAAAGGGGTGAGCATGTGTTTTTTGGTGTAAATGACCAAAGGGCTGAGCATGTGTGTTTTGGATCAAATGACCAAAAGGGTGAGCATGTGTTTTTTGGTGTAAATGACCAAAGGGGTGAGCATGTGTTTTTTGGATCAAATGACCAAAGGGGTTAGCATGTGTTTTTTGGTGTAAATGACCAAAAGGGTGAGCATATGTTTTTTTGGTGTAAATGACCAAAGGGGTTAGCATGTGTGTTATGGATGAAATGACCAAAGGGGTTAGCATGTGTGTTTTGGATGAAATGACCAAAGGGGTTAGCATGTGTGTTTTGGATGAAATGACCAAAGGGGTTAGCATGTGTGTTTTGGTGTAAATGACCAAAGGGGTTAGCATGTGTTTTTTGGTGTAAATGACCAAAGGGGTTAGCATGTGTGTTTTGGTGTAAATGACCAAAGGGGTTAGCATGTGTGTTATGGTGTAAATGACCAAAGGGGTTAGCATGTGTGTTTTGGTGTAAATGACCAAAGGGGTTAGCATGTGTGTTATGGTGTAAATGACCAAAGGGGTTAGCATGTGTGTTATGGTGTAAATGACCAAAGGGGTTAGCATGTGTGTTTTGGATGAAATGACCAAAGGGGTTAGCATGTGTGTTATGGTGTAAATGACCAAAGGGGTTAGCATGTGTGTTTTGGTGTAAATGACCAAAGGGGTTAGCATGTGTGTTTTGGTGTAAATGACCAAAGGGCTGAGCATGTGTTTTTTGGTGTAAATGACCAAAGGGGTGAGCATGTGTTTTTTGGTGTAAATGACCAAAGGGCTGAGCATGTGTGTTTTGGATCAAATGACCAAAAGGGTGAGCATGTGTTTTTTGGTGTAAATGACCAAAGGGGTGAGCATGTGTTTTTTGGATCAAATGACCAAAGGGGTTAGCATGTGTTTTTTGGTGTAAATGACCAAAAGGGTGAGCATATGTTTTTTTGGTGTAAATGACCAAAGGGGTTAGCATGTGTGTTATGGATGAAATGACCAAAGGGGTTAGCATGTGTGTTTTGGATGAAATGACCAAAGGGGTTAGCATGTGTGTTTTGGATGAAATGACCAAAGGGGTTAGCATGTGTGTTATGGTGTAAATGACCAAAGGGGTTAGCATGTGTGTTTTGGTGTAAATGACCAAAGGGGTTAGCATGTGTGTTTTGGTGTAAATGACCAAAGGGGTTAGCATGAGTGTTATGGTGTAAATGACCAAAGGGGTTAGCATGTGTGTTATGGTGTAAATGACCAAAGGGGTTAGCATGTGTGTTTTGGTGTAAATGACCAAAGGGGTAAGCATGTGTGTTTTGGTGTAAATGACCAAAGGGGTAAGCATGTGTGTTTTGGTGTAAATGACCAAAGGGGTTAGCATGTGTGTTTTGGTGTAAATGACCAAAGGGGTTAGCATGTGTGTTATGGTGTAAATGACCAAAGGGGTTAGCATGTGTGTTTTGGTGTAAATGACCAAAGGGGTTAGCATGTGTGTTTTGGTGTAAATGACCAAAGGGGTTAGCATGTGTGTTATGGTGTAAATGACCAAAGGGATTAGCATGTGTGTTTTGGATGAAATGACCAAAGGGGTTAGCATGTGTGTTATGGTGTAAATGACCAAAGGGGTTAGCATGTGTGTTTTGGTGTAAATGACCAAAGGGGTTAGCATGTGTGTTTTGGATGAAATGACCAAAGGGGTTAGCATGTGTGTTATGGTGTAAATGACCAAAGGGGTTAGCATGTGTGTTTTGGATGAAATGACCAAAGGGGTTAGCATGTGTGTTATGGTGTAAATGACCAAAGGGGTTAGCATGTGTGTTTTGGATGAAATGACCAAAGGGGTTAGCATGTGTGTTATGGTGTAAATGACCAAAGGGGTGAGCATGTGTTTTTTGGTGTAAATGACCAAAGGGCTGAGCATGTGTGTTTTGGATCAAATGACCAAAAGGGTGAGCATGTGTTTTTTGGTGTAAATGACCAAAGGGGTGAGCATGTGTTTTTTTGGTGTAAATGACCAAAGGGGTTAGCATGTGTGTTATGGATGAAATGACCAAAGGGGTTAGCATGTGTGTTTTGGATGAAATGACCAAAGGGGTTAGCATGTGTGTTTTGGATGAAATGACCAAAGGGGTTAGCATGTGTGTTATGGTGTAAATGACCAAAGGGGTTAGCATGTGTGTTTTGGTGTAAATGACCAAAGGGGTTAGCATGTGTGTTTTGGTGTAAATGACCAAAGGGGTTAGCATGAGTGTTATGGTGTAAATGACCAAAGGGGTTAGCATGTGTGTTATGGTGTAAATGACCAAAGGGGTTAGCATGTGTGTTTTGGTGTAAATGACCAAAGGGGTAAGCATGTGTGTTTTGGTGTAAATGACCAAAGGGGTAAGCATGTGTGTTTTGGTGTAAATGACCAAAGGGGTTAGCATGTGTGTTTTGGTGTAAATGACCAAAGGGGTTAGCATGTGTGTTATGGTGTAAATGACCAAAGGGGTTAGCATGTGTGTTTTGGTGTAAATGACCAAAGGGGTTAGCATGTGTGTTTTGGTGTAAATGACCAAAGGGGTTAGCATGTGTGTTATGGTGTAAATGACCAAAGGGATTAGCATGTGTGTTTTGGATGAAATGACCAAAGGGGTTAGCATGTGTGTTATGGTGTAAATGACCAAAGGGGTTAGCATGTGTGTTTTGGATGAAATGACCAAAGGGGTTAGCATGTGTGTTATGGTGTAAATGACCAAAGGGGTTAGCATGTGTGTTTTGGATGAAATGACCAAAGGGGTTAGCATGTGTGTTATGGTGTAAATGACCAAAGGGGTTAGCATGTGTGTTTTGGTGTAAATGACCAAAGGGGTGAGCACGTGTGTTTTGGATAAAATTACCAAAGGGGTGAGCATATGTTTTTTTGGTGTAAATGACCAAAGGGGTGAGGATTTGTGTTTTGGAGGAAATGACCAAAGGAGTTAGCATGTGTGTTTTGGGGAAAATGACCAAAGGGGTTATTGTTTGTTTTTTGTTTTAAATGACCAAAGGGGTGAGCATATGTTTTTTTGGTGTAAATGACCAAAGGGGTTAGCATTTGTGTTTTGGTGTAAATGACCAAAGGGGTTAGCATGTGTGTTTTGGTGTAAATGACCAAAGGGCTTAGCATGTGTGTTCCGGTGTAAATGACCAAAGGGGTTAGCATGTGTGTTTTGGTGTAAATGACCAAAGGGGTTAGCATGTGTTTTTTGGTGTAAATGACCAAAGGGGTTAGCATGTGTGTTTTGGTGTAAATGACCAAAGGGGTTAGCATGTGTGTTATGGTGTAAATGACCAAAGGGGTTAGCATGTGTGTTATGGTGTAAATGACCAAAGGGGTTAGCATGTGTGTTATGGTGTAAATGACCAAAGGGGTTAGCATGTGTGTTTTGGTGTAAATGACCAAAGGCCTGAGCATGTGTGTGATGAAATTAGTACCAGGGTTCAAATTACGGGAGGGCTTGGGGGGGTTCACCCCCTCAAAAGAGGTAAAAACAACAGGTCGGGGGATGATACATTCATATATCGTTCAAATCAAATTTATTTGTATAGCCCTTTTTACACGCAAGCATGTCACAGAGGGAAGTTGACCCCCCCCCCCCCCCCCGATTATCATTGTATATTTTTCATTTTGGTTAGCAGAAGATCAAAGTGCATAGTGCTTTGGTGGTCAGTCATGAAATTTTCTGTATTTACTAGGAATAATCTCATAGTAAACTCATATCAGCTACCAGGCACAGTGAACATAAATATTACTACAGTGCAACATAACTCCTGTTAAGGCTGATTGACAGGATGGCTTTGGAACAGACACTGTGTTTTTGCTCCGCTCACGCAGGGAGAATAATATTTCCTGTTCCAGATCTTCTCGAAAGGATGTTGTCTTTGTAGAGAATGTCCAGCATTTGACGTCCTTAAGGACAGCCTCTCTGTCAACACAAGATAAAAACTGAATTTGGGGAAGTATGTGGTTGCCCCTGTGTGTGTCTGTGTGTGAGTCTGTAAATGTCTGTGAGCTGGCCACCATCTACTGATTTTTTTTAACATTCATAAAGGTCTTCATTTAGCAGGCGCTCTGACTGTAGGGACTGTATATGATAACCTATACATGTATGTGCAAGTGGCATGTAAGCATGTAGAGTGTGTGTTCCTTGCAGGGACGGGGGTGAGTGTGTTCTCGCTGCATCCCGGGGTGGTGCGCTCAGACCTGTGGAGGCACCTCAACACAGGTGTTCAGCTGGCCGTCAAGGTGTTCAGCATCTTCAGCAAGACCACAGTGGAGGGAGCGCAGACCAGCATCTACTGTGCTGTTCAGCCCGGTCTGGAAGCAGAGAGTGGGGGGTACTATAGGTACACACACACACACACACACACACACATGCACAGAGTGTGTTCCCTTACACACACAGATACACATGCACAGAGCATGTTTGGGCCTACTCAAATCTTGTGTGTGTAGTGGTAGGATCATGCTTGGTTCTCATGGTCTTTTGTGTGTGTGTGTGTGTGTGTGTGTGTGTGTAAACAGCGACTGTGCTCCAGCTCGTTGCTCCAGAGCGGCGTCGGACGAGGAGTTGGCAGAGAAGCTGTGGGAGGTCAGCTGCAAGATGCTGGAGCTCAATTGGGAGTAGAGACTGGCCACGCCCAGCTGTCCCGGAGCCACGCCCACACCCCGCCGCCCACACCCATCCGCCCTGACGCCCACTACAGTACCTCTGTCTTTTCACTGGCCAGGTCCTCAATCTACTACACCGTCCTACAGTGTAGAAACACTGCTGTCTACATTCTGGAATCCCATTCTACGTTCTAGAACACCGCATTCTACGTTCTAGAGTCCCAGTCTGCGTTCTAGAAAACCATTCTACATCTACAAGAGAACACTTCATTTTACGTCCTGTGATCCAGTTCTACGTTCTAGAATATCGTTTTATACATTCTAGAACACTGCCGCGATTAATGTATTATCATGAATTATGAGGAAGGCAATCATTTTTTTGTATTTTCCCAGGTTGAACACAATTTATGAAGTGTTTTTGTAGTTTGACTCCTGTGTAAATAGTAGTATTATCTTGTCATTACTATCATAAAGAAAAACTGGGTTGAGTACAAGTATGAAAGTGCATCACTTTCAGCTGTATAGAAGCTGAGGGAGTAGTTTTACTGGTTCTATAGTTCAGGGTATTGTGTCAGTATTATGGGAAAACTTCATTATGTGTGTATTTATCAATACTGTCTAGTTCTAGTTTAGTTTCAGTTAGATTAAAATGTACATGTTTGTGATCTATGGTAGCATACTTATTTACATACACTACCAGTTTGTGTATGAAGTATTAAAACAAATTCTTCTCCTACCCTGTGTGAAGTAAATTCAAGCATGCTTTGTTGTAAAAAAAAAAAAGTGTCTGCCAGGATTATTTGGCCCAACAGCAAGGCTTTCTAGGTTTACACATGACTGTGTGCATGACTAAAAAGCTGCTGCAAGGATTAAGAGGAATTTGGTTCTGAACCCTGGGTTGGCGTGGTAAACTGAACCTAGTCTGTTCATCAGCACACTGTACAATGGTCTCACAAGCCCCACGGCCCACCGAACCTCATGAGTTTCTTGGAACCTGTGGGTGGTCCATAACTAAAAAGAATAGGCCAAGCCTTCCATGGGATTCCTGTAATTAGATGTTATTTTGACCAATCACAGGGGAGAACCATATGCCTATCACACGGTGAAGCAGAGCTTCACAATACAATGCTTACGGTGACAATTAAGAGGATCAAATTAAAGAATGACCAGTATTTAGTCAACGTAATCTCCTTGTAGTCGTATCCTTAGCTAACCTTGTGTAGTACAGCTATGCCAGTATGGTTTCATTGTGTTGTTACTTTGATTGTGTTTTAATGTGTGTCTATTTGCTCTGTACTGTGCAAGACACTGCCAAAAGGAGGACAGTTAAGTTTTCTAAATCTAAGTCTTAGTCTCAAGTCTTAGTCTAGGGATGGAGACTGTGCTAAGCAACAGCTGTATCGTTGTTGGCTTGTAATTATTTGTATTGTTCAGTTCTACAGAAGCTTTTTGGAGGAAAAAAATCAACCTGACAGCTCATAGGCCCAGATGTGATAAAAAGGTTTAGAATTTTTTGTATTTTAATTTACCTTTTGAAACAGCTGTGTCTTAACTTTTAGAATTTTGGAAACTTTTTTTCCAAAAATATATTTTATCAAAATGTGACCTCTTGTTTCCAGGTTCTTTAAAAATATACATTTTTAAAACTTTTAAAACTTTTTTTGTTAGACTTTCCTTCAGATATTTTTTTTTACCTTTGGAAACTTGTCATTGGTTGTTGTGTACCTCGACAAGTGCGTGACTACGTGTGCTCCATCAATAAATCAGTACCATACAATTTTGAAATTTGATTTAATAAATAAATTCAAAAACAGCGTTTGGAGAGGATAACAAATATTTATGATGTGAAAACAATTAGGATGTGGTGCTTGAGCCATAGTGTTTAGGAGACAATGCCCTTCCTAACACAGTTGTTTAACGCAACGATTGTCCACATTATTTCAGGAAAAAGCACAACATTTTGCCTATACCAGTCCTGTGGCAAATTACATTTCAATATTTGCAACAAAGTGCACTTAAAAGTACGTATATACAATCACAACACACACTGTACACATGTCAGAACGCAACGCAAAGAAATGAAATTATGAATGAATTGATTAGTTATTGAAAGTGTAGTGTCTAAATGTGTTATAACAACAAAGTAACAAAACAACAGGCCAGACATGACATTAACACCGTGCCCGAGGACTCAATGAACAGCGTAGTTCCAGGAGTTCATTTGCCTTCATATTTAGGATTGATCACGGTAGTAACAGCACTCTTGTAGATGGGATTTTCACCCTGAAATACACAAAAGGGAAACAGTTAGGTCATTGGTCCATACATTAGGTCTAAATGATGTTGCTGGGCAAGGTAAAACTGTGGGTGTCAAAAATATAAACCCATTAGTTAATTCACGAAAAGCATCTTTACACAGTAGCAACCATATGTTGAAACACACAATAATTTCCATGTAAATGCAAAATATTTGTGCTTTTAACACCTTAAGAGAGCATTTGTGCAAAATCCATCTAAAACTTGTTATGGCTTATTACAAATGAACACCACAACATGCCATTTTAATCACACTTTCAGAACCATATTAAACAGCACCAATGAAGCAGGCTGAAAATAAAACGGGTTCCTGTGCTGCAGGTGAATGTTGTTTTTTGCACAACATGCACTGCTCAGTGTATTTTAACCAAACATCTAATTAGATTTAAAAAAAACAGGGACATTAGAGAAGCCAGATGAGATAGAATAAAGCCACACACACACAGAGACGCACACACACACAGAGACGCACACACACAGAGACGCACACACACACAGAGACGCACACACACAGAGACGCACACACACACAGAGACGCACACACACACAGAGACGCACACACACACAGAGACGCACACACACACAGAGACGCACACACACACAGAGACGCACACACACACAGAGACGCACACACACACAGACACAAAGTCACATGCAGAAAAGGGGTTACGTGCTGAGGAAAGAAATACAAACTTATAGAACTGCAGCTTTACGCCCATAGTTTGGGTTCTGGAACTTATTAATAGGACTCTTGTATATAGGATTCTCTTGCTACTTGTAGAGAAGGAAGTACAGATTTCAGAGGACAAGGAGACAAAGGAGAGAAAGGGAAAAGCATGAATGAAGAGTTTGAGAGGAAGGACAAAAAAACAAAACAGAATTAAATAAGGAGATAAATATATTTTTATTTTAAATAAAATACCTTGAAATAAAACTCCAGAAAAAGGTGTAGTGAAAATAAGCAACGGTAATTAAAATGCATACACCACAACCTCACGTCATTTCCCATCACCATGAGAACCCACACAGACCTCAACCTTCTCATCAGCCTTTAAGATTCATCAACGATCCAGCCATTTAACTCTCAGTCGAGGCATATCAGTCTCCAAGTTTGTTTGTGTAGTGGGTATGATTCACTGGCCACAATGAGAGGGCTGTGAGGCCAATGTGAGGCCTTGGTACCCTGCCCATGGACTCCACCTCCCCCATGTGGAGGGCCTGGGAGTGATCACGACAAACTGACTGATCAAACCCTAGACGCAAGTTCTGTGGTTACATTTTGACATCTAACTGCAGTACTGGTATTTCAACACTAGGTGGAAGCATACTGTTAACCTTGTCTGGTGGAGAGACGTGAGAAAGACGAGGGTCTTTGGTCCCACCCATGAAAAGAGCGCAATCTGATGAAGGTATCTAAGATGACCAAAAAAGTCCCATGTCTCGCTCAGTACCAATGTTGACCAGATTTTTTTGAAAGCACAAGACTCAATGGAATTAGGAGAATGCAAGGGGAGGGTGGAACAATATTGAGAAACCGTCAAAGTGGCTGTTGTTGTACTCTGAAACACAGCTCTCCCTTGAGAAGTTCACCGCCTTGTACTGATGGAGATATGGCATGCTAAAAGGGGAACGCTGCCCGGGAATCTCCACTACCTTCTCATCACTGTCATGACACAGCCACAGCTGGTCCCCAGGATGTTTCCCCACATGTTCCCTGCTCCACTGCGCCCCCTGCCAGCCCCTCAGTGTATTCTGTATATCCACTTGTCGCTCTTTACCCCGCAACAGCCACCACATTCAGCCACAGCTACACCCGTTCCAAACTGCCCACTCTCACTACAATGCCTTGGTCTCTGGTAGACTGTCTGCACTCTGAGGTGGTTGTAGCCTTCCTTCTCTGGTACACTGTCTGTTCTCTGAGGTGGTTGTAGCCTCCCTTCTCTGGTACACTGTCTGTTCTCTGAGGTGGTTGTAGCCTCCCTTCTCTGGTACACTGTCTGTTCTCTGAGGTGGTTGTAGCCTCCCTTCTCTGGTACACTGTCTGTTCTCTGAGGTGGTTGTAGCCTCCCTTCTCTGGTACACTGTCTGTTCTCTGAGGTGGTTGTAGCCTTCCTTCTCTGGTACACTGTCTGTTCTCTGAGGTGGTTGTAGCCTCCCTTCTCTGGTACACTGTCTGTTCTCTGAGGTGGTTGTAGCCTCCCTTCTCTGGTACACTGTCTGGTCTCTGAGGTGGTTGTAGCCTCCCTGTCTGTTCTCTGAGGTGGTTGTAGCCTCCCTGTCTGTTCTCTGAGGTGGTTGTAGCCTCCCTTCTCTGGTACACTGTCTGTTCTCTGAGGTGGTTGTAGCCTTCCTTCTCTGGTACACTGTCTGTTCTCTGAGGTGGTTGTAGCCTTCCTTCTCTGGTACACTGTCTGTTCTCTGAGGTGGTTGTAGCCTCCCTTCTCTGGTACACTGTCTGTTCTCTGAGGTGGTTGTAGCCTCCCTGTCTGTTCTCTGAGGTGGTTGTAGCCTCCCTGTCTGTTCTCTGAGGTGGTTGTAGCCTCCCTTCTCTGGTACACTGTCTGTTCTCTGAGGTGGTTGTAGCCTCCCTTCTCTGGTACACTGTCTGTTCTCTGAGGTGGTTGTAGCCTCCCTTCTCTGGTACACTGTCTGTTCTCTGAGGTGGTTGTAGCCTCCCTTCTCTGGTACACTGTCTGTTCTCTGAGGTGGTTGTAGCCTCCCTTCTCTGGTACACTGTCTGTTCTCTGAG
Organism: Hypomesus nipponensis; assembly: GCF_054491055.1. Lineage (NCBI taxonomy): Eukaryota > Metazoa > Chordata > Actinopteri > Osmeriformes > Osmeridae > Hypomesus > Hypomesus nipponensis. The sequence goes on from NC_140368.1 coordinate 1,884,481, forward strand.
GTGGTTGTAGCCTCCCTTCTCTGGTACACTGTCTGTTCTCTGAGGTGGTTGTAGCCTCCCTTCTCTGGTACACTGTCTGTTCTCTGAGGTGGTTGTAGCCTTCCTTCTCTGGTACACTGTCTGTTCTCTGAGGTGGTTGTAGCCTTCCTTCTCTGGTACACTGTCTGTTCTCTGAGGTGGTTGTAGCCTCCCTTCTCTGGTACACTGTCTGTTCTCTGAGGTGGTTGTAGCCTCCCTTCTCTGGTACACTGTCTGTTCTCTGAGGTGGTTGTAGCCTCCCTTCTCTGGTACACTGTCTGTTCTCTGAGGTGGTTGTAGCCTCCCTTCTCTGGTACACTGTCTGTTCTCTGAGGTGGTTGTAGCCTCCCTTCTCTGGTACACTGTCTGTTCTCTGAGGTGGTTGTAGCCTCCCTTCTCTGGTACACTGTCTGTTCTCTGAGGTGGTTGTAGCCTTCCTTCTCTGGTACACTGTCTGTTCTCTGAGGTGGTTGTAGCCTTCCTTCTCTGGTACACTGTCTGTTCTCTGAGGTGGTTGTAGCCTCCCTTCTCTGGTACACTGTCTGTTCTCTGAGGTGGTTGTAGCCTCCCTTCTCTGGTACACTGTCTGTTCTCTGAGGTGGTTGTAGCCTCCCTTCTCTGGTACACTGTCTGTTCTCTGAGGTGGTTGTAGCCTCCCTGTCTGTTCTCTGAGGTGGTTGTAGCCTCCCTTCTCTGGTACACTGTCTGTTCTCTGAGGTGGTTGTAGCCTTCCTTCTCTGGTACACTGTCTGTTCTCTGAGGTGGTTGTAGCCTTCCTTCTCTGGTACACTGTCTGTTCTCTGAGGTGGTTGTAGCCTCCCTTCTCTGGTACACTGTCTGTTCTCTGAGGTGGTTGTAGCCTCCCTGTCTGTTCTCTGAGGTGGTTGTAGCCTCCCTGTCTGTTCTCTGAGGTGGTTGTAGCCTCCCTTCTCTGGTACACTGTCTGTTCTCTGAGGTGGTTGTAGCCTCCCTTCTCTGGTACACTGTCTGTTCTCTGAGGTGGTTGTAGCCTCCCTTCTCTGGTACACTGTCTGTTCTCTGAGGTGGTTGTAGCCTCCCTTCTCTGGTACACTGTCTGTTCTCTGAGGTGGTTGTAGCCTCCCTTCTCTGGTACACTGTCTGTTCTCTGAGGTGGTTGTAGCCTCCCTTCTCTGGTACACTGTCTGTTCTCTGAGGTGGTTGTAGCCTCCCTTCTCTGGTACACTGTCTGTTCTCTGAGGTGGTTGTAGCCTTCCTTCTCTGGTACACTGTCTGTTCTCTGAGGTGGTTGTAGCCTTCCTTCTCTGGTACACTGTCTGTTCTCTGAGGTGGTTGTAGCCTCCCTTCTCTGGTACACTGTCTGTTCTCTGAGGTGGTTGTAGCCTCCCTTCTCTGGTACACTGTCTGTTCTCTGAGGTGGTTGTAGCCTCCCTTCTCTGGTACACTGTCTGTTCTCTGAGGTGGTTGTAGCCTCCCTTCTCTGGTACACTGTCTGTTCTCTGAGGTGGTTGTAGCCTCCCTTCTCTGGTACACTGTCTGTTCTCTGAGGTGGTTGTAGCCTCCCTTCTCTGGTACACTGTCTGTTCTCTGAGGTGGTTGTAGCCTTCCTTCTCTGGTACACTGTCTGTTCTCTGAGGTGGTTGTAGCCTTCCTTCTCTGGTACACTGTCTGTTCTCTGAGGTGGTTGTAGCCTCCCTTCTCTGGTACACTGTCTGTTCTCTGAGGTGGTTGTAGCCTCCCTTCTCTGGTACACTGTCTGTTCTCTGAGGTGGTTGTAGCCTCCCTTCTCTGGTACACTGTCTGTTCTCTGAGGTGGTTGTAGCCTCCCTTCTCTGGTACACTGTCTGTTCTCTGAGGTGGTTGTAGCCTCCCTTCTCTGGTACACTGTCTGTTCTCTGAGGTGGTTGTAGCCTCCCTTCTCTGGTACACTGTCTGTTCTCTGAGGTGGTTGTAGCCTCCCTTCTCTGGTACACTGTCTGTTCTCTGAGGTGGTTGTAGCCTCCCTTCTCTGGTACACTGTCTGTTCTCTGAGGTGGTTGTAGCCTCCCTGTCTGTTCTCTGAGGTGGTTGTAGCCTCCCTGTCTGTTCTCTGAGGTGGTTGTAGCCTCCCTGTCTGTTCTCTGAGGTGGTTGTAGCCTCCCTGTCTGTTCTCTGAGGTGGTTGTAGCCTCCCTGTCTGTTCTCTGAGGTGGTTGTAGCCTCCCTGTCTGTTCTCTGAGGTGGTTCTTCCTTCTCAGCTCTCTTACCGTGTCCCACTTAGCGTTCATCTTCTCCTTCTCAAACTTGGCAAACTCTCTCCTGTCGTGGATGATCATGAGCAGCTTCCAGATCAGCAGCAGGGCTAAGCCAATCAGAACGATGCCCGCCACCACGCCCGCCACGATGGGGATGATTGGCGGGCCGGAGGGACAGTCTACACAACATGGACACACACACATGCAATCAATTAACCTTCCTGTACCAGGAAAATGGAAAAATAAATGTTATCTAGGGTAGAGAGCTGAACTATGATGTTTACCTTCCACTTGGGTTGGAAAATAGTATTTAAAAACAAAAACCTTCAGGACTCCAGCTACAGAATAACAACACAACCGTCCACCTCCCTCCCTCCCTCCCTCCCTCCCTCCCTCCCTCCCTCCCTCCCTCCCTCCCTCCCTCCCTCCCTCCCTCCCTCCCTCCCTCCCTCCCTCCCTCCCTCCCTCCCTCCCTCCCTCCCTCCCTCCCTCCCTCCCTCCCTCCCTCCCTCCCTCCCTCCCTCCCTCCCTCCCTCCCTCCCTCCCTCCCTCCCTCCCTCCCTCCCTCCCTCCCTCCACCTCCCTCCTCTCACCCAGCGTCTCCACCACGTGCACCTCCTTCTCGGTGTTGTTGTTGACGGCGTAGGTGTAGTAGAACCAGCAGTCGTTGGCGTCCTTCTCCTTGCAGTGCATGAGGGGGAAGGCCTGACCTGGCTGGGGCAGCATGTCGCGGTCCTTCACCCTGATCAGGTGGAAGTAGCTGCAGTCTCTCTCACAGTTGTCCTTCTTCTCTCCAGTCCCGAAGGCCCTGCACTGGACACACTCCCTGCAGGGGAAGGTCTTCTGTTACACACACACACACACACACACACATCTCCTCACAGACAGAGCCGTGCTGACAAAGCAAGATTCCACACTGACTTGTGTTCCGCACACACTCCGGGGCAGGTGGGGCAGATCTCGCAGGTGGGGCCCTGGAACTTGGGGTCTGTACACTTGCAGGTGCCACATTCGCAGGTGCCCCGCCCGTTACAGATCTGCTTGTTGGAGGCCAGGCAGGTGGAGGTGTCCAGGGAACAGTCGCAGGCACTGCCTGTCCAGTTGGCATCGCAGATACACATCCTGCACTCACAGCGCCCATTGCCTGGCAACAAACCAAATCGTATTTGCATTGTCCATTTCACAAGCAATGTCACAGAGGGCTTCTCACTCACTCACTCTCACACACACACACACACACACACACACTCCCTTACCTCCACACAGCTTGCTGTTGGAGCGGTCACAGTTGAAGTTGTCACACTCGCAGAACTTTCCGCTGTAGCGTTCCTCTGGGTTCTCCCTCTTCTTGCACTCGCAGGTTCCACACACACAGTCTCCGTTGTTGCTGCAGATGTCCGTGCCGTTGTCCTTGCGGCAGTTCTTGTCCATGTCCTCGCTGGAGACCTCGTTGGAGCTGCACTCACACTGTCTGCCGATCCGCCCCTTGTTACACCTGGTGGGGGGGCAGCATGACCACCATCATTTGTAATGTAACTGGGGGGGGTCAGTGAGCGGCTGTGCCAAATGAAGTTGTGTCCTTGGGCAAGGCACTTCACCCTATTTGCCTGGGGGGGGGGGTGGGGTGGGGGGGGGGGGAATGTCCCTGTACTTACTGTAAGTTGCTCTGAATAAGAGCGTCTGCTAAATGACTAAATGTAAATGTTGCTGTAGCAACTGTGGAACGAGTCGCCTCAAGCCCGAGACGTTCCGGCGGGAGATCAGGACTCACTTGCAGGCGCCACACTCGTAGGTGCCGTTGCCGTTGTGGCAGAGCTCGCTCTTGGGGATGTGGTCTTTGTGGCAGTCGCACTCGCAGATGAAGCTCAGAGTGATCTCCAGCTCCTCGGTGAAGCCAAGTGGCTTGATCTTGATCACCTCAGACTTGCTTGGGTCAGCCTGGTTGGGACAGCCCTTCGACGTCACGCTGATGTCGAACGACACCTGCAAGAGAGAGAGACAGAGAGAGACAGAGAGAGACAGAGAAAGAGAGACAGAGACAGAGAGGCAGAGAGAGACAGAGACAGAGAGAGACAGACAGAGAGAGACACAGAGACAGAGAGAGAGACATAGAGAGAGAGAGAGAGAGAGAGAGAGAGAGAGAGAGAGAGAGAGAGAGAGAGAGAGAGAGAGAGAGAGAGAGACAGACAGACAGACAGACAGAGACAGAGAGAGAGACAGGTGGACTTGGCTCCAACACAGAAACAAACTGATCTACATTGATGCACGCCTTGCTGCGAACGTCCTAATTTTGTTGGCAATATCTTCTGCTTCGTTGGGTAATTTTCCTCAATTCATTAATCACTGTCATCTGTAGGACTGTCATCCTACCTCGTCGCCAATGGAGATGTTGGAGCATTTCCGTCCTCTCTCGCCGTCGTTGACCACGCCGTTCTTGCAGTGGGCCCGGTACGCGATGCTCACTCCCTCGGGAAGCTTGCTGTTCTCCAGAATCACCTCAGAGGAGAGAGACTGCCAGGAGAGACACACAGGCTAACACTGTCATCACCCAGAGACACGAACAGATCAGAGTCTTTGAATATTATAACCCTAACCCTATCATAGAGACACACACAGAGACGGTCAGAAGAAAGTCAACACAGGGACTGTCGCCATGAAACAACTGAATCGGCAAATGTTGTGGTTATTTAGTAGTCAAAGAGTAGTCAAAGTCTCATTCTGAAAAAGAGATGTCTTTGCAGATCCCTCCTCACGTTGTACGCATCAATAATCAGGTTGATGACGTTGCTGGAGTTAGCAGACAGCGTTCCCACAGCAGACTTTGGAATGAGGTTCTTCAGCTCCTGGAAGGAAATAAAACCCATTCAGTAAATCATCTGGGTGGTGGAGTCAAAGAACCCTCCCCTGGCTTTTCACAAGGACACATTTGTTTTTCCTATTCCTCCCGACCTACTTAGCTTGGCGTGCATCTTTTCTGTGATACCCAGAGTGATGCAGTAACCACAATAATGAAAGAACGTATTACAAAATTTGACTATTCTGGCGTTGCAGATAAAGAGAGATTCAGGCTTAGCGGCAAACTCTAAATAACTAGACTGTCGCACTATGTAAAAGGTTGGAAGTTTAAGCACTGGCCATATTGTACATAGACAAGGGACATGATCAAACTGTTGAAGTCCAGCAGACATCAAAGGCAGTAGGGCAGAAAGAAATGATCAGAGATGCTAGCCAATGCTACCGCTAACAAGAGGCAGATGCTGCAGGCCAGCATAAAGACTTCTGTGCTATTCAGACACTTGGGCCTCCTCCAACCACCACATCAAAACCTTCAAACTTGGACAACGCAAGGCGAAACAGCGAGAAAAAGAAGGAAAGAGGGAGAGAGAGACAGAGGGAGAGAGAGGGAGTGATAGAAAAAGAGAGAGGGAGAGAGAGAGGGAGAGAGAGGGAGGGAAATAAATAAATGGGGTGGAAAGACAGGGAGCAAGGGGATAAAAAGAGAGGGGCATATTGAGAGAGATATGGGGCAGATGGAGAGGGGAAGAGAGACTTACCTTGTACACAGGCTGGAACTCCTCAGTGACAGCAAAGATGGTCTGTATGTTGTTATCACTCAGCTTCTGAACCAGGTGAGCGATCGAGGGGTAGTCCTGAAATAGGGTACAAAAGAGAGAAGCTCTTAAGATCATAGCCGTGTTCCACCCAAGTATATGTTTCTTGGGTGTCAGCCTCAACTCGGGGGAATGTGGAAATAAATCACTCGAATGAATATATCAGAGGAAATCTGAGGAAAATAAGTTACGTAACAGTTTTCCCCCACAGATATTAACATAGGGGGAGGATCCTATATAGCTTTGTGGTTAGAGCATTTGACTGCATACCAAGAAGCCAAAGGTTCAAATTTCCCCTGTAACCTGAAATTGTTTTTTTTAATAAAAAGAATCTGCTAAATGAATACTCTTTATAATAGAAGCCAAAATGCACATACGTAAATGGTTTTACATACAACACAATGCTACATACGTAGTAGTGGCTCATGGTGTACATGTTGTTCTCCAGGTGACACTTCCCGTCGTTGGGAAGGACGATGCCACCTAGCTTGCCGTCACCAGCAAAGTGGAAGCCAGCGTCCGTGGAGAATACCAGCAGACGAGTAACGTTCCTCCAACCGATGTTGGGCTGTGAGAGGAGAGAGGACGAGGGACAGAGGGAGAAGGAGACAGGAGAGAGAGAGAGAGAGAGAGAGAGAGGGGGGAGGGAGAGAGAGAGAGAGAGAGAGAGAGAGAGAGAGAGAGAGAGAGAGAGAGAGAGAGAGAGAGAGAGAGAGAGAGAGAGAGAGAGAGAGAGGAGGAGAGGGAGAGAGAGAGAGAGAGAGAGAGGAGGAGGGACAGAGGGAAAAGGAGACATGAGAGAGAGAGAGAGAGAGAGAGAGAGAGAGAGAGGAGGAGAGGGAGAGAGGAAAAGGAGAGAGAGGGAGGGAGAGAATGAAAGCGAGAGAGGGAGGGAATGAAAGAGAGAAAGGGATACGGAGACAAAGTGAATGGGGGGAGAGGGAGAGAGAGAGAGAGAGAGAGAGAGAGAGAGAGAGAGAGAGAGAGAGAGAGAGAGAGAGAGAGAGAGAGAGAGAGAGAAAGAGAGAGAGGCAGGGAGAGAGGCAGGGAGAGTTCTTAAATCACTATCAAAACAAACCAGCAACCCCAGACAGAAACTCAGGAGAGCAAAATAAACAAGTCTACAGGAAGCAGAACTGTGGGACTTTAAACAAACACAGCTCAGTATGTCAAATATGACTCGTGAGAAAACCGTTTAGTATCCAACCCTGAAACAACTCCTCTCATTATGCAGATTCATCAGAAACTACAAGCCACAAACACCCCAAAATGTAAATAAAAAAAGCTTTCCCAAGCAAACCAAACCGCAAACTGGACCATGTCACGTGCTAAGAACACAGCACTGACCCCGCAGACGGCCACTTGCATGATGGCGTCGAAGCCTCCCTCGGGGGAGTCCAGGTTCCCTGAGATCTGCTGCCTGCCCACCAGGGTGTTGAACTGCTTGCCGTCCTCAGTGAGGTTGAGCACGTGCTTGTAGCTGAAGGGGCTGGTGCAGTTCTGGTCCCCCGTGCACGGGTTCAGCAGCTTGGCCGGGGTGGTGCTGATGTACGGCATCACTGTCTTCTCCACAAACGAACCGAAGCCTGGTCGCAGCAGTGGTCAGGGACACAGAGAGGTGTTCATGTTGTCAGACCGTAAGTTTGAGGATTTGAGATGATACTGTTGCACTGGATGAAAGAGTCTGCTAAATGAATGAAGAATGAACATGAACATGTCAAATATGCCATAGACTACATACAGGCCTGACAACAAGCTGTGTGGAGGTAGGGGTGTTTGTGTGTGTGCGGGCACAGTTTCGGGGGAGCTTAGCAGAGGAGTGAACCTTTAAAGTACCAAACAGAAGAATCTAAAAGGCTCAACTGTCGGAGTAAAACATGTGCAGGAGGGTCAGAGGTCACAGTGCATTACAGAGGTCTGAGTTCATCTGGCTTCCTGGCAGGAGTTGTCACCTATTCTGAAGTCGGAGGTGATCTTTGACATCTCCTGCATCAGGCTGGTCCCCAGGTTCTTCACGTTCTCAAGGTCGTCCTTCATGGAGTAAGACAGGTCCATGAGGTAGTAGAGGTCGATAGGGTAATCCTCGGCCCGTTTGAACTTCACGTTGAAAGTCTGTGGCTCACCTTCACACACACACACACACACACACACACACACACACACACACACACACACACACACACACACACGTACAGGATTAGTTTTTCACACACACAAGACTACAAGAAACAGTGCTAAGTGCTTCCATATGCCTAATGTTGTAATTCAGGTCATAACTTCGGAGATGACAGATACTCATTTTAAAGGAATGTGACATAATTGGATGCAAGGTTGTTGTAGGAAACATCTCAAACAGGAAACCACCAAAGTTTCAGTTCTCAAACGGTTTCTCACCTTATGGAGAGTTCTAGACAGATTCCTCCCCAGTTAAAAAGGTATTCATAATAATAATAATTTAACATTCCACACCGTTCTAAAGGTGAGTTTTAGAATAGCTACGCTCTGGTTCCAGAACCGTCCGTCCTACCAGATCTGAGAACGAGGCTCAGTTCCTGGGGCTGGATCTGGGTGATTTCTTCCGGCTTCAGCTTCACTCCCCCCTTGCGGCTGGTCACGGGATTGTTTCGGAGGATATTCTGCTTGCCGCGGGGGTCTTCGATCTTGGCGGCGGCGCAGCCCCTCTTCTTCAGAGATTCAATCTCATCGCACCGCGTCGACGTAGTCTCACCTTGTTTCAGAAAGTCCTGGGGGGCGATACCGGAGTCACGGTTAATATTACATCACTTATGTGAGCTTTCAAAAGCGGGCGCCACAGTGTAACGTCGCACATATGGGATTCAAACATTCCAAAGGAATATTTTCCGATAGAGACTAAAACTCCGCTTCGCGTCGTGCTTAACAACTCCACTTACCTGTTCTAAAATCAGCGCAAACCATGGCCTCTTAGGGCTTATTGCTTAAGGCTATCGCGTAGCACTAGCAGCATGGTAGTACTAGACTGCTTCAAGTAATGCTAACTAACTTAGCCCAGCAGCTAACTAAGCTAGCTAGCAACCGTTTCGCTGTGGGGGCCGTTGGAAATATTTGGTCTTTATTATCATTCTTTAACAGGTTAAAACAACGTTTAAAACAAGTGTAACCGTCTCTTTGTGGGTTCATTTGAGATCTATTTACATGGTCGTGTAAATAATGATATACGGACACAGTCTTCGAGCACAACTTGTTTTTACTTCATTTGTCTTTCAGACATAGCATTCGAACCGAACTCACTTTCTTCACCTGACTCTTACCCAAGCACCACACCTACGGGAAATCCTGAGGGACAAAAGACCCCCTTTCCCGTTGCACATAGAAAGGTCCGTCACACAAGGACATTTTATTTAGGAAGTCTGTCCTGTTGTGGCTGGGAACTGTTGCTACCAGGACTGAGTGTGACACTAAAGAATGGGGTGTACACAGGTGAGTACATACTTTATCTGTGTTAGTAACTGAGGGTGTGCAACGTCTGTGTCTTAAAAGAAATAAAAACGTTAAAAACATCCACATACTGGGTCTGTACACCATCCACATTTGGCTCCGACCTGGATACACTCCCCGCAGTACAAGGCGTTGGTCTTGATGCACTCGTTCCCATCTGGAGGAAGAAAACAGGGTCAGAGAGACAAGCCCGTCTCAGGGGAGGAAGCACTGTAGCCTCCCCTTGGCCGCGGGAACTAGGGGTGCTGAGGGTGCTGCAGCACCCCCTGACAGAACGAGCATTTAAATTGATATGACTTAAAAATCCACCACCGCGGCACAGCTCCGCAGTAGCGGACTGGCCATCGGGAACACCGGGAGAAGAATAACGATGGAAAACCAGACTAAGAAACGTAGGGTGGGGCTGAAAAATTAAGAGAGAGGTTTTACCAATTGAAAAACGGTTATGTTTATTTTACATAAAGCTCAACTATTTTGCGCTCAAATAAAGGACAAAAAATTTGCGTGTTACGTGCGCTCGCATTAAGGACAGAACTCCCAAACTTGCATCACATCAAACACTGAATATGCTTGCATTAGCAGGCCAGCTGTGGTGGCGTATGTGGGGGCCAGTTCTGGTGGGCCCGTCTGGATCAAAGTCCAAGGCCTATTTTTACTCCCAGTCCGTCCCTGCCGCCCCGCAACATTAAGCCCCCCCCCCAGCACCCCCTTGATAAAATATGTTCCCGTGGCTATGAGCCTCCCTGGAACATTCTGGAAGCAGTCACTCAGCACCAATATTTCACACGGAGCACCGTGGCTCAGAGGCCAAGTGACGGGAGCCAGGGACGGAAATATTTCCAACGTTCCGTTCATTTAGTCATTTAGCAGACGCTCTTATCCAGAACGCTCTTATCCGTTCATCCCTGATCTCCAAGCATGCTTAGCTAGATGGAGCGTCTTCTGTTTAATGACATCATTATGCTCTAGAAGCACGCTTCCTCATCAGCCTCTGGGGACATTGAGTAGTAGGTTGTTATCCTGTAATGTCTCCTTCCCATGCAATCCTATAGTCTTGCCATTAGATGAGAACAGAAAACTGATGCCAACTGAAGAATTGATCAGTCTAACAAGCTTGACAGAATGCAATCCGATACAAATAATGTTAGCTGATTCTCTGTGGATTCTAGAAACAAGGTACCCTTGCCGCTCCTAAATAATCAGATTTAACAAGGTTGAATCCAGATGGTAGGCCGAGTCATCTTACCTTGCTGAGCACTGCTGTCGCAAATACATCCCAACAACGTGGATAGCAGAAGTATTTTCAGGTCCATCTACAAGACAAAAGTTTATTGTTGTTGTTTTTGAAATACGACACCTGTGAATACTGTGTGGGTGTAATGTTATGATTCCTGAAGCCCCCTAAAGTCTCACAGTGAGGTATACACGATAGCTTGTTTCTTTTGACAGAGGGAGTTCTTGTTATGCTGTTAGCTAGAGCACCCAACAACACAGATGATAAATGGCTCTCTTAATGGACTTGTTATAATTGAAGGTAATAAACCACCCAGTCGCAGGAAGCTTTGCTATTCTTAGTCTGTCACAGGGTAAAGAGAGAGAGGGTGGGGGTCAATTCAATCAAAAGCAGGCTGTAACCCCTCCAGCCCCTAACACAACCTCTGCCAACATCAACATCCTAGCTTCCCTCTCTTTTGCTTTCCGTCTCTCTCCTTCCCTCGCTCCACCCTTCATCTCCCGTGAACATGATTCCTCAGGGTCTGTGTTCGCATCTATTGATCGGCCCCCGTTCAGGTAAATGACTCACAATCACCCCTGTCCAACCCCCCCTAAACACCTTCCTCAAGATAACCAGCGTTTATAAATAGGATTGATGTGTGAGAGTTCAACAGGCAGAGACTTAAATACTTTGCGGGCTAATAATACACTGGTTCCAGTATATGACGCAAGTGTCCAGTTATGGAGCTGAACACAGGCCGCAGTACGTGTCTGTGTGTGAGTGTGTGTGTGAGTGGGTACAAGAGGGAGTTTGGTCCAAATCAAATTGATGCATTGAATATATCAGCCTCATTTCCTGCGCTGATACAAAGACGACCCGTGATTGGCTGAGCTGATACGAAGAGCGACCCATGATTGGCTGAGCTGATAACGCCATACAGTGGTCGTCCAGGTTAGACATGCTACGGTAGCTAATCTCTAGCATGCCGTTCTCTAACGCACATGGTTCACATCGAGACTGAAGGAATTTCCCCGCACACAAACACATGAACAAAGGATGGAAACCAGTCAGAGTTAAAGTTTAGCGAGGTATGACATGTGACACTGGCTGTGCAGAGTGAAGGATTCCTCAGTGTGTGTGTCTGTTTATACACACAACATAGCAGGCCAGACAGCCTGTCTGGCCCTCCAGATTAGATCTGCAGCACAGGGCTTTGGTGCTCCTGCACAGAGCTAAACACCCCTCCTACTCTGTCTAACACTGTTACCCTTCACACCTCAGTCATGGGCTAACGTTATAGTTCACCTATCAAAACTGTCTGAGTTCACAGTTTCCTAACTGTCCAAACACAAGTTTTGTTTTATTGGAAAAATCCCTGTTGTTTGGTTGACCTGTTCCTGTAGGGAAAACACCCAACAGTTAACAGTGTAAACTGGATGGATTTAAAAGAGGTTGGTTGGTATTGTAACATGTTTGTAACTCTAATGGTTTAGCATTAGACAACAATTACACACACAAACACAAACTCTTTCAACACAAAAGTGCTGCTTTGGAAAAAAAAGCTCTGGATTGTGTTATAGCTGGATGAGAGTATTACAGTTTTTTACGAAAACCACAATCTGTAATTTCCTCTTCAGCGTTCCTGCTTGTTTTCCCTCTCTCCCCCTCTCTGTCTCTCTCTCTCCCTATCTGCCTCTCTCTCCCTCTCTCTTCATCTGTCTCTCTCCCCTTCTCCCTATCTGCCTGTCTCTCTCCATCTCTCCCTTTCTGCGAGTCCTACATAACCGATCACATTCAACTTATGTCTGTTACACATCAGTGAGGTGTCTATTAAAGAAAACAGATGAGTCCTTCTCTCAGTTGAGCAGCTGGAGTGTGGAATGCCCTCATCTGTGAGGAGGAGCAAGGAACAGGACATTCATATGGATCCTTCTAGAAGATTGTCCTCCTGACTGTCAAGACTTCATCTTCACTGTGGTTCATGAAAGATGACTCAATAAGCGAGTTAAATGTTAAAACGTTTATGCAACAGCATGGAGAGTTGGGGGTCGGAGGGAAGGAGGGAGCGAGGGAAGGAAGGAGGGAGCGATTAAGGGAGGTTGACACAACTAAACTGGTCGGGAGTGTTTTCCTGTGCTGGGAGATGCAGACATAAATAGATTAACAGTCCAGAACTTTATACCAAGTTAATATATCCACAACCACACACACACAGATTCTATGGTCTACTAATAAAGCAATCTAGGTGTCATGTAGATGAAAACATGTTATATGATCACATACCACCTACAGCCTTTCAGTTTTTATTGACTCCTGGAGACTCCAAGTCTGGGAGCTGGCAAGAGGTGGTATGAATAGTGAGCACAGTAGCACAGCCAAAACTAGCTTCTTCCCTTCTTTCTTCCAGACAGACATTCTGCATCCTCATGGAGACCAAGATAGTAGCAATCGCCGTGCTTGGTTTAGAGAAACCAAAGCCCTCCCTGCCATGAACCCTGACTGCCATTTTTCTAGAAGCACCAGTTGCCAGATTCCATCTCCCACAAGCCACCCTGCTAGGCTACCTGTTGTTTGCTCCTGAGTAGCTGTTTCCTTAAAACAACACACACATCCCAGTAACGGGAGAGTCTGCAGGGGTCACAGAGAGGAGCGCATGGAGGAGCTAAGCTGAAGGAACCCTTTGACTCGTGTTCAGTTGTTGAAAGCACAGCAGATCTGTGCAGCAGAGAGTCTTCTGCCTGAGCTGCTTCTCACTGAAACATCCACGCGTCAGCAGTAAAGCTGCAGCTGCAGCTGGACAATAGAGCTATCCCAGCATCCCCACCAGAACTAGAAAGTGAGCTTGGCAGGAAATGAAACAGAGAAGGGGAGAGAGAGAGAGAGAGAGAGAGAGAGAGAGAGAGAGAGAGACAGAGAGAGAGAGAGAGAGAGACAGAGAGAGAGAGAGAGAGACAGAGAGAGACAGAGAGAGAGAGAGACAGAGAGAGAGACAGAGACAGCGAGAGAGAGACAGAGAGAGAGAGACAGAGAGAGAGAGAGACAGAGAGAGAGACAGAGAGAGAGAGAGAGAGACAGAGAGAGAGAGACAGAGAGAGAGAGAGAGACAGAGAGAGAGAGAGAGAGAGAGAGAGAGAGAGACAGAGAGAGAGAGAGACAGAGAGAGAGAGAGAGAGAGAGAGAGAGAGAGAGAATAATAAAATAAAAATGCTTTTGACTTTGATTTTACGGTCAGAGTGACCTGAGTGAGAGAGAGAAATTGAGAGAAAGAAAGAGAGAGAGAGGGAAAGAGAGGCCTTTGAGATTTCCGGACTGAGGAGAACTGTTCAGCAGCCATTAAAAGAGGGAATGGAACAGGACAGGGCGGTCCCTAGTCGTACCAAGGAACAGCAGCAGCCTCCAGTCCAAAGAAAACACTCAACAACTCTCTCTTCCTCCCTCTCTTTCTCCCTCCCTCCCTCTCTCTCGTTCTCTCTCCCTCCCTCTCTCGTTCTCTCTCCCCCTCTCTCTTTCTCACCCTCCCTCTCTCGTTCTCTCTCCCCCTCCCTCCCTCTCTCTCTCTCTCTCTCTTTCTCTCTCTCTCTCTCTCTCTCTCTCTCTCTCTCTCTCTCTCTCTCTCTCTCTCTCTCTCTCTCTCTCTCCCGTTCTCTCACACCAACCACACAGTCTCTCTGTCCACCCCCCTGCTCAGAAGCCATGCTGACCACGCCTGTGACCTTACATCTACCCTTCAGTGAAAGTGTCGGGGGAATGCGTCCCCGCCCACACACTCTAACGCTGCCCCAAACAATGTCAAACACAGTCTGGATGGGTTTTCCCCCTCCATTCCTCCCACTTTCTCTCCCTCTCTCCCATTATCCATGTATCCCTCCCTCCTCCTGTCCTCCCCCATTCCTCCCCTCCCTGCTTCCCCATGTCCTTCTATTCCTGACCCTCCCCAGACAATGATACATCGAGAGAGAGACACAGAGAGACAGAGAGAGACAGAGAGAAAGAGAGAGACAGAGAGAGAGAGACACAGAGAGAGAGAGAGAGAGACAGAGAGAAAGAGAGAGAGAGAGGTTTCCATGTCCCCAGCATGCTTTCAGAGCCCCAGTGTTGTAAGTTCAACACGTTTATCTGAAATAAAGTAAACATTTGTACACATTTCTATTTGATTCGAGGTAATTGTGTACACAGAAAAACATGCAATTTTATCAAACCCAACTCAATACCACCTTACATAAACAGGCTTGGAAGTGCAATAAAATAAGATGTCTTAAGTTGACTTTCAAGAGGACTATATTGACCAGATGTACCTCAGGTCGGTGTGGCTCACCGAAGACTCCGAAAATCAATAGCACTTTAGCTTTTCGCATTCTTTCCACTTCACAGGCCTAAAATACATCACTCCTTAAGGGAGTTCACAACACACACCGTGTTTCCAAGACATGCTCACTAAAGCGGCTGGTTCTCCAGGCAGCACAGAGGGAAAGTGAGGGAACAGAAATACTACACGGGAGAGAGAAAAGCTCCCCTAACTGGGAGTCAGATGGCTGAGCGGTGAGGGAGTCGGGCTAGTAATCATAAGATTGCTGGGTCGATGGGCCATGCCAAATGACGTTGTGTCCTTGGGCAAGGCACTTCACCCTACTTGCCTTGGGGGGGATGTCCCTGTACTTACTGTAAGTCGCTCTGGATAAGAGCGTCTGCTAAATGACTAAATGTAAACTGTATTAACCGTTAATAGACTGACCGTTACCTCTCTCCCCTCTGTCACGCATGCACTTTTTATCTCGCTCTCTCCTCTTTACCTCAACCACAACAACTTTTGTCTCTCTATGTCTCTCTCTGCCTCTCTCTCTCTCTTTCTCTCTCTCACTCTCTCACACAGTGAGGGATCGGGAATCCTACAGACCAAGCACTATTCATAGCGTCATGTCTATGTAGGAGCTAGTTGTGCCAGGATACCTATTTCTGACTCCCCACCACCTGGTCTCACACATAACTCCTCGCCCCATCCCCCGTGTCTCAGACTAGGGCCGGGAGATTCACAGGGAGAAGGACAAATTACTGTCTTTTCCAATGCAACGGCAAAGAAAGTGTTCAAAGCTTGATTGCTTTGCACACGGACAGAAAATGTGTCAGATGAAAACACGACCATTTGACTGTAAACAATCCACACCTGGCCAGATACTGGTCACAGGCATCAGTCTTTCTGTGATCCTCTGGGCTGGTGAGGAGGAAACCATCCACAAGCCCCTCATCAACAGTTGGTTCTGTAGAGAGGGGTGCTATAAGCAAGAGCCTAAGCCTGAAGATCTCATCCTGCTGGCCTTCCTTAAAGATGCAGCGAGGAGCAGTGATCGACCTTAGGTGACTGGGGAATATCAAGGCATATTAGCTTGCTCATAGTCTACTAAGGGCGACTATACTACTAGTCTACTATTAGGCTAGCTGTGAGTGTGTTGTGTTCAGCTTGCATAGTAGCCTCAGCCCCATTTGTTTGGTCCAAGGAGTTGGTCCTTTCCTTTTGCTGGAGCACAGGAAGTAGTTCCAGACCACACAGGATGCTGGGCTGCAGCCTGGCAACAGCTTATATCTAGCCTCCTTGGCAGCGCAATACAGATGAGATCCTATGAATATGATGGGAAGCCTTAGCTTCTGCAGCTAACATGATGTGTTACATGTCAAGCTGGCAAGATAAGCCAGCCTATTGTTCATGCTGAGGGACCAGGTCTAATCAGCGAGAGAGGGGGGTAGAGAGGGGGAGACACAGTAGTCGTGTGTGTTTTGCTCTGCACTGTAGGGTCTCGATCCCGGTCGTTAAGATCTTCCGGCGGCGTGCCAGGGCCAGCGGTGGCCACCTTTAACCTGCTTCTGTTGAGGCCCCAGTGTGAGAAACTGGCATGTTAATGACTTCCAGATGTGTTTCATTAGGCCGGAGGCTCAACACTTGAACCAGAGGTCTCCATATCCGCTAACCCAGAGATACAACGCTGCAAGATAAGCACTCGCCAATTCAGGGCGCGTTTCCCTCCATTTAGATGTCATTTCCTGTTTCTAAACTCCCGGGATAATGCCAGTTCCCTCTCAGATTGAAAGATCTGCAGATCATGTTCTAAAACCGTAGATAACTTTGACCAACAAGATAACCACGCAACATAAACTTGTGGACATAAAGGTGATATAATGTATGTATAATTGTGGTGTTGGCGAGTTATGAGAGTTCACCTCCATGATTCAAGAGGACTCTCAGCATAGGTCATGCTGTATGACCAGATCATATGATCTTTATGTGAGGGTCTACTTGAGTCCCTGGCCTGAACCGGAACACACATCCTCAGTTGAATGAGTCACATGTATGCCTCTGAGATATCCTCTTTCATCCAGATCCTGAGATCCCTGTGTATAGGGTCACAGGGCTTTCAGAACATGGGATTTGTCAGGCAGTCAGGAAGTGTTCAGATAAACAAGTTGAAGAGTGTCAGATGACAGATAAAACAGGGATCAGATGGCTGAGCAATTAGGGAAGCGGGCTATTAATCAGAAGGTTGCCGGTGAAAAATGATGTTGTGTCTTTGGGGAAGGCACCTCACCCTACTTGCCTCGGGGGAATGTCCCAGTACTTACTGTATGTCGCTCTCGATAAGAGTGTCTGCTAAATGACTAAATGTAAATGTAAATGTAAAACACAGACAAATACCAGATTATGTCCAGAAGTGTCATAAAATACAAATATACCGTTGGCCTATGTAGTACAATGACCATATAATCATACTGAAAAAGAACTTAATATATTACATATTGTACTCTACGCTTGGCTTCCCCTGTAACAAGTTGGTCCCATTTTTGGCAGTGAGACCCTCTGTTTCAGAGGTCGCCTAAACCACCTCATTCCACACAACGTTTCTGGTGCTGTTTTTAGAACAGAGAGACCAGAAAAAATCACAACAGTGCCTTTGAGCTTGAGAGGAGAGGAGGGGGGGTGGAGTAGAGAGGGCCAATGTTCTACTAAAGTTAGCTCTGGAGGTCACAAACCTGCAAACAACACATCTAACCCACAGTTATTGCTTTTGAAAGAACACATTTTAAACTAAATATACTCTCAACAGACAGATTTGTTTTATTGTATGCCTACGATTGACTGACAGAGAACCTTGCCTGGTTCTTAATTTTTCAGGAACCTTCATTCTGCCTAACCTGAACTGATTCTGCACTGAGACAGCCACACGGCTTCTCCTTTAATCTGTATGTGTGCGTGTGTGGTAAATCGTTTTAACAGACTGGGATCTCAGCCTCGGGTGAGAGCGTGAGTAAGTACGCTTTAGCTCACATTCATCGCTCATCTGGGAGGAGCTGAACTAGGTCTGAATCAGACATATCACCACACACACACACACACACACACACTCCAAACCCATCACTCCCATTTGGAAGTAACACATCAGGTTGGTGTCACATAAACCTTAACACTCACATACACAAACCCACACTCTCTAACACACCCACACACACACTCTCGCACGCACACAAAAGATCACACGTCCTCAAGAACTGTTGTGGGGTCTGCTGTCATAGTGGTGCTAAATCAGACAAGAAGCCAGTCTTCCACCAGCTGCTATCTAGAGCTTGGAGGTCACATCCCTTCAGCTGGTGGACCCCCCTCCCACAGTCTCCCTTCTCCTCAATTAGCCTGTACACCCTCCCCTCTCCTCCCTCCCCTTTCCTCCCTACTGTCTCCTCCCTCCCCTCCCATCCATCCCCTCTTTCCTCTCCTCTCCTGTCCTGTCCTCCATCCACCACCCCCCCTCCCCTCCCCCATCATACCCTCCATCTCCTTAATGGGGCTAACCCCCACCCTGTGTTCTCCAGCCGTACTGAGAGGTCTATCTGCTCTGCCGAGGTCTCCTTGCGAGCGAGGATGAGGACGAGGCATCCTCTCTCCCAGATTAAACAGGCAGCGAGGACCTCAGAGCCAATCAGAGAGGCTGGAGCGTGCTGCTGGAGCGTGCAGCTGGAGAATGCTGCCAGCCGCAGTGCCTGCTACCCCACTGAAGGAGCTACGGGACGTTTACTAGGAGAGGGCGGCGTGTTGTGGACTGCGTCCTGACTGGCACGTACAGTGGGCCTAAGGGTGGACATGCATGGGTACTGGGAGATCACAGGATGACTGTTGTGTCATTGTCTGTTTATAATGTCACAATACATATATTATTTAAAGAATGTATTAAATTAGCCCATGTTTTACTGGGGGATTTGAACCTGCAACCTCTTGTTCCCAGCTCAGTGGAGCTTGGGGCTTTATGAAACAAGGACCATCTCACCGATGTCAGTCCTTCCAATACTTAATCAGCTCCCAGCTTGGCTTTAACTTCTTACTTGTTGACAGAATGGACAAGACAACATTTACACAATACAAATGTAGCTATTTTAGGTACTGCATACAGCTCAGGTTAGGCTTTCTAAGAGGGCGCGTGGGCACACCTTACTCATTGTGGATAGCCAACCTTGAATGCAAATATGATACATGTTTATATTTTAATGAATCCAGTTGAATGGTCGTGATCAGACTTACGCATTGCCGATGCGATAAGAGTTTTGAAGTATTTACCTTCAATGCGTGGCGTTGTTCAGAGGCTGCATACGTAAAGTTATCCTTTAATTTGAAACCCTGAAATGATCTGTAAAGCTGAGACAGCAACAATTGCCCCGTTGGCAACGGGAGACACTTTCTCCTGCTGAAGTCACGGCAGATTCTTCTTCTTACAGATCATTCCATCTTTATTTTCTCCGTTGAAAACGGACAAATTGAATGAGGGAACAACGTTGTTAATAGCAACGGGACTATTCACAAACGCCGCAGTGTTTTTAAAATAATAGAATTTGCTTTCTGTCTTTTTTTCTTCTTAAAATCAGATGCAGCGACAGGTCCGCAGTGGTCCGCTATCGCTCCCTGGGCCCGCCCCAACAGGAAATGCCTTCTGACGTAACGTGTGTAAGACACGCCCAACATTAGCCTATGCGCTTCAGTACTCCAAAAAGTACCGTTAGAGCCTAGTACAACTGCCTTTGTTATCTATAAAACACAAATTTGAAGAAAGATAAACTTTGTATCTTTGCTTTTCAAAATTAGACTTCATTTTGTTCATTCATCTTTGAGATCATATTTTTTTTGTCCATCGAGTATGACAGTTCAGCCCACACGATTTTCTTTCAAGATAAAGGATGATGCTGACTTTTTAGACAATCATAAAGACTGTTTTTGGAAATTTAAATGATCCTGTTTAATCCCAAGAGTGTTCACATAGAGTGTAGCACTTCCTCCTCTCCCAGTCCTCCTCAGGGCTCTCGAACAGTGGCCCTTTCATGGTCATGCCTACAGTTTTACAGTACAATGACCTTCTTCCACGGCCACACACAATCAGTTACATGCCAAATTCAATTCCCTGTGGGTATTTATGTTGCTATATACTGCTACTTGCTATTTCCCGCTACGTTTGCCACTAATGTTTCACTGCTAGTCTGTTCATGTCCCACTTGAAGTTTTTGTGCCTCTGCATTATTGGTATTCTATGGAGAAGTTAGACATTTCTCTCTTTGTTAGAGATACCACAGTTTGTATTTGTTACTGTGTAGACAGTTAGCCCTCTTGTGGCTGTTTTGATTAGTGCACATAAAGAAAACCAAACAATACTGAAAATCTTTTGTTTATTTCCAGCCCAAAAAGCTAAACATGTTTGGCTCTTTTCAGAGAGGAAAACAATTATTTTATTCTGGTTCTGTTTAGTTTTTGTGTTGACAGACCTCTTTCAGAAGCATTCAGAAGCCAAGTTCATGTCTCATATATTTGCTGGTTTTGGCAGTCCAGTCTGGAAGGATGTGTACTTCCTAAGCCTCGAGCTTATTTTTTGAAAACATAAAGTAATCTTATTTATTTAAAGAGAGGGAGAGAGAGAGGGATGTGTGTGGGAGAAAGATCAGATGTCTGCAATTAGCTACTGACTGACTGAGATTTGGTATGAAATCTGTCTCAACATAAATGCCAAACAAAGGATGGATGGATAAATAAAGATAGATAAAGGGGAAACTTTGGTTGTGTGTGGTTCGCCCCCTGGTGGCTCTGTACATAATTACAGCCAGCATCTACTGAATGTCACGTCAGCGGCTGATGTGGGGATAACCTGATCTACATTGGAGAGCAGACATGTTGCACAATTGATCATTAATTCTAATTCAGTATGCTTACATACATCATAAACTCATCTGAATGAAAATCCTCATCAACTTACCAATTGTCTCACCTCAGATAACTCTTTTTACATTGCTGTTGTCCCTGTTAAACAGAGACACATGTATCAAAATAACTATTAATACCTATAGCAGCTTTACTATAGTTTATCCCCTTTGGCTGTGTTGAGCCATACTTTCACTGGGATATTTTAGGGTCCAGTGAGGAAGACCAGAGCAACATCTACTCACATAAGCGCCCCATTAGTGGTCTAACTCCCACCCTTTCCAGTGACACTTGATCTTATCATTTTCAACCATGTTTACTTGTGATATAATCGAGGCCATGTGCTGCGGACCTGACATCACTGCAAGTGCTACCATCTGCATGTCAACAGAACTACTCGCACAGCATTTACAGGATAAGATACTCCATCTGGAAAAGTTGGGTCTTCAAGCTGAAGTGCAACTGCATGTGCCTTTAGTTGGATCATTGCATTTGAATGGGCTAAACTGTCGACCTACTTAGCCAGTACCTAACTCAGCACCAGCTCTACTCGGCTAGGGAAGTAAGGTCTAATAAACAACACAATCCCCAAACCAGGAAAGTTTATCTTAAGAAACCATTTATTTGAAATTGAATCTTTGGAATGTGGTGATGGCTGTCACTAACTGGTGTTAGACATAAAGGAGACAGAAATTGAGTGAGAGAGAGAGAGAAAGACAGAGTTAGGTGGGTTATTTGGAGATTGGGTGCAAAGGTCAAAGTACAAATGTTAACTTCACTTTATAAGGCTCTGCTGTTTATTTATTTTCCTACAACAGCAAATTACAGAAGCAGTATTGAAAATAAAAGTTTCATTTTTTTGTAAAAAAAATCTGCACAAAATTTGACGGACAGTACAAAATGAAGCAATAATATACCAGATAAATGGGGACATGACTATAGGAAATCTGTATGATTTTTTTTTTTTTCAGTGATGAAAACCTCTCAATATTTATACATTTCAGAATTATGTCACACCATAATCTCAAATTATATAAAGAAAGAAATAAAAGGAACACTGTTTTTTAGTTTAGGATTTTTCAAATTCATTTTTTAGAAATGAATGCTATAAACACATAAAGTTCTTAAATATATTTATCAGTGCAACATTGTTTCCTTTTAGTCTTACGCTACAGTTTCCTTTCCCCTTAGTTTACCCGACAGTGGCTAGTTAACTGTCCTCTAAGCTGTAGGCGCGGTAACACAATAAGCATTGCAGAGTGGTACGTTTGAATCTGAAATGAACAGAAGCCAAGCCGAGAATGTGTTCACCACGACACACAACATAGTAGCACATAGATACAGCACCTCATAGCCTCCCCTTCTAATCACCAGGGCTCTGGCCACCGTGTCGGCGAAACAAAACTAAGTTCTCCGCTGTCAAGTCCTCAGACACCAGAATCCGTGAGTCCGTTCCTCGAAGCTTCTCCAACGGCGTATCTAAAATATCAACAGTCTCAGTAGAGAATCCAAACAGTTCACAAAGAGACACGATAAAGCTCCTCAGCTGAAAAATAGATAAAAAATCCGACCAATAAAATGTTTTCCCAAACAGTCAACCCACTGCCCCCTTCAAGAGTTTTCCCGGGGTTCAGTGTACTGGCCGAGCTCTGCTCACACCATGACCCTCCATGGTCTTAATGTCAGTTGGTTGGTTTTCGGTTGTGGTTGAGTTTCGGTTGACTGTGCTGAGAGCAGATCCTCAAACAGGGGTTGGGGGGGCGGGCGGTGCATGGCCATCCTTTGGTAAAGACACAGGGGGCGGGCGACCTGATTCGGCGCCTTGACATCACCTGACCCCAATGTACCAGCGTCCCTTCTGACATCACAACGTATGGCTGCTACACGTGAGACGCGTTACCATGACTACGCCAGGCCGGACAGAAAATCACATGACAGAACACAGACCTTAGAAAGGTGACCTTCACATGCTTGTTGTGAATGTCTGTCTATCTGTCCTGCTGTTATGAATATGACAAGCACCATCCTTCAGTTAGTGTAGTAACTCCTAGCACAGGCACTCTGTAAGGGGTTAGATGAAAGTGCATTCAAGATACCATGGTTGTTCAGATTATGTTTTAGTTTTTTTTGTCACACAGGCTAACGGACCGGTCCAATGGTCCATGACTAAAGCAAAGCGTGTTTTAGATTTGTTGACGTTTTTTTTTTTTTTGGTATGCTGGCAGACAAACTACCATTCCTTCTCATACAGCCTGCTGCTACTTATATCAACAGAATGGTCAATGGGAGAGATGGTGATAGCTAATGGTCCGGTGACGGGGACTTGGAAAAGGGATGTGATTGAGTCTGTGAACTTGATTGTTGCCACCAGTCCAACACACGCACACACACACTAGTCTAGAATAGAGAAAGGGACACACACACTGTGAGGAGGAAAAGAGACTTTGGACATCTTTCAAGAGACACAATGCAATGGTTTGAAAATCTGTTACCGTAGTCTAGATGATCAATAACGTGTTCACGCGTATTGATTGTAGAGCTATGGATACGAGTACAAAATAAACCGTGAATGCATCTGATGTTTTTATTGTTTGTGTTCTATATGTGTATATGGTTGGTTTATAGCTCCCACTGTTATATTATGAAATGGCTTGTATCTATGGATGGTGTGTGCCATTAACTACAAAGTGGTATGATTTCCTTATCATGTTTTCGCTGCTCCATTGCACAGTTGACCTAAGTCACACTAGAACACGACACCTTTCACTAAACAGTCAGACAGTTGTATTTACAACACACACAACCCATGAACAAAAGGGATACTGCAGCTGTTTTTCTCCTTTTTTTTTTACTTTCTTTCTTAAAAAAAAAAGGGCATTAAAATATATTAAAACTTATATACAGTGTGTAAAGGTCAGTACAGATCAGAGGGTCATTGATTGGATCGTGTTTTGCAAACTCGATAGTGACTGTATTAGTTAGTACCCATGTTAGTACTGAGAACATAAATGATGTCCAAACTCCCAAATCAACAGAGGAGGCCAACAAAGATGTACTAAAGGCACTGTTAGAACCATACACAACCACAGCGCAGGGCCGCGCAGACAGGGCCAGGGGTCAGGGGTCGACACCCTGTCTGCAGAACACGCGCAGCTCAACCAATTAGTCAGATATGGTTCTTTTTGGGGGTTTGATACCTCACCTTCAAACACATCATCAATAGGTTTTTTGAAAATAAAAGATGAAAAATGTTTCCTCCAAGAAACGATAAATACTTTAAACAATAGTAATAAATTGGTCTCAACACCAGCATCCGATTGTAGAAATGAATGAAAATCAAAATAGAAAATTAAAATATAATCTAAATCATCTGTACATAATTTTTTGTTTAATTTCCTGTATTTCATTTTGTACACAGTGTCCCCTACTGGTAGGTTATTCTTACTGCAGCTCCTGAGTAAATCACGGATCAGTCCAAGCCTCCCATTGGTTCCTGAACTTGTCGTCAACCAATGAGACGCTGCTGGCAGTCCCTTTAGCTCGTCCGCTCTCTGAGAGAAGTTCCCTGCCTACAGTCTTGTGCTCGCACGCCCGCTCACACACGCACCTGCCATCCCCTCACGCCTCGGAGTACGAGTTCTGTGAGTTGAGCTTGTCTTTCTTTAGCTTCACGCCGTCCACCAGTTCAAAGTTATAGTTCTCCAGGGCGGAGAGGTTTCTGTCTGAGAGAGCGCCGTGGGAGCAGGCGCAGTAGAGGACCACCCCGCAGATGGCTCCCAGGAACACACCCAGGGCACTCATGGCGATGATGGTGATGAGGATGGGGTCCAGGGTCTTCAGCATGTTGCCGGCTCCGCTGATTTCATTACTCTCCACCACGTCCGGATAATCTGTGATGTCGTCAGCTGGAGAGGGAAAGAGAGGGATGGAGGGAGAGGTCTTTTAATAGCAAAAAAAGGTAGCAAAAGACAAGATAGACGTTCTCAGGAGTCAGTCAATCTCGCCCCCCTAACTAGAGATGAGAGGTGAGGTGAGCTGTGTTTCCTGTGTTCTTCCTTGGGCATTACGTTATTCATCTTGTGTAGCAGGTCGTTGAGTGACTTACGTATTTCATTGAAGCGGTCCTCAGGCAGCATGGGCTCAGTGGGAACATCAGGATCTGATGAAAAAGACGGAAACACAGATATTGAGTCACACGGTCGAAGCCTTCATTCTAAAATAACGGTCGGCCAAAACATTGTGGATGGTACCTAGTATAAAACTAGGTACTTTCAAGAGGGTCTGGCCCTTCTAAGACTGCAGGGTTTGGCCTTCTGTATGATTATTTGATACATGATTTATATATTTTGTAAACCTTCAGAGAATTTTTTTTTCCAAACTTTTTTTTCTTACCTTGAGAAACTTTTTTTTATTAAAAATATTTTTGCAACCTTTGGAAACTATTTTCCAAAAATATTTTTGACTTGGTTGAAAAAGTATATATATAAATAAATAAAAAGTTTCACAAGGTTGTCAACATATTTCAGTTTATTTGACTTTTACCAATCTTTTTAAACATGAGTGGCCTATATACTTCTACTTAAGTGAAGGATGTGTGTAGCCTACTTTGGCCATCCATAGTTTGACATAATTTAACCTTTACCTTTACAGTCCGTCATGCTGATGTCGCTGAGTATTCTGATGTCGTCAACGGCGATGTCGCCCCAGCTTTTCCTTTCGACCAAACCTTCAATCACCACCTGGGACAGAAGATAGTCAGAGAAAAAGAGACGGGGAGAATATCTCCTGTTAGCAACCTACGTCTGTTAGCATTAGCTCGTTATATTTCGCTAGATTAATCGATGGTCCTAACTGAAGTCCTGCGGATTTTTTACCTGATACGGTTTACTGGAATGCGGCACAAGCACCCGCCCTTCACGCCAGCGGTTGCCTTGGTGACCGCTTACGGTCCAGAGTAGGATATCAGCCCAACCTTCATCGGTCTCCTTCCTTTGCTTGACGTGCAGCGTGCCGATGTGAGAGCCGAACATATGGTACCAGAAGGAGACACACAGGTCGGCCTCCTGGTGGTGGCTCACCACCGGACTGACCAACCTGGCGATCTCGTTCTCTTGGGCACCGGTCGCTAGGGTGTAGATGAAGTTACCTGACCCGCCTGAGAGGACACGACACGATCAGAAAACAACTGTCAGGAACGTAGCTATCATTTAGAATTCGTTAGAGCGTGTACTAGTCTACTTTGGAACAATTTTCCGACCAACACAGAATGGGTTTCATTCCGGTTAAACCTAACTTTAAAACATTTAAACATTCAGAGCATTTTGACCGAAAATAAATTGGTTCGGAACCTAAATAGTTGGTTTCAAACTGTGACAACAGTTGGTGCGTAAATAAAACGGACACCTCTTGATGGCTGATCTTATTTAAGGTTCCGCTCAAAACTGGTGTAAACGCGGGCTGGCTCGGTAGTCGCTAAATAGCTCTACTAAGCTTTTCTGTACCTGTGTGATCCATGTTGGGCCCGGTGTTGAGGGTGGGGGTTCCGCTAGACTGTATCTGCCACCTGAAGCCGGTGTCCTCTGACGACCAGCCGCAGAAGGAGGGGTCGCTGGCCCAGCCGAAGTCACACGCAAACCACTGGAACGCTGCAAGGAGCACATGACAGGTCAGAGGTCACACACCTGCTCACGCACAGACACACAGACACACGCCCGCACAGCCAGGGGCGAATCTAGGTTCCCACTTTTGGGGGGGCTAAGCCCCTACATAAAACCTATAACCTATTATTTTTCCTGTGACCCAGCAAAACTAGTGGGTCTGGGGGCATGTTCCTCCAGAATACATAAAAAAAAAATCCTTTAAAATAGTGTCCTCTTGTGGGTTTTTGGAAGAGAAATGAACACATTTTGATTTGAAATGTAATTTTTTTTATTATTATTTTTTGTATAAAAAATGTTTTGTTCAAAATAGGGCTAGATACGCCCATGCGCACAGCTGTTGTGCCATGTGTCGAATCCAAAGGAAGAGCTCACGGAACCGGTTACCAATGGATGCTGTAACTGTCCAGTCAGTACGATTATAAGGGCATCCACTAGATGGCAGCAAAGAACTGTAGAATGGACTATCTGCAAATTCTTAGGGGTAGATCAAGTGGAGGTAAAAAAGAAAGTATGAATCAGAGGAAGAGGAAGGTGACATCTCAACAGCATACTATAATCCCTCCTTGCCAGCCATAGCAGGAAATGGCTCAAATCCAAGCTAATGACATCCTTTTAATAAAGGCCACAAAGCTGACAAAGGAAGGTGTTGAATGACTGTCGAGTGGAGAGATAGCGTGGCGAGAGAGAGAGAGAGCGCCGGCGTGTCCCGCGGAGACGACTGCATTCACAGCGGACCTCTGGGAGGTGGAGTTTTTAATGAGCAGAGCCCGCGACTGGAGAGGCAGATAGGGCTAACAGAAAGGCCTCGCAGTCCGACAACAAAATCCACCGCTGACACGGAGAGAGGCTGAAAGGGCTCGCGGGGATCCGTGTGTGAGAATGAGCCGGCAGGGAGGCCGGTTTTGCTCTTAAATTGGATAAAGAACGACTTCCAGGCAGGCGACACAAGGGAAAGGTATGTTTGGGATGTGAGCTACGTCTACAGGAGTCAGTGTTTGCCTCTGCTGCAGCGGCATTAAGCTAGCTCTCTGAAGGATAAAGAATTGAGCCAATGTTCTCTTTAATAATCTCAGGCTTTTAACTTGTTTCTGCAGGCGGTGAATATATTTATCCATTAAACTCAAAGGATGGAATTCCCGTGTGGAACCGCGTTTTTTAGGCACTTGGCAGCATTTTTCTACGGAAATTCCGTTTCCCAATTAAAAGGGTTTTTGGTTTTTCCATTCTTGGGAGAATTGAAGCGGGGCTTCTGACAAGCTCAGGGAAAGATGAGCAGCCGCTGGAGTCACTGCGCCGTTAGATGAGAGCAGAGGAAACACATTCTTCTCGGTCCTAATGGAAATACTATACCCGCCCACGCAACAGACAAACATTCAAACACACCCAAACACACCAAACACCCCCCTTCCCCCTTCCCCCTCTATCTCTATTGCCTGGAGTTTATCATCCTACCTGGTTTAGTGTCCATCTCCACTGTAGCCTCAGGCAACACCACAGTCCCACCTAACAGAGCAACACAATGTCGTTAGCCTCCAGTTAGCTTAGCATAGGGTTAGAGTTAAGGTTAACCCACCAGGACTACATATTCATGCAAATATGCTAACCGTACAAACACACAAACATTCCTCTCTGTGATACTGATGTCCTCCCTCTTTGTCTACAGTAGCCAGACTAACTACAGCTCCGTGTCATTGGGTAAGCGACTGAGACTGGGTCATGGTGACTCGCCGGAGACTTCTGGGCTAAGGGGACCGTCTGGTGCAGAGGCAGGGTTGGCTCACAGGTTGACAGGTTAGTGGGGAAGGAGGCCAGGCAAGGAGGGGAGAAGAGCAGGACAAGGCTGGTGATAGATGACAGGGATGATGGGCAGCTGGCTGGGAGAGTGGGAGGCTGAGGGGCTGGGAGGCTGAGGGGCTGGGAGGCTGAGGGGCTGGGAGGCTGAGGGGCTGGGAGGCTGAGGGGCTGGGAGGCTGAGGGGCTGGGAGGCTGAGGGGCTGGGAGGCTGAGGGGCTGGGAGGCTGAGGGGCTGGGAGGCTGAGGGGCTGGGAGGCTGAGGGGCTGGGAGGCTGAGGGGCTGGGAGGCTGAGGGGCTGGGAGGCTGAGGGGCTGGGAGGCTGAGGGGCTGGGAGTCTGGGTGACTGTGACGGTCGTGCACTTGGGGATGAGTAAAAATCAAGAAGAGGGTGTGAAGGGGAGGAGGGGCTGCGTGGGGGGGGGGGGCGACAGGGCAGGCAGCAGTCTCACAAGGGCGATCTTAGCACCTGTCACATCGTAGTCATCACCTGTTCCACTGTGGCAGCTGGCCTGGTCGTCGTCACACTCGTCCAATGTGGTGGTGCTGGGGGCCTGCGTGGTCGGAGCTACGGTCGGAACTACGTAGGAGAGAGAGAGAGAAAGAGGGACACATGTTTACTTCTACACAGCTGCAGTGTGGTGGGGTTTTCGTGGTATTGCTCACAAAGATGCAGGACCGGAGTTTACACAAGAAGCCCCTCCCAGTGTCACGGAAAAAACCTGGGGTTTAATCTGGAGAGACTATTAACAGAAATGCTTTTATCGGAGGATGCCGTGGCCGGGGTGTATATATACATGTAGGGCTGGGTCTGGACTGGAGGGAACAGGGCCTGGGCACAGGCAGGCTAGGGATGGAGGGTGGGGATTGGTCGAAGGCTGAACCGTGTGCTGGCCTATCATTACAGCCTGCATGGTGCCTTTGGATGTGGGCACTGCCCCCAATCCACTCCGTGTTACTGTGTGTGTGTGTGTGTGTGTGTTACTGTGTGTGTGTGTGTGTGTGTGTGTGTGTGTGTGCGCGTTTTGACTCAGCGTAATGAACGGGCTTCCCCTGAACAGAGCGAGGGAGTCAGGTAGGGGTGAAAGCGATAAGAAGGAGAGCAATAACTGGAAAATGCTGTGTAAGATTTGTTCTCTCTCGTGTGTGTGTGTGTGTGTGTGTGCGTGCGTCTGTCCCAGATGAAATATGAGGGAGATCAGCCCCTGTCTGGTTTAGAGTGGAGGGGTCAAAGAGAGGGTCAAGGCTGTATCTGGGGACTTGGGAAAGAAATTAGGATTTAGCCTTTTTCACTAGAGCTCAGCTCCCTCTCTGTCTGTCTGTCTCTCTCTCACACACAGACACACAGACACACACACACACACCTATACCTCTGTGGTAAAAACAAGCATAATCATCTGTCTAAAGCTCCCAGTGGGACTCAGGCCCGGCTTGTCGCCTCACAGAAATCCAATATGTAAATCCACTTAGGACTGGACCGCAAGAGCATGTTCTCCCAGCTTAACAGTTTATGCTCAGAATAAGCTTTGAAAGTGTGTGTGTGTGTGTGTTAGAGCGAGTGAGAGAGAGGGATAGCAAGCAAGCAAGAAAGAGAGAGAGAGAGAGAGAGAGAGAGAGAGAGAGAGAGAGAGAGAGAGAGAGAGAGAGAGAGAGAGAGAGAGAGAGAGAGAGAGAGAGAGAGAGAGAGAGAGAGAGAGAGAGAGAGAGAGAGAGAGAGAGAGAGAGAGAGAGAGAGAGAGGAGAAGCCCCTGGACAGCTGCTGCCTCGACAGGGGGGACAAGTCCTCAAACGCATCTTCAATCCCCCACTTGAACTACACACCAGGCTCGCACGTAGCTGACTGTCAACACTTGGATGATTAAAGATGGCGAAACAGTGTGTGTAGTGTGCGTCTGTGTCTGTGTGTGTGTGTGTCTCTCTGATCTTGTGCGTGTGTTTGAGGCCTACCTTCGATCTCACAGCCCAGGAGCTCCAGTCGCAGGCCCATCCCAGCGGGGGTGGCCCTGTCTGGGTACACTCTGATGAAGCGGGTCAGCAAAGGCTCCACGGTCCTCAGCTCTGGGGTGTCGTAGTTCAGATTCCCCTCAAAGACCTAGCCCGGAGAGAGGGAGGAGGGGACGAAGACAAACACAGAGAAAAGGGGAGATACAAAGCACAATATTACTGATAATGTCAGAGCGCTGACTGATATCTCTGTGGAAACAGAGCTACCCTCAGGCAAGCTTATTCCCGGCTTTTGAAAGCAAACCCTGGGCTGAGGAGAAGAGATGGAGGGAGGGAGACACTGGAAGATTACCAGATTTCTCTGGCTGACATCTAAAGCATTGGATGGACTGCCAACACTATTGCCAACATCACAAGGCCCAGTGACGACAACATCAGCAGGAGAGCCCGGTCTCTCTCTCTCTTTCTCTCTCTCTGTCTGTTATCGAAGGGACAGCGAATGAACGGATCCTTCTTCAGTAGGAAGAGAGGCAAAGGAGAAGAGAACGAGAGAGGGAGAGGAGGAGGAGGGAGAGAAGGAGAGGGGTCTGATGGAGGAGGATTAATGGCTGTTAACAGGGGAAAGTGTCTCCTCTGCCTTTGATGCAGGGAGGTTCTTAGCGAGGAGGGAGAGGAGGAGGGAGAGGAGGAGGGAGAGAAGGAGGGAGAGAAGGAGGGAGAGGAGGAGGGAGAGAAGGAGGGAAAGAGGAGGGAGAGAAGGAGGGAGAGAAGGAGGGAGAGGAGGAGGGAGAGAAGGAGGGAAAGAGGAGGGAGAGAAGGAGGGAGAAGAGGAGGGAGAGGAGGAGGGAAAGAGGAGGTTAAGTAGGATGGGAAGACATCGAGCCTCTCACTCTGTCATAAATCAAGTATCAGACCATCTGGAATAGATTTATTCCTTGTCATACGGCCTTGTAATTGGGGACAGGCTGTTGTGGCACTTCTTTGAGGTGTGTGCGAGTGTGCGTGTACGTGTGTGAGTGTGCGTGTACGTGTGCGTGTGAGTGCGAGCATGTGATACAGTCAGTACAGAGCGATGCTGACAGATACATCTGGGGTCACTTCAGTCTCACAGCATCTCTTTTCTCCAGCTCCCTCTCCCCTCTCCTCTCTCTAATCTCTCCATCTCTTTTTCTCTCTCTTGAAGAGGGTGCAATTCCACAGATAGACATTGTGAACCAACGGAATACAAAGTGGGATAGCTGGAGAGGGAATAGGGTGTGTGTGTGTGTGTGTGTGTGGACTAGGAAGGACTCAGAGAGGCATTACGAGATGCTTATCCTAATGTGGTTTTAAGTACTGCTGAAATGAAGTCTGAGTGATTCCGCTGCCAAGGACAGGTCCAAATGAATGATTCAACACTAACACAGAGGACCGGAGTGAAAATCGACTGACGGATTATCATAATACACCAAATTATGACACTGCGAATGTTTCTCAACCAAATTTTCGACGGAATAACATTCTTATCCCCCTCCCCACCTACCCCCCCCCCCCCTTCCTCACCTTCGCCTTGTTGCCGTTGGCGTCCAGCACCATCTTCCAATCGGATCCGTTGTTGCTGTGTCCCAGTCTGAACTTCTTCATGAAGACCTTGTTCTCTCGGTGTTTCCCTCCCTGGATGACGAGGCCTCGCACCAGCTTCTCCTCCCCCAGGTCCACCTGCAGCCACTCGGAGGTGAAGGGCTGGGGCTGGGGCAGCAAGGACCAGCCGGAGCGGCTGGTCAACAGACGGGCGTTCTCAGACACCCAGCTCCGGTCCGTGTGGGAGGAGACTGTGATCTGAGGGTCTGTGATCAGGCCGGAGACCATGCCCAACATCCCCGAACACGGGAACTCTGAGCAGGGAGAGAGAGGGGGGTCCTGGGTTAGCTGGTTGAGTTCAGTGAGCTGCTGGGAATGAAGTTTGGCAGCAAGAGAGAGACACTGGAGATCCTGAATCATTTGTAATGCCAAACAGGGACAGAACCTTTGATTTCAACCTGACTTGTACAGCGTTCGAGTGGGAGGGAAGAAGGGGGGTGAAAGATTTTGAAAGGAGAGGAACTAGATAAGGGCTGACTGTGAACCAGAGTGATGAAGGGCGTGCGAGAATGAATGAGTAACAAATCCCTCCTGTCTCTCACTCTCTCTCCCTGAAGCCTCCTCTCTCCTAACCTCTTGCATGCTAATTCCTGCGCCTGAAGCAATTGTCTCCAGGCAGCCAATTAAAAGCCTTCCCTCCGTTGGTGTTTCTACCTCTTGCATTCTGGGAGTAATTGTCTTTCATCCCTCAGCCTTCCACCCCCTCCTTTCCCCCCCTTCACCCCTCTCTCTTCTTCTCTCTGTTCTTCTTCTCTCTTCTTCAGCTTTGTGTTCTGTGCATCCCTTTCATCCTCCACGGACGCTTCTTTCCTAACCCCTGAGTGCCTTTCTCATCCCACCTCTGGTTTTTCGTTTCACGTTTCCTCCGTATCATCCTCCCTTTCCTCATCTGTGGGAGGACTCCCACGGTTCCGGCTCCCTTCTCCCCCCTCCAGACCCTTCTCCCCCCTCCAGACCCTCCTCCCCCCTCCAGACCCTTCTCCCCCCTGCCACTCCACCCTTTCAAGCCGCCTCACTGTTCCAGAGTGTCTTTGAGACAGCGTGGCATTGCTCCTGTAGGGACGAAATCTCAGACACCAGACCCAGCCGTCTCTCTGCCCGTGTCCTGGCTAAACCTCTTCCTCCTTAGCTTAATCAAAAGAGCGAGAGTCTGCCAGCAGCCTGCAGTAGGCAGACTTATCATCTTCACTGTCTGGTCCCGCTGCGGGGATAAAGGCCTGACCGGAGAGTTACTGGAACCTTCTGCGGCTGTATAGTGCGCCGTTACACACCAAGAGGACAAGGGCTCATTTGTTTCTTTCACTCTTTCTTTTTCCTTCCTCGTTTTCTTTTTATTTCTCCCTTTCTCTCTCTCTCTCTCTCTCTCTCTCTCTCTCTCTCTCTCTCTCTCACACTCCCCCCCCCTCTCTCTCTGCCTCTCTTTCCCTCTCTCTCTTTCCCTCTCTCTCTCCCTCAGGGAGAGAATGTAGAGGATAAGGACTGAGTCCAGACCAAATCCCTGAGGCACAGAGTCATCCAGATCAGAGCTCCGTGGACGATTCTCCCAGAAGCCCGCCCCTCCTCTCTGTTAGAGGGTCTCTCCTCTGCCTTTAGTCCTCTGCCAAGGGGCTCTCTGTGTGAGAGGGAAGAGCGACATAGAGTCCTCCAGAGAAAGAGGGAGAGAGAGAGAAGGAGAGAGAGACTGACTTTGAAGCAGATAGGCATGTAAGAAGTTGGGGTTTGTTTTTTTCGACTCCGGGTGAACTCCCGGGGTCATGTGGGAGCGTTAACGGGCTTCAGCTGTGATCAGAGAAGAGGTAGGAAGGGCACGCAAGCGGGGACACACCCAACAGACTGCTCGAAAGAGCGCGTGTGTGCAGGGTGGTGTGACACCACTTAAAGCGGCACTGGCTGGCTTTGGGTGGAGACTCCACACACACACACACACACACATGTTTATTTACCAACAGCAGGACAGAAGTTCATGATGAAAGGCGGTCTATCTGTGTATATGAGTCCAGCACGCACAGGAACACATGTGGCCTGACCAGATAATGATTATGTACCAGAAGACACCGGCTGCTGAACTTAGGAGCTATTTTCTCCCTTGTACACACACACAAACACACGCAAACACACACTCTTCAGACCCTCTGTCCCAGCTGGCAGCGGCATCAGTGGCGCTCGCCGCAGGCTGATGATGTCACGGGGGGGGGTTCCCGCGGCACGCCGCCGTTGTCGTGTGTCTGAGCTGTGGTGTTCCGCCCCCTCCGCCCCTCCTCGTGTGCCACAAGCACACTCACACACACGTATGTTCAGACGTGCATGGGTCACACACACACACACACACACACAATGCAGGTCTAAGTACAGATGACGAGTTGTAACATCCTGTACATGCAGATAAAGAAATCCAGACACAGGCAGAAAAACAAAGACACACACATGAAACAGTCTCCCACACACATGAAGGCGTGTTGACAGAAAGTCGCGGTCTCAGACACAATCAAAGTCTACAGGCTGGATGTGAGCCAGCGTACCCAGGGAGCCGTATGGAGATGAGTGTGAGGCCAGCAGGGGGCCTGCAATAGGAGTGGGATGGGGGGGGCATTGTGTGTGTGTGGAAGGAGATTGTGTACGTGTGTGTGTGTGTGTGTGTGTGTGTGCCTCCAGCCTCAGCTCGGTCTGCTGTTGATGTCATCCATATTGAATGAAGTACATCCAAACATCAGGTAACATAAATAGATAATTCCCTTCATAATGCAGCAGGGAGAAAGAGAGGGAACAGAAAAGGAACATAGAGAGAGGGAGAGAGAGTGATAAGGTAGACGTGAGAGAAAAATAAAAGAGAAAGAGAGAGGGATGTTGTGTGAAGGCGTGTGATCTCCATGGTGCTTACCTGATATCTTGCACCCGTATACCTCAAAGCGCAGCGCAATGCCCGTTTCCCAGGTAACGGGTCGAATCCGCACGTAACGAGTCAGTGTGGGTTTCGGTAGCATCGTCTTGGCAACGTCCACGAAGTTGCTGTTTCCTTGGAAAACCTGGGATGAAGATGAAAGATCGTAGGTTATTCACAAAGTCTGCTGGGCTGAGCCCTCCAGACAGGCCTCTGAGGCCTGGGGCTTGCCTACCACAGTGCCCCAGAAATAGAGAGCCAAGGCTGGGCCTTGTCCAGGTCAGTCCCTTTCCATTGAGAATCAACTCATCCAAGTTATCTGTGAAGTTGTGGGGAAGTTGTGCTGTATCTGTGGAGCTCAGGCAGCTGTGGACAGGGTCTCTGTCCTGGCCTCGAGTGCTCTGCTACTGGACACCTTTTAGTGAAAGCCTGGGATGGAGGGAAGACAGAAGGGCTGGCAGAGCAAACATGGGCTGAGTGTTGGCGGTAAGATGCCAGAAAACAACCAACCATTAGTCTGCACTGTCCAGGAGCCTGACTGCCCCCCCCCACCTCCATCCATCTCTCTCTCTCTGTCTCTCTCCCTCCCTCTCTCCTTCTCTCTCCCTCTCTCTGGCTCTCTCTCTCCCTCCCTCTCTCCTTCTCTCTCCCTCTCTCTGTCTCTCTCTCCCTGGTCCGTGGTTATCAGATGGCCTGGTGAGAGAGGGACAGACCAGTAGCAACAAAGTCATCCGCCGGCAGCCATCCCCTCTCTCAGATGTCACGGGCGAAGCTCCCCTGCTCTCTGCGGCGAGCGTTCACTATTAAAAGGCTTTCTTCCCGCCGTGCGCTAAGGCAGAAAACTGCAAGCTCAGCATTTAAGCAAATGGGCCCACTCCTCAAAAAAGCACTTTAAAGCCGGGAAAAACAGAGACACGGCTTTCTGCCGCACCTTTAAGCCACAAGCTGCAGAGACTGTGTTCTTAAGAGAAGCCGTAAAAAAAAGAGATTGGGCCTGGGGGGCCTGGGGAGGGGTGAGAAACACACCAAAGTATAAAAGTGGCTTGTTTGGTGGCTGCCTCAGTGAAAAGGTTCTGTCCCCGACGGGTCTTCACAAGAATGCACAAACACACGTGTACACGCCACACACCACGCTGTGGGCTGCTGAAACATCACACCACGCTGTGGGTTGCTGAAACATCATCGGGCCAAACAAGGGGTCTCTCTCACCTCTCAGGCACCCCCTTGAGAGAGGGGGAGAGAGAGGGGGAGAGAGAGGGGGAGAGAGAGGGGGAGAGAGAGGGGGAGAGAGAGGGGGAGAGAGAGGGGGAGAGAGGGTGGAGGGGAGGG
Source organism: Hypomesus nipponensis (assembly GCF_054491055.1). NCBI lineage: Eukaryota > Metazoa > Chordata > Actinopteri > Osmeriformes > Osmeridae > Hypomesus > Hypomesus nipponensis. Next base: position 1,920,451 of record NC_140368.1, read on the forward strand.
GGAGAGAGGGGGGAGAGAGGGTGGAGGGGAGGTGGAGAGAGGGGGAGAGAGGGGGGAGAGAGGGTGGAGGGGAGGGGGAGAGAGGGTGGAGAGAGGGGGCAGAGAGGGGGGAGAGGGGGAGAGAGGGGGAGAGAGGGGGAGAGAGGGGGAGAGAGGGGGCTGTAGGAGTGTGCTAGCTAACACACAGATGGAACCAGCCTGGTGTGTCAGGGGAAGGGTGATCAGTGATCGATCGTTAGGCTGTCAGGCAAACGTAACCTCCCCCCACCGCACCCCGCAAAACACACACACACACACTGCTCAAAAAACACACCCTCTCCCATTTCCTCTCCTCGTCTTCCCTCCCTCACTCTTGTTTATCAAGTCTTTTGTTAACCCCTCCATCTTGAGGCAGACCGGTCGGGCCCCCACACAACCACAAGCAGTGACATCACCCGTCCCCTAGACGACGGCCTGCGACTGCTACTGAAGTTCAGCTTTACGACGCGCTGTAAAGACAGCTTGTGGGTACATTACCATACCCAACTAAGTGCGTAATTGCATGTTGGGAAACAAAGTGTACAGTACACAGTGTGTGGGGCAATCCCCTTTTGTTGAGCTCAAAGAGAATATGGAGGGAGTCATTATTCAAGTCAGCTGGATGAGCAACAGTGAGATGACAGGGACATCCCTAAAAGCAGTCTGTTGGGTTGAGCTCAATGACACAGCAAACTGCTGTGGAGCCCACCGAGGGTCAAATCTGGGTCCAAAAGATGTTTCCCTGCTCCAACTCACATGATTCAAATGAATGGGTTATCAAGGCGGATACAACCGCTCGTTTGAATCAAGTGTGCTGGAGCAGGGAAACATCTAAACCCACATGGCAGAGGACCCTGAAGACCAGGGCTGGACCCCCCTGCGCTCGGTGGTAAACCAGGACGTAGTGACGGAGCTGGGAGAGCAGCAGTCTCGGTACCTTCTGCTTGGAGCCCTCCTTCAGAGTGATCCAGTCCTCCCCGTTTGAACTGACGTCCACCTTGTAGGACCTGACCCAGTAGATCCTCTTGGTCTCCTGGGAGACGGCCCCCTGCGTTCCGATGGCCGACACGAACCTCAGGAAGCCCAGGTCCACCTGGAGGAGAGACAGGAAGCACCAGCCTTTAGCACCCCAGGGGGAATCAAACCAACAACCTCATATCCTAGTTCCAAATGTAATTATTTTTATGCCAAGTTTCCTTCCTTTTTTTGCTAAAGTGTCCTTGAGTGCCTTGAAAAGCACCTATGAATAAAATATATTATTATTATTATACTACTATGTGTGACAGAGACAATGCAGACCTGTGTTCACAACTCTTACTAAGATATTGTTCATTAATTGACCATTAGTTCAGTTTGATCAAATATTCCCTCTAGGTGGGAGGCTAAAAGTGACGGTGTATTAAATATATACTGGAAACTCATCTGACAATGACTGAGATTTAATAACACATAATATTAGTCTTAATGAAAAGGACGCTATGACTTCATTTCCTGAGATGAGAGATAAGAACTTATTGGATAAAAGTGAATCTTGAATAGAACAAGCCACAGCTGCATAATCAAAGCAAAAAAATAAAATAATAATAATCTCTGACAGATATTGATTGAATTTCAAATATGCAGTTCTTTAAAATATGAATGCTTCATCAAGTAATCATGAACTGTAGAAACGTTACTGGTAATGATTATATTTTCACGAGCAGCCTGCCAGGGCATGAGGCTACGGGGCTGTTGTGTTGGTCGAACTGGCAGAGACAGAGAGAGAGACACACAGAGAGAGAGAGGGAGACAGAGAGAGAGACACAGAGAGAGAAAGAGAGAGAGACAGAGAGAGAGACAGAGAGAGAGGCAGAGAGAGAGAGAGAGAGAGAGAGAGAGAGAGAGAGAGACAGAGAGAGGGAGACAGAGAGAGAGGGAGACAGAGAGAGAAACACAGAGAGAGAGAGACATAGAGAGAGAGACAGAGAGAGAGAGACATGGAGAGAGACATAGAGAGTTAGAGAGAGAGATAGAGAGAGAGGGAGAGAGAGACATATATATATAGAGAGAGAGAGACATAGAGAGAGAGAGAGAGAGAGAGAGAGAGAGAGAGAGAGAGAGAGAGAGAGAGAGAGAGAGAGAGAGAGAGAGAGAGAGAGAGACTGCACACTGTACTACTGAGATCCGGAGGGTGTTTCTGCATTAGAGAACTCTGCTTTATATCTCAACTGTGGACTATCAAGCCTGCTCCCCACCATGAGCAAGTCTGTCAGGAAGAGAGGCGTGCACACACACACACACACACACACGTTTCTCCATGCTTGTTTGTGCTGGAGTTACGGTTGAGGACCACAGCAGATTCCTCTCCTCAGACTTCTTCACAGATATAATAAATGAGATATATTTTCCTGCTCGCTAGGGGAAACAAGCAGCCTTTTTGCTCCAGTACATTTGCCACAATGCTATGTGGAGTCCACTTAACCCCTCCATCCCATCCTCTCTCATCCCCAGTGATGGAGATAAGACAAGCTGGTAGAGGAGGGGAGAGGAATGGTCTCCTGGGATCACACTATAGAAGTCAAGCTGGTGTTTAACAATCTCCTCCATCACCCCCCTTCTACCTCCCTCTTCCAGTCCTCCTCCTCCACCCATTCCTCTCCCCCCAGTCCTCCTCCCTCCCACTCCAACATGCAGCCCTGACGCTAATGAGGAGTAATGTGTGTGCGTGCTGACTCCAGGGGCGGTGAGCACCACAGTCAGGAGGACCAGGCGTTGGAGGGACCAGGCTGCTCTCCGCATGGCGATGAGAGCGGGGCTTTGATGTTGAGACGGGCTTGGGGTCTGATGGATGGTGACCGAGGCCTCAAGCAGAGGACTGATTTGGAGAGAACGATGTGTGTGTGTGTGTGCGCGCGTTTGATGTGTGTGTGAGTGAAAGCCATGGAGATCAGCTCGAAACCACACTTGATCAAGAACGTTCCAGCATGAATGTTAAATACATACAGAGAGAAGTAGAGGGAAAGAGAGAGAGAGAGAGAGAGAGAGAGAGAGAGAGAGAGAGAGAGAGAGAGAGAGAGAGAGAGGGAATTAGAGAGAGAGGGAATTAGAGAGAGAGATCCTTGATTTCCTGCCAGTACTTACCATACTTATTGACTCTGAGCAGGGATCAACAGGAGAGAAATGTGAATATGTATCAGAGTGAATAGACAGGCGGCAGTGTTGTGATTCCTGTATTCAAACACACTTCCTTTCCCAAAGACAAAAACAGATGGTACCGGTGAATGATCGCCTCTGTGTGTTTTTTTTTTTTCTTGCTCTGAGAATTTGGAGAGGAAGGAGGGATGAAAATAAAAGAGGGCGAAAGACAGAATACTTTTGTTCCTGGCTGAGAAGCTCAAGGGAGCTTAACGCGTAAGGCCCACATTTCTTTAGCGCTGGCAAACAGACACAGAATCAAATCCCCTGTTCCAGAATCTTCCATCTTTAATAACAGAGGGAAGGAGAATTCCTCATCACTAGCTTTGGGTTAGAATGTGGCACTGCAGATGCACTGGAATATATTAGCCAGGGCAGGTTCTCATCCTCATCATCCCCCTTCAAACAGGAAGAACGTGAGCCCTGACTTCCTGCCAACCTGGACCAATGACAGAGTGGTTTACTAAAGGCCGAGTCGAATGGAAGGACTTGGCATTGAGACGGTGCTACTGATTGGACCTCATTAGCAGTAATGGAATTAAGGAACCGCGAGAGTGAGATCACTGAGTGGCCTAATTGAGAACACTTGTAAATGCTCGCGCGCTGTCCCTCCTCTTGTGTCATTGGCTGAGCTGTGGCTCGCTGTGTCATTAAAAAGGTTGAGTTGATGAGACAGTCAAGAGAGCAACCACTTGATCACAGTCTCCTCTACCTTCACACAACACAGTGTGACAGCTCCGGGACAGACGCACCCAGTCACTGTCTGTGCAGCCTGTTTGACGCGTGGCCTTGTGTGGTGGGATGTGGAGAGGAGAGTGAGAGAGGGTGAGAGAGCAGTGGCTTGAGAGGAGAAATAAGGAGAGAAAGAAAAGACTGGATCCATTTCAAAGACAAGGCCCTGATAATAGCAGGGCCTTGCTAATGAGGAAGGCCATGATTTATTAATGTGCGCTTGTTTCAGTCCAGCGCAGGCAGGGGAAGAGCAGCGCTAACAGGCCTGGGTGACGGGGGTCAGGGGGAACAGACAAGCCAGACACACAGCCCCGTTTGCAGCGCAGCGACGAGAGACGAAACAAACAGACAGGATCCCTGATCACAGCTGGGGCCTGAAGACAGAGGGAGGGAGCACACTGCGTAGGCCTCATCTTCTAGAAGACTCCTCGACCAGACCTGCTCAGCTCAACAGCTCCAGACTAATCATAACGTTGGCAGCTGATAAATGATTTGTCATCGCTCTCTTAGCGAATTGGCCCAAAGCGTGAGTCAAGCTTAATGGATGATGTAATGGTTGTGTAAGAGGGTGTAAAACTCTGTTCTCCGTGCGTGGAATATGTATGTGGAGTCTATGCTGACAGGACAAAACCAGATTTTTTTCCCTTTTTTTTTCCCCTTTCAAAATATGGTGGTATTTTATGAGTTGGTGTTTGGAGCAAAGCCCACTCGCAGACAAATGGCCCAATGCAATCTGGTCTGGGAGTGTAACTCACACCCACGGACGACACAGACCGACACAGACCATCCCCATGAACTGCCACGTCGAAAGATATCCGACCTTTCTGTAACTCTCATCTCCTCGTGTGAGGGTCCTTACTCTGTCTCTGTCTCTGGGGTTTCCTCTGGTTCAGATGGTGTCATCATGTTGTGTGTTGACACTTAAGTGTGTGTCTATGTGCCCAATCCACATATGCATGTGTGTGTGTCTGTGTGCTGTTTATTCTTATCTGGCTGTGTGTTTTACAGACTACAGCATACCGAGAGCACAGTCATTACGCTGACAAATAGAAGCAGAAAGGCAGAAACAGAGAGCCTTGCTCAGACTTGAAGTTCTGCCCCCACAGTGAGACTGGTGTAAAATTAGATTAACACAGAGAGTTTCACCACATGAGAGCTTTACTTTTTTGTGTGTGTGCATGCCTGTGTGTGTGTGTGTGTGTGTGCGTGCCTGTGTGTGTATGTGCCTGTGTGTGTGTGCCGTGTGTGTGTGTGCGCACATGTACACATGACACGATGGACATGGACATAGTTTTATTACTTATTAAAGACAACTGAATTCTGTATGTGTCCAATTAACTGAATGAGGGGCATTGTGGGTGTTCCTGACTAGTCATCGCTCTGTGGTTACTGTCTGGGGGAAGGGGTGGGGGAGGGGGGGGGTTCTGAGGGGAGGGGGGGTTTCTGAGGGGAGGGGGGAGGGTTCAAAAGCTAGGCCTCACTGTTTGACTCCATCATAATTGAGCGTGTGGGAGCACAGCACAAATCCAATCTATGGGTGACTTTATAAAAACGAAAGTTTTTTTTTAACCAGTTTCCCTGGCAGTGGGGAGGTAAAGCTCTCCATATGTGTGTGTGTGTGTGTTTGAGTGTGTGTGTGTTTGAGTGTGTGTGTGTGTTTGAGTGTGTGTGTGTGTGTGTGTGTGTGTGTGTGTTTGAGTGTGTGTGTGTTTGAGTGTGTGTGTGTGTGTGTGTGTGTTTGAGTGTGTGTGTGTGTGTGTGTGTGTTTGAGTGTCTGTGTGTGTGTGTGTGTGTGTGTGTGTGTGTGTGTGTGTGTGTGTGGGCTGGATGTAGAGAGCGAGCTCCAGGGGAATGATGGGTCCCTCAGTCTCTCCCAGCAGAAACTGAAAACAAAAACAGCAGAGCGAGTTGATTGCAGATGAGCAGAGGCAGCCTGGAACCTGGTCTTTCCAACCCCAGCTGGTCTCCTCAGACCAAACATGGTCACCTTCCAGAAACAACCTCTGAGTTCTCCTCCCCAGAGACACTGGTGGAGGTCTGGAAAGACTGAAACGGCATTCCACCGCGTTCAAACCAACACACGGGCAAGATGTGTGTTGTCATCTTGCTCTGACCCGTTAATCCTGTCAATTCAAATGAGCCATATGGACCCCAGATGGGGTCGGGGGGGTCGGGGGGTTGGGGCGCTGGGGGTTGTGTTTCTGGACAAGGACAGGGCCTGGTACTGGGAGGGGGGGGGGTCTGTTTGGCTGGGGGCACACAATGCTCCTGTCTGGCCCTCCATCCCAGACAGACCCAAAGCAGGGCAGACCTGCTCAACTCTCAGGGGGCGGAGCTGGTAGTCATCCATCAGACAGCACCTGCCTCCACCCCTCTCACCTCCAGCACCTGGGTGGCGGTCGGAGGTTTCTAAATAAATTCCATTAGCCTAAAGTGTAATTAATTCCCCTTTTGTGGAAATGGTATTAGCAGCTGCAGTTAAAGCAGAGAAGGGCCTGGACAGTGTCCATTCATCACACCACTCACCTGACAGAATTACGGTATTTTTAGCCCTGGACGCATCTTTGTGCTCTTAAATTATGCACGTCTTCCTGAACCCCGATCATCTATTTTCCTGACAGTGAGAAGGAGGGATAAAGGGATGGAGGCATGAAGAGTTAGAGGTATAGAGGGGTAGAGAGATGAAGAGTTAGAGGGATAGAGAGATAGAGAGATGAAGAGTTAGAGGGATAGAGGGGTAGAGAGATGAAGAGTTAGTGGGATAGAGGGGTAGAGAGATGAAGAGTTAGAGGGATAGAGGGGTAGAGAGATGAAGAGTTAGAGGGATAGAGGGGTAGAGAGATGAAGAGTTAGAGGTACAGAGGGGTAGAAGGATGGAGGGATGGAGAAGAAGGTTATGTGGCTGGTGAGATACTGCACAGCTATGACTGACCAGACACAGGAAGTTGTGACTGAGGATTCCAGAGGGCGGAAGTCTGACAAGGTTTCGGACACACAGCTGTTCAGGACACATCACAGGCTTTTTATAGGCCTTCCTTTCTCCTGACTCACACTGAGGCATGTTTGTTCACGCACACACACACACACACACGCACACACGCACACACGCACACACACACACACACACACGCACACACACACACACTCTCCAGTCCCTGACACCATCATTGCCACGTTAGTGACTAATGTAGCGTGACGTTTAGGAAATCGAACACCCGAGTGCAGGAGACAATAGAGGCTGACCTGAGTCAGGCGAACCAGCTGCAGAGCAGGGCTGTGTGTTCCCTCAACAGGAAGCAGAGGAGAGCGGCGCTCACACACATCCAGTCAGGGGGCTTACGGCCTCAGTCCTGGGACTGTGGCGAGTCCAAACAATGCTAGCTGTGTTCAGCCTCGTCCTGTCGCCAACTCAGTTCATGCACTCATGGGTGAGAATCTGTCTGGCACTGTGGGGAATTTTGACAGTTTTCTATGTTGAACCCAACATAGGTTTGGTTGACACTGTCAGACTAACAATGTAATGTATTTATTTAGTAGTTGCTTTTATCCATAACCACACACAGAGGGGGGATTTGAACCTGCAACCTCTTGAACTAACCTTAACCCCATCACCTGTCCCAGAAAACAAGCCAGTGCTTTAATGAGTAATGTCGCGACAGCAGACCTCTTTCAAAGTCAGACCCTGACTTCATCTACACAAAGTCGAAGGCTGCTGTTAATTATTCAACTCTATTTTCATGAGTCATCTTTTGGCACCTTGGAGGCTCTGAGATGAGACACTTATTCTAAGAAACAAAGAAGGGAGCGGGAGATAGAGATAGACATAGGGAGGAGGGAGGAGGGAAATAGAGAGAGGGAGAGGGAGGAGGGAGGGGGAAGGGAGAGAGAGAGAGAGAGAGGGAGAGGGAGAGGGAGAGGGAGAGGGAGAGGGAGAGGGAGAGGGAGAGGGAGAGGGAGCGGGAAGGGAGAGAGAGATAGGGAGAGGGAGGAGGGAGGGGGAAGGGAGAGAGAGATATGGAGAGGGAGGAAGGAGGGGGAAGGGAGATAGAGATAGGGAGAGGGAGGAGGGAGCGGGAGATAGAGAGAGGAAGAGGGAGGAGGGAGGGAGAGAGAGAGAGGGAGAGGGAGGAGGGAGGGGGAAGGGAGATAGAGAGAGGGAGAGGGAGGAGGGAGGGAGAGGGATAGAAAACGAGGGTGGGAGAGAGATGTAGCAAAGGCGAGAGAGAGGGAGAGATGAGAGAGAGAGAGATAAAGAGAGAGAGAGAGAGAGAGAGAGAGAGAGAGAGAGAGAGAGAGAGAGAGAGAGAGAGAGACAGAGAGAGAGGGAGAGAGAGAGAGAGAGAGAGAGAGAGAGAGAGAGAGGGAGAGAGTGGAAGGGAGAAAGAGATAAAGAGAGAGAGGGGAGAACAGTCAATAGAGAGATGTTGTACAGACTCGGGCCTCCTACTGACCGTGGTTAATTGAAAGCAGATCGGAGGTGGCGAGGTGCAGGAAACAGGACACGGCTGAGAGCGTTGTTTTAGAAGCGATGGTGGCCGTGTTGGGCAGCGCAGATAAAAGAAGACGAGCGGGAGAAACGATATTATGAAGGAAGTCGCAATTACAGCAAATTTGCTGGAATGTAATATGTTTTCTTTGTGAAGCGGCCAATGGATTCCTGGTTGTGTTCTGTGGGGTGGAGGAAGGGTGGAGGAAGGGTGGAGGAAGGGCATTGTGCTTCCCCTTGGGTCCGAACTGCTCCTGTTCTACATCACCGCTTCCTCTTCATCGGACTATCTGCCTTGTGTGTCGCAAGACGAACCTTAACAGCTGGCCTCACTGTGCACAAATACCATGAATATGGAACCTAAGCCACAAGCCACGTGAATATAAGCTCACGAGGAGGAAAAACTCAAAGTCAAACCTGAGTCTGCTCATTGACGAGACACCGTGAAGAACGATCATGAGATGCTCGATAGACAGGCTTTCAGGTATCGACAGTCGACTCTTTCCGAGGGCGATGTATTATTCATGGAGTGCAGAGCGTTTCAGGTGATCAATGGTGGCTGTCTGAGACATCAGGTCCACCTTCCCGATCCTGTCTTGCTTTTATCGCATCTCTCAGGCCTCCGAAGAGAGACACATGGGTACACACACACACATTCTGTAGACACACACCCATATTCGTTCTGTAAACACACACGAACATTTGTTCTGTACACAAACGCACACTAAAATCACTCGCAAACAACGATGTGCACACACACATTCCTCAGCACATGTGTGTCTCAGGGGGGTCAGTAATCTTCCCTGTGAGGGTCCTGGAGGGAGGAGGAGGAGAGGGGGGAGGAGAGGGTGGAGGACAGGGGAGCTGGGAGGATGTTTTCAGGTCGTGGCGTGTCGTGCGAAAACACAGTGCCTCCGGCCGTGTCTCCAGGTTGGTAAATGTGTTAGTGGGTAAGTGTGTACAGATGCAGATATTTCCTCCGGAGTGTCACGCCTTGTACAGACCTTCCTATTGGAACCGCGCTCAGTCCATAAATACTCATTTCTGGGCTAACTGTCGAGGTGTATTCCTCTGCGAGCTCCTACATCTATCATCTCGGCAGCAACCTGCTGCATAGATCTGTCTGCTCTGCTCATCGCCCCTCACCGCTCCTCTCTCTCTCTCTCTCTCTCTCTCTCTCTCTCTCTCTCTCTCTCTCTCTCTCTCTCTCTCTCCTCTCCCTCTGTCTCTCTCTCTCTGTCTCTCCCTCTGTCTCTCTCTCTCTGTCTCTCTCCCTCTGTCTCTCCCTCTCTCTCCCTCTCCCTCTGTCTCTCTCCCCTCTGTCTCTCTCTCTCTGTCTCTCTCCCTCTGTCTCTCCCTCTCTCTATCTCTCCCTCTGTCTCTGTCTCTCTGTCTCTCTCCCTCTGTCTCTCCCTCTCTCTATCTCTCCCTCTGTCTCTCTCTCTCTCTCTCTCTCTCTCTCCCTCTGTCTCTCCCTCTCTCTATCTCTCCCTCTGTCTCTCTCTCTCTCTCTCTCTCTCTCTCTCTCTCTCTCTCTCTCTCTCTCTCTCTCTATCTCTCCCTCTGTCTCTGTCTCTCTGTCTCTCTCCCTCTGTCTCTCCCTCTCTCTATCTCTCCCTCTGTCTCTCTCTCTCTCTCTCTCTCTCTCTCTCCCTCTGTCTCTCCCTCTCTCTATCTCTCCCTCTCTCTCTCTCTATCTCTCCCTCTCTCTCTCTCTCTCTCTCTCTCTCTCTCCCTCTCTCTCTCTCTCTGTCTCTCTCCCTCTGTCTCTCCCTCCCTCTGTCTCTGTCTCTCTCCCTCTGTCTCTCTCCCTCTGTCTCTCTCCCTCTGTCTCTCTATCTCTCCCTCTCTCTCTGTCTCTCTGGCTGAGCCTTCAAAGAGGCTCAGAAGGGTTCTCCCACCCTTGATGTGTTTGCACTGAAGGAAAGGCTGAACATGGCTTCTCCTGCTTCTTACTGTACTCTGTCTGTGTTGGCACCTCAGAGGATGTCTGCCTGTCTGTCTGTCTCTTTCTCTGTCTGTCTGTCTGTCTCTCTCTCTCTCTCTCTCTCTCTCTCTGTCTCTCTCTCTGTCTGTCTGTCTGTCTGTCTGTCTGTCTGTCTGTCTGTATGTCTCTCTCTCTGTCTGTCTCTATCCACACACCATATAGCTGCTCCTCCTGCTCACGGTTGCTTAACGACCTTAGCTGCAGTAAGCCACAATACCCACACCAGTTAAACTGCTGAGGAGAGGAGGAGTGAGGAGAGGAAGGGAGGAGTGAGGAAAGGAGATGAGAGAAGGAAGGAAAAGAGATCTCAGCAAATTAACATGCAGCAGCATTAAAATGGATGACCAGCTCCATTTGGTTCATGCTCAGAAGCAAAAAAAAAAAAAAAAAAAAGAGCTGAAGAATATGCTGGGAAATCACCCTGCCTGTCATGAATAAAACAACCGTCTGCAAATTGCAGTCGGATAATTAATTACATAAATAATCAATTGATTAGATGCATGGGAGGAACATCTGAAGGGAGGTGATTTGTGGGTGCAGGGATGTCCGTGTCATTAAGCAGGAGGAAAGACTACGAGGGCTCCACTGGTATAATGAAACTGAAACCCCACTCTCTTAACAACACTGGTTGTAATTGAAGCTCTTTGGAGGAGAACACTAAGTGGAGCATGCTTCCTTTAAGAGAGAGACTACGTGCCGACCGAAGAATTTCACAAAATCCCGTCTCTTGGAAACAGATGAGTCCCAAGTCGATCGTGCGGTCTCATTGGTTGTTTGAAAAAGGATGCAGAATCGTCAATAGAACCCGCCTTTGTTCCAATGTTTAGATTTTACAGCCAAATAAAAAGAGTGATCCCTGATCAATATTGTATTGGGAACCGAGACAAGCAGTGGGATTGAATTCTTCTCGCCTTCTGACTGCTTGGCAGGGGATTGGAATCTAAGATGACTAACAAGGCCAGACACATGGTGTCAAGATACTTAATTACTGGAATGAAATATGGTGAGGTGAAGTAGTGCAGTGGTTGGTCTGAAAGGGAAATCTCTGTCAACAAACATAAAGCACTATGCTCATGTGGTTGCACTTCAAGCCAAACTCCCAGCAAGTCTCAATGCCTCAGTCTCAATACCTAAAACGGTTTGTAAAGCATGTCTATAACCCTGCAACAAGAGGACCTTCAATATCTTGCCTGTCCAACACAATACTCTGGGCCAACATGCTAATGCTATTCACCTGGGATGAACAATAGGACCAACTAACTGTACCTCTCCAGACCCTGGACAGAAAGTGGTCACGGAGAGCTTCCTGTATGACTCAGTTGCATGCTGGGTACTTTCGCAACACAATAGGCGCCTTGCCGTTCCTCAGACACTCCCTCCCTCACCCCTTTTCTTCCCCCTGCTCTCTCTTCCTCCCTCCCTCACCCCTTTTCTTCCCCCTGCTCTCTCTTCCTCCCTCACCACCCCTCCACCCACACCTCTGATTAAATTAGTCTGGAGGAGCAACAGGGGCGTTCAGGATAATATTTTCATAGCAGTGAGGAAAAGCTTGCTTATGAACCTCCCAAGCAAATATTTGGCTTTGGGTCAGCACTGTTAGGAGCCCCCAGAGGAGTGAGCAGGGGCCAACCATCTCAGCCACGACGAGGGGGACTGAAGAAGGACGAGAGAAAAAGAAGAGAGAAAGAAAAGGAAAACAGTCTGGGCATTTACAAGGCCTGGAGACCCTGAGCTACTAAATCAAACATGCTCCAAATGCATCTAGGGTAATGTAGTGTACGGCGGGGTCTCTAGGGTTACCACGTCAACAGTGTAAGCTGGTGTCGAGGCAGTGGTTGGGAGGGAGGATGAAGAAGGGAGCTCTGTCCTCAGAACAATCTGTCTGCGGGTAATTAGACATGTGTCTGATCAGTATTAAGGTACTGTATGGCATGGGTGTGTGTAGGTTTGTGTGTGCCTGAGTGTGCGTGTGTGTGTGGGGAGGTAAGGAGTGTGTGTGTGCGGTGGGGTAAGGAGTGTGTGTGTGTGTGTGTGTGTGAGTAAGGAGTGTGTGTGGGGGGGGTAAGGAGTGTGTGTGTGTGTGTGTGAGTAAGGAGTGTGTGTGTGTGGGGGGGGTAAGGAGTGTGTGTGTGTGTGTGAGTAAGGAGTGTGTGAGTAAGGAGTGTGTCAGTAAGGAGTGTGTGTGTGTGAGTAAGGAGTGTGTGTGTGTGTGTGTGAGTAAGGTGTGTGTGTGTGTGTGTGTGAGTAAGGAGTGTGTGAGTAAGGAGTGTGTGTCCTCATGGGGCAGTGGGGGCCAGTCCCAGCGTTGCCCGGGGCTGGCAGTATGAGCGGACAGGAAGCCAGAGAGGAGGTGGAGGTAGGAGGGAGGGCAGAGGCTGGACCAGCAGAGGCTGGACCAGTGACTCTCCCCCTGTCCCCTCCCTCCCTCTCCCCCTGTCCCCTCCCCCTGTCCTCTCCCTCCCTCCCTCTCCCCCTGTCCTCTCCCTCCCTCCCTCTCCCCCTGTCCTCTCCCCCTGTCCTCTCCCTCCCTCCCTCTCCCCCTGTCCTCTCCCTCCCTCCCTCTCCCCCTGTCCTCTCCCCCTGTCCTCTCCCTCCCTCCCTCCCTCTCCCCCTGTCCTCTCCCTCCCTCCCTCTCCCCCTGTCCTCTCCCCCTGTCCTCTCCCTCCCTCCCTCTCCCCCTGTCCTCTCCCTCCCTCCCTCCCTCTCCCCCTGTCCTCTCCCCCTGTCCTCTCCCTCCCTCCCTCTCCCCCTGTCCTCTCCCCCTGTCCTCTCCCTCCCTCCCTCTCCCCCTGTCCTCTCCCTCCCTCCCTCTCCCCCTGTCCTCTCCCCCTGTCCTCTCCCTCCCTCCCTCCCTCTCCCCCTGTCCTCTCCCTCCCTCCCTCTCCCCCTGTCCTCTCCCCCTGTCCTCTCCCTCCCTCCCTCTCCCCCTGTCCTCTCCCCCTGTCCTCTCCCTCCCTCCCTCTCCCCCTGTCCTCTCCCTCCCTCCCTCTCCCCCTGTCCTCTCCCTCCCTCCCTCTCCCCCTGTCCTCTTCCCCTGTCCTCTCCCTCCCTCCCTCTCCCCCTGTCCTCTCCCTCCCTCCCTCTCCCCCTGTCCCCTGCCCCTGTCTTCTCCCTCTCCCCCTGTCCCCTCCCCCTGTCCTCTCCAGGGCGCCAGGGGGGAGGACTCACAGAGGCCCACAGGAAGTGTTCAGAGGAGGGCTTCTAACAGGCCCAGGTCCCTTACACACTCCAGCTCTCTGACTGCTACATGTCACCGCAGTTTCCTCCCTCTCCAGGTTCCTACAGTACGATCGAATCGCGATTATGTATTGGAGAAGTTACTTGCCACGCTGATGCAATGAGAAGCCTCTGGCCTGCTGTCACAGTATTGGTAAACAGCTTTTCACCCCCAACGAATACACTCTGTGCCTTGACTTATTCATGACTCACCACAAGCCATGTTCTGTAAACCATCATCCTACCTGGATCCACTCTTTATTGGAGTCTTCTGCAGGGGTCCAGGCATTCTCATAGTAGTTGAGTCTGGATCGTTCCGGAGACCAGCTGGGATTGTAGTGGGAGGAGGCTACGATCTGGTCTGAGCCCAGCTCCCCAGACTCCATGCCCAGAGGGTCAGTGCAGCTGAAGTCTGAGAGAAGGTGGAAGAAGGAGAGAGAAAAAAAAGAGATAGAGAGAGGAAGAGAGAGTAACAGTTAGAGAGAGAGAGAGAGAGAGAGAGAGAGAGAGAGAGAGAGAGAGAGAGAGAGAGAGAGAGAGAGAGAGAGAGAGAGAGAGAGAGAGAGAGAGAGAGAGAGAGAGAGAGAGAGAGAGAGAGAGAGAGAGAGAGAGAGAGAGAGAGAGAGAGAGAGAGAGAGAGAGAGAGAGAGAGAGAGAGAGAGAGAGAGAGAGAGAGAGAGAGAGAGAGAAAAAAAAAAAAGAGAGAGCAAAAGGGGGAGAAAAATTTAGATGTTAGTCTAACTTTAGCGCTAAAAGCACCAGGCCCTTGAGTGTGTACTGGAGGCAGTGTTCTGTTGTGTGTCCCAGCAGCACAGCCTCTCCCTGGGGAGAGGGACACTCAGCGGGGTGCCACTCTGGAGCACTGGTTGTGTCCTCGCTTAAAGAGCACATCAGTGCCACTCCAACGGACCCCTGCTTCCGCCCGCCCCTCCCCACACACACACACACACACACACACGTAGAGGCTTTAATGGATGTGCAGTGCAAGTGTTCTACATTAAGACACGGAGCTGCATTCATTAAACATTCAGTGTCGTACTAAGTTTATGCACACACACAAAACACAGACTAGAACCCTTCTCTGGTGGAGCGTCTCTTCTGCAGCTCCCTATTGGCAGTTTCTGCTTGGCACACGGTGCATGTTTAAATCTTTGAATCTGATATATATTTCCCTAATGTTGAACTCTTCAGGGTGTTGGGCACTGAGAGGGCCAGTGGGTTGGCAGCTGCATGTCATCCTGCCCTGTCACCCAAAGCTGGGGTACAGCTGTGTGTGTGTGTGTGACATGGTGCAGCCGGCCCCTGGAACCCTGGTAGAGGTGTCTGAAGGGGTGGGGGTCACCATGGGGTCACCCTCTGACCCCCAGGGGTCAACACCCAGACTTATGGGTTTTGGACACTACTGACATTAGAGATGGTTGGTGTAAAGGAAGAACTGACCTTTTGACCGGACCAGGGGTCATATATTCACACCAAGAGAAGACACACACACACACACACACAGACAAACAGACACACGGACACACACACAGACAGACACACAGACAGACACACAGACACACACACACACACAGCAACCCAGTGTAGCAGCAGATGGAGAGACCATCTGTGTTGCTTCACAGCAGCAGAGAAGACGCTGCTGTCTGCTTTACACCCTATGCTTTACACAGGGGAGTGTGTGTGTGTGTGTGTGTGAGAGAGAGGGTACACACTCAGTGCTCGCTGTGTGCATGCCTGAGCATGAAGAAGTGAGAAAGAGAGAGAACAGTCTCACACCTTGTTCAAACACTCCCTCTTTATATCGAGCGCTGATACGACAAGCAACATCCTCAGATGGGCTTCCAGACCAACATTCAGACTAGCTTTGTGCACAGCCTTCAGCCTGGCATCATTAGAGGAGCTTCATCACTCAGAGCAGAGAGGAGGAGGAGAGCTCTGTGAGGAAAGCTCACTGGGAAGCTGGCTGATCTGAGAGATGGATGGGCTGTCAGATGGAGAGGGAGAGAGAGAGAGAGAGAGAGAGAGAGAGAGAGAGAGAGAGAGAGAGAGAGAGAGAGAGAGGGAGAGAGAGAGATAGAGAGAGAGGGGGGAGAGGGAGGGAGGGGGAGAGAGAGAGAGAGAGAGAGAGAGGGGGAGAGGGAGGGAGGGGGAGAGAGAGAGGGAAGGAGGGGGAGAGAGAGAGAGAGAGAGAGGGAGAGGGGGAGAGGGAGGGAGGGGGAGAGGGAGGGAGGGAGGGGGAGAGAGAGGGAAGGAGGGGGAGAGAGAGAGGGAGGGGGAAAGAGAGAGACAGAGTGAGAGACAGATAGAGAGAGAGCGAGAGAGAGATAGACAGAGACAGAGCGAGAGAGACAGACAAACAGATAGATACAGAGACAGACAGACAGAGAGAGAGACAGATAGAGAGAGAGCGAGAGAGAGATAGACAGAGACAGAGCGAGAGAGACAGACAGACAGATAGAGCGAGAGAGAGCGAGAGAGAGATAGAGAGACAGGATGACAGAGTGGATGAAGCGCTGCATCAAAGCACTACATTATAATCACCATCAGCTCCTTTTCATGTGGAGCGTTCCACCCCGGTGAGATGGTAAAGAGAGGAAGCCAGCATGGGCAGTACATCAAGAAGACTGTTACATGGAGCGCACACTGTACAGACAGGAGAAGCTCTGTACCTGCAGAGACCAAGCAGCACAATACTGGCTAACGACGAACCCTGCAGTGCCAGTCAAAAGTGCTCTGGTGTCTGTGTCTGTGTGTGTGTGTATCTGTGTGTGTGTGTTCCTCCTCATAGGGGAGCTACACAAATCCACTACAAGTAGCTAAGATGCTAAGTGCTGTATTTAATACCAGCAACCTCATAACAGGCCTAAGACATGGGAGCAGGAGGCAGTGGAGGTTGTTGGAGCTGGGGGGGGCTGGGGGGCTGGTCTGGGGTGGTCTGGTCTGGTCTGTGGGGAGATTTATGGCCGGAGGAACGCTCGTCTTCCTAAATGAAATGTTTAGCTGGCCTATTTCTCAAATTGGGGTCAGAGGGGGTGAGCCCCCGTGATCGTGTGGCTTTGTGTGGAAGGCGTGTGTGTGTGTGTGCGTGTGTGTGTGTGTGAGGGGTAAAGCGAAGAGAGGGGTCGTTCAGTGCGGGGGGTATGAGGAGGGGGTCTCTGTGTGTGTGGTGAGTGCCCCCACCCCGCCCCCCCTAACACATTTATCTAATGAAGCCAAGGGAGGTGTTGAGTTAATAACTGGAGCCGCCCCATGCTGGAGCATCTGCTGAGGGCGGTCGTTACCCTGCAGCAGGAGTCAAGCAGCTCTGAGGAGGGGTTCACTCGCTCACCCTCGGGCACGGTCCGATCCAGGACGGTGAAGTTGGCCGAGAAGCCCTCCTTGGCGATGGCGCTGTCCGTGTTGATGGTCAGGGCCAGGATGCCTGTGTAGGACACGATCCGGCCGGGCGTGTTCTGACCACAGTACCGACCCACGTACGGCCCCACTGCAGAGAGAGACAGAGAGAGAGACAGAGAGAGAGACAGAGAGAGAGACAGAGAGAGAGGAAAATTATTGATTTTCAACTACCGTTTCTTGTTTCTTGCATAATGAATGAGTGGCCGGGTGTCAGTCTGTTGCAGAGAGAGAGGACAAAGAGAAGGATGATAAAATGGAGGACAGAGATAAAGAAGAGAGAATTTGGAGAAGAAAAGTTAGGTGTAAATGAAAGGAGAGACGGAGAGATTAAGCGAGTGAGAAAGGAGTCACAGGAGGGAGATTGTTACCTAGGTAACAACATTGGTTCATAACAGAAGTCTCGCGTGTTATTAGCGACTTAGCATAATGTAGAGAGAAACCCACTCCAGAAGGAGCTGCTGGGGCTGTTTTACCAGGGAGGATCTTTGCAGGAAAACCTCATAAAAGCCCACTGACTCCCCCTCCCTGGAGCGCCACCACATAAAGACACAGGAAGAAGACCCGCGCTTCACTCAGGGCTGGGGCAAGCATTCTGTCCTGTTTGACAGTCATCAATTCCTGACTATAACCTGAACGGTTGCTGCCGGTTGGAGGAGGACAGAGTCTTCGAGCCCATTAGATGAAGGCAGCGGAGAGAGAGAGAGAGAGAGAGAGGGGGGGGGGAGGACAAGGAGAGAGAGAGAGAGACAGAGAGAGAGAGAGAGAGAGACAGAGAGAGAGAGAGAGAGACAGAGAGAGAGAGAGAGACAGAGAGAGAGAGAGAGAGAGAGAGAGAGAGAGAGAGAGAGAGAGAGAGAGAGAGAGAGAGAGAGAGACAGAGAGAGAGAGAGAGACAGAGAGAGAGAGAGAGAGAGAGAGAGAGAGAGAGAGAGAGAGAGAGAGAGAGAGAGAGAGAGGGAGAGAGGGAGACAGAGAGAGAGACAGAGACAGAGAGAGAGAAGGAGGAACAGAGGGTGACATGTAGAAGCGAGACCCGTTTCACTGAGCTGCCTGAATGTGGGCGTGTCGATCGGAGTGGAAGGAGAAAGAAAAGAGAGAGAGGAAGCAGAGGCGTGTGTGTGTGTGTGAGAACACGTCAGTGTGTGGCTGTTAAGCAGGTCCAGGGGTTAGTAAGACTGTGATAAGTGACGAGTGACAGCCTGCCCCCCCCTTACCCCCTAACAACCCCCTAACAACCCCCCTAACAACCCCCCTAACAACCCCCCTAACAACAACCCCCATGCACGCCACTTCCAGCCAGCCACACATGACACAGAGAGGCCAGGGGCCTATAGGCTGACACTCATCTTCATAACACAGGTGTGTGGGTGTCTTGGTGGCTGTGTGTGCGTGGTCATGGAGGGGGGGGGGGGCGGGACTGTTGTAGGGTTAGGAGTAAAGGGTTAGGGTTAGTCAAGGCCTCATTCAGAGAATAAACCATCTCCCAGATTATCTGCATGACTCGACGCCAACACTAAAATATAAAGACCTTGGCTGTGAGCTTCCCATCCTCCTGGGGGAGAGAGGGAGGGGGGAGAGGGGGGGGGGGAGGGAGAGGGGGGGGGGAGAGGGGGGGAGGGAGAGGGAGGGAGGGAGAGGGGGGGGGGGAGAGGGGGGAGAGAGGGGGGGGAGAGGGAGGGAGGGAGAGGCCCAGTCTGTCTAGGACTAGGCAGAGAGGAGGAGGGGCATGACTCCTCTGTCAGTGCATGCACACACACACACAGACACACAAAGACGTGCACACAAACACACAGACACACAGACACACAAACACACAGACACACACACAACACCCCCTGTGGCTGCAGCGCCTCAGGTCTTCTGCGCTAATGCACTATCGATCCTCAAGACACCACAGGTACGAGGCCTGCTCCCATCAGGGGCCCCCTCTCCACCCCCCTGCCCCCCCAGCCCACCCCCAGCCCCCCAGCCCACCCCCATCCCACCCCCAGCCCCCCAGCCCCCCAGCCCACCCCAGCTCCCCCCCAGCCCCCCAGCCCCTGTGCTCCAGACACACCTCTCACACACCCTAAAACCACCACTCTGGAATTATGTGTTTCAGATGTGTGTCTGATGGTAATCACATTATACGCTGTCCTTTGAGAGACACAAGGAACTTTCAAGCTGACGGAACAAGAAATAAATCTTAGATTCACTCAAAATGCCTGCACGACGAAAGAGGTGTCACGACACAACATTTCATTGTCGATCACAGGTGCAATTTTGTCAAAATGGTCTCACCTTGTGACTAAAATGAGGGCGCTAACAAGGAGACAGAGATGGTGCCCTCGAGACATGTCACACTCTGTCCAATCAACACTGTTCACCAGAGAACTTCACCTCAGGGATAAAAGTATAAATGAGCCTGGAAATTATAGCCCGCTTTTAAATGAATTCCAGTAGCTTCCAGAGTTCCTACTCACACTCCCAGAAGAGGAGAAACGACAGCTCCGAAGCAGCTCTCCAAACTGCTGACGTTGTCTGAGACAATAATCATCTGTCGTCCCCACAGAACATGCTAGAACAGCGACTGTTACCGTCACTTCCACCCACACATTCTGCCCTGGACAGCCAGCCAAACCCATGGAAGCAGGCTAACAGGAAGTCCCAACGTGAGTCACTTCCTGCAGGAGTGCGATGGACTCTCAAAAGTAACTCTTTAAGAAGCAGGGTGTGGTGGAGCATTCCTCAGCCCCCCTCAGACAAACATAAACACATCTCCACCAACACAATACCACAGACGTAGCAGCGCGAGGGCACCATCACAACCAGGAAATGTTGTTCATGAAGGGAAGGCTGGCCTCTTGGTCCACACCTCTTTGTTCTGGACAGACTATTGGCCTCTCCCAGGGCATATCATTGGATGGAGGGTGATTCAGAGACCAAGATAAATCTCCCATCAAAAATAAACATTCACACACTCAAGAGTATTCACCACAGTTGCACAGTAAAGCTTTCACTAGCTGTCCCTGTCACATGCTGAGATACATCACTTCCTGTAGTCTTGGCCCCCCCCCCAGACTCACCTCCAGGGAAGCCGTCCCAGATTTCCATGCGGTCGTAGCGACAGAACACTCCACTAGGGGGCGTGAGGTCAGGCTCCAGCTCAAAGCTCTCGAACTCCAAAACGATCTCCGACATCTTGGGGGCGAAGATCATGAAGGTGCAGTCCAGGTTGTTGGGGTATTTCTCTGGGAAACCCGGAGATTTGATGACTCCACTGTTGGCGGTGAAGTTCCTGGAACATTCCGGACCTGGGAGAAGTCGAAAGAATGAAAGAAAGAATGAAAGAAAGAAAAGAGCCGGAGAGTTGATGGGGGAGACAGAGAAGATGTTTTTGAGTCCTGGGTGTTTTTATGGCTTGTTTGTTTGCCCGTGTCTTTGTGCTTTGTGATGGAGAAGCTCTGGGTGCCAGCTGCTGCATAGAAAGCAGGCTTTATGACCCAGAGACTCAGACCACCTTGTCGGGCCTGACCATTCAGGAGCCTGCATCTGGACTGTCTCATCGGGCTGTAAGCTCTCTCCTCGCCTCTGTCTTTCATTCAGCCTGACACTTCACACTTCTGTATCCTGCATTCTGAATGTGTGTGTGTGTGTGTGTGTGAGTGTGTATGCGTGGTAAAGCACTTCACTAAATCTGCTGTAACATCTGGTGGGTGAGAGTGTAAACATCACTGAGAGGCCTCAATCACCAGCAAAGGATTCTGGGGGGAATGAATCAACATACCGCTTGACTCACTTTGCAACTGGAAACCCCCCACTCCCCCTTCCAAAACACACACACTCACACACACACACACTCACACACTCACACACACACACACACATTTCTGGAAGACAGCAAGTCAAAACATTAAGTTCCATGGAGGGGTGCCTTTCAGGGAATGTTAGCACATTTCACAAACGTTCCTCACTGAGCACGGCATTACAGTCAACGGATCGCGATTGAACACGAGCTGAAAGTAGCCAATAGGAGGCTGAGGACTGTGTGGAAGAACAGAGTCCACTGAATAGCTTCCTGCCACACCAGGACGTCTGGTCTCACGGAGCTGTGTCTATCTAGACACCGACGTCCGTTAGCGGTGGAAAAGCTTGGCATTTAACGCCACGTCCATATTTTTGTTCCCTAACAACCTTCCCTGGGAGGGGTCTGATGGATGGGGAAATAGTGGGCAGCCTTGACCAGAGAGCTCTGGTGCGGCGCTGCAGCAGTTTAAGTGAATGTGGCAAAAGCGTTCCCCCCCCCCCCTGTCATTCAGGCATCTCGCTAGGCCTCTAATTCAGGACCATCAGGACCACTCCCGCCTGTCGTAAGAACAGTGGAGGGAAAGGAGAGTGCTTAATTTATTTTTGCTCTCTCTGTCCCTCTCTCTCTTTCTCGATTTTTGGTGAGGCAAAAAGCAGCAGCTTTGATTGTGAGGCGATTTGACATTTAGAGCTGAACTAAAAGTTGGGTTTTCAAACGGCGGGACCATTAATTCTGCAGTTCTGCCACTGTGGAAACTATGGGTGCTGCAGCACCCCCTGACAGCCCGAGAATTTAAAATAATATCACTTCAAAATCACCGTGGCAAAGCCCCGCAGTAGCGGACTGGCCATCGGGAGCACCGGGAGAAGAATAACGATGGAAAACCAGGCTAAGAAACGTAGGGTGGGGCTGAAAAACTAAGAGACAAAAATACATCACTTTCACTAGACAAGGTTTTACCAATTGAAAAATGGCTATGTTTATTTTACTCAAAGCTACACAAAGCAGGGTTCAAAACAAGACCTCTATCAGCGAGTACTCGAGGCTCCTACAACAGGCTATTGTTGTTAAGCAGTTCTAACAACGAGTCGATACCAGGCCAAGGTTCCTGACTGGAGGTTTAGAGGAAGTCCATCCTGTATGTCTATCTACAGTTCTTATCTGATACCAAGGCTGACAGAAGGAGAATTGGCCTTCCGGAATCCATTCAACTAACCACCACATGCCTGGCTGAGGCCTGGGGATGACTGGGTCCAAGGTTGGTAGGGTCTCTCTCTCTCTCTCTCTCTCTCTCTCTCTCTCTCTGTCTTGACCATCAAAGGGGACTTGAGGACGAGAAGGATGAGGGGGGAGGGGGGGGCAGGGGAGAATGGGGCTGGAAGAGTGACATACAGTCAAATGAAAGAGGTAGATAAGGACTAGTATTGCTCTCTTTCTCTCTGCCTGTCTCCCTCTCTCTCTGTGTCTCTCTGCCTTTGTTTATCGGTTATCACCACCACCTCTGTGATAGTGTAAGGGAGAAACTCGGACCGTTCCTGGGCGCTTTGTTCAGCTCCCCCCCCCAAAAAAGATATGTCCGCTACAAAGAGAAGCTATCAAAACAGAACAGAGGGTGAACAGAGAGGAGCCAGCTCGTTCTGTGGTGAGATAATCAGCCCACAGATCTCTTTTATCTCCACCTTCACGGGGGGTGTTCCCTTCGTGCTACCCACCCCCTCGCTACCCAGGATGCTTTGTGCTCGTGTTGCGTGAGAGGTACGCACACGCTCCAGTCACAGGGTTGTTTTTCTTTTCAGTCTGTTTTTAGTGTGGGCAGCTTCAGGAGTAAAACATCTAACTCCCTCTCCTCCTGTGCTCCCCCTCTCTCTCTGTCCTTCTCTCTCTCTGCCTCTCTCTCTCTGCCTCTCTCTCTCTGCCTCTCTCTCTCTGCCTCTCTCTCTCTGCCTCTCTCTCTCTGCCTCTCTCTCTCTGCCTCTCTCTCTCTGCCTCTCTCTCTCTGCCTCTCTCTCTCTGCCTCTCTCTCTCTGTCCTTCTCCCTCTCTGTCTCTCTCTCTCTGCCTCTCTCTCTCTCTCTCTGCCTCTCTCTCTCTCTGTCCTTCTCCCTCTCTTGCTCTCTCTCTCTCCTTCCTTTCATCTCAGTCTTTGTTTGTGCTGTCTCTGTGTATCCGTGGTAGCAGTAAGTCAGTCCGTTTCACCAGCGAGGGGGAGCGAGCGGGAGCGAAGTGAAATGGCAGAAGATGCAGAGGTCCTGCGATATGAAAGGCTCTGGCTCCCTCAGAACAGCAGAGGGAGGCTCAGCAGAGCGCATCTCATAACCAGCCTCTCCTCCCTGTGTTCACAGACACACACACACACACGCTCGCACACACACACACGCTCGCACACGCACACACTCGCACGCACACCCTCGCGCACACACACACTCGCACACACACAGGCTCGCACACGTTCTCACACGTGCACTCACACTCAATGGTAAACTTACATGTCACTTCATCTGAGATAAAAACCCATGTAACAGACCGCCGGGTAACTGGGTTTAGACAAACAGTCAAATTGATGGCAGCGGTGTATAAAAAAGATGGGAGTCTTGAAAGCACAACATTTATGAGCCAGTTAAGTGCTAACTGTGACTTTACAGCCTTCCACAAGCCTGTTTCACACTTCGTTTCTATTGAACTTATGTCACTTCTGGGTGGTGAAGAAACCAAACAGTCCCTCTCCTGGTTCAGAGTTTATTAAACAGGGCAAGTCAACGCTTGCTAAATGTTACATTTCAGAGAGATCTAATTTCAACATCCCTCAAGTGTCACTGATTTATGTTACTTACGACAAATCTTAAACAAACTTTGCCGGGCTGGAGTCTGGCCTGGCTGTAATGTAGTGTGTCGATGACAGGGTGCTCGTCGGTTAGGTGTCCGACATTTGTGATCTTAGTGGAGATGGAGGGAGATGACTGTGATCTTAGTGGAGATGGAGGGAGATGACTGTGATCTTAGAGGAGATGGAGGGAGATGACTGTGGCCACAGTGATCATCATGGTGGTGGAGGTGTGACGGGGTAAATTCTTGTGACACGATAATGTTTGTCTTTCATCTCAGCCATCTATCACTCTCTCTCTCTCTCTCTCTCTCTCTCTCTCTCTCTCTCTCTCTCTCTCTCTCTCTCTCTCTCTCTCTCTCTCTCTCTCTCTCTCTCCCTCTCTCTCTCTGGGTGTGGGGTGGTGTGTGAGCTCAGGAAGGCCTGAGGTTTGGTTGTTCGTTCGCTGAGCATATCAGCAGTGTTTATTTTCCATGAGGCACCATGGTTGATAATTAACAGGGTCCCTCACTGTGCACCCCGCCCCCAAACACACACACACACACACACTCAGCCCTTCTGGGCTTAATGGCTGCTGGAGAAAAAACTCTTTACAAACCAAGTGAAACATTAACCTGAGGCTGTAAATGATTCAGCTCCTTTCCCCTTGAAGCACACACACCGCGCCCCTAACTAACGAACCTCAACGCCCTGATGTGGCATTTAGCATGTCAGCTTTGCCGATGACATCACTTCCCTTTCGGTAAAACCAATGAGGGATGAAGAGAGGATGCTTGTGAAAGGAGGGGGGGGGGGAACCCTAGAGTCATCCTAAACAGACAGTTTGTGTCTTAGGTTTCATATGGGAGGTGTGTGTGAGTGTGTGTGTGTGTGTGTGAGCCAGATGTGACCCCTGGCATGGGAGTGTGCGAGTGTGTGAGTGTGTGTGTGTGTGTGTGTGGGGAGCGCGTGGTCCATGAAAGTTGAGTAGGTTATGAGTACCCACAGGTGCACTTGTTAAAGTGGCCATGTAGCGCTGTCACCACACAGGGCGGGGCACTGCCCCCCCCCCCCCCCATGCATATGTGTGTTTGTGTATAGGTGAGTGTGTGTGTGTGTGTGTGTGTGAATGTGTGTGTGCGTGAGGGGGGAACTGAAAACAGGCAGATACTGATGCTTTTCAGTAAGACAGAGCACACACATACACACAGCCCAACCCACACAAGTTAACCTGCTCCATCTGGGAGAATCAGTGGTTCTCTGCCTCTCTTCCTCACTGCCTCACTGCCTCACTGCCTCACTGCCTCACTGCCTCTGCTGACTTCAACGGCCCCCGTGCCAGCTTTGATGTGGCTCTGACAGGATTGCGGAGCTGTTAACCAGAAGCATGTGATGTATCTTGTGTGCCGGGCAGATCTCAGTACACACGCTTAGAGGACTTAAGTGAGACAAGATGACAGGTTAAACACTGTGTGTGTGTGCGTGATTGGGGCTTCTCCTGGGGTGGCCCGTGTTGATTGGACTTGGACCGGGTTGTTCTGTAACTTCTGTTGCCATCAGTCAATGGAAGTGGAGTGTGTTCATCCATACGTGCATACACACACATACACACATACACACACACACACACACACACACACACACTAATCTTATACCCCATATCCTTTATTCCTCACTCTCTCCCTTCGATTTCCTCAATCTCTGCACCTCTCTCTCCACCTCTCTCTGCAACCCTCGGCCCAGTAGACCAAGACGGGCAATTTGCAGGTCATAACACGAGTAGGCAGGCTGATTAAGATGAAGAGGAGCACAAACAACCAGCTGGCTTCCAAATAGACATTCCTCTACTGTGCTGCCTTCTTCCTGTTCAGTCAGGAATGACTGCTGCAGTTCTGGTTCATCATTCAGTGTGTGTGTGTGTGTGTGTGTGTGTGTGTGTCTGAGGACTCTGAAAGCGAGTGTAAATTGGGTGTGTGTCCTAGCATCTATGTGACCTTGAACCCTCCTTTAACTCAGAGAGCAGCAGAGAGAAAGCTGTATCCTTACTCCACCTCTGTCCCAAGACCCCCACCTCCCCCCACCCTCATCCACTTATCCACCCCCACCTCACCCACTCCCCTCATCCTAGCCAGATGTGTGCACCCAGCATTCTTTACCATTCCCTCTGATTAGCATGCACTGCATTCCTCCCCCTTCCTCCCCCTCTTTCCCCTCCCCCCCCCCCCCCTTCGTCACCCCGCTATCTCAACATCTGTGTATCATCATTAGGTTTACATGTGTTAGCCAACACAAACCTGCCAATGCTATCGTACTAATACTCTGTTTCTGATAAGCTTGCTTAATCCCTGTCTTTTCTCCCTGGTTGCCTCTCTCTCTCTCTCTCTCTCTCTCTCTCTCTCTCTCTCTCTCTCTCTCTCTCTCTCTCTCTCTCTCTCTATGTCTCTCTCTGTCTCTCTCTGTCTGTCTCTGTCTCTCTCTATGGCTCTCTATGTCTCTCTCCCTCCCTGTATTTAACTGACTTAAAAGCTACCACCTTAGCAGCACTTGTTGCGAGTCACAACAGCAGCTCACCCGTGGTGCTTCTCCACAGGGGACAGTCTTGGGGCAAAACATCCAGGAGAGGAGGCACCATTCTGGGCTACTACTCCAGGGAGCTCCCCCATTATGGCATCTGGAGATCCATAATTCTCTGTCTCTCATCATCATTTCTAATCAGGCTTGTCTAATGGATGAGGGAAATACCTCATCATGTGAAGAAAGGTAGAGAGAGAGCATGTAACTGCCCCATCAAGAGGGAAGGGGGAACTGTGTGTGTGTGTGTCATATTTAGTGTCCCTTTGATCCAATAAATATATCCACACTCCACCAGCTGCACCCCAGAGTTCTCTCTATTACACACACACACACACACACACTCACACACTCAGACACACTCAGATGAAATGGGGACTTTGCTCAGGACCATTCATCTTGTTGTAGGGTCACTCTGGGCCATCCCATGGACTAGTCTGGGGTTAATTAATGAAAGTGGAGTATCCCGAACCTGTCTGGGGCCTAGACACACACACACACACACCATCACACACACACACACCCTAACACTTACTCCCCTATTCCCAGCCCCCTACTCAGGAAGATACGCCAACAACAGGAAATGCTGCCTTTTGTTGTTTTGTTTTCAGATAAGAAGGCCATCCCCTGAGTGTGTGTGTGTGATGGGGTGTGTGTGTGTGATGGGGTGTGTGTGTGTGATGGGGTGTGTGTGTGTGATGGGGTGTGTGTGTGTGATGGGGTGTGTGTGTGTGATGGGGTGAGTGTGTGATGGGGTGTGTGTGTGTGTCTTTCCCGTTACTCATGTTCTTGGGCTCCTATTTTAGTCTTCTGGCCTCACGGTTCAGGAAGCCACAACAGTGTGATGTGTTCCGAGCACCTCTCTATCTGAGCGAGAGACCATCGAGCTCAACAGAACCAGGAAGTAGTCCAAGCACTTCCTCTTTTTCACTTCCTTATATGGTCGTCTACTCACTCAAAAGCAATTTTCGTTAGTGAGCTTGTGGAAGATTTCCCTTCAGTCGCTGGAACCCAACACAGACTGTGGCATCATGTTTTTCCAGAATGAATATTAGTCACTGTGTTGCTGCTGCCTCTGCCTCTGCCTCTGCCGTTGAGCGCAGGTTGTTGTCAGGACTGTGTCTCGGGTGTCTCTGGGAAACATACGGTGTGTTATGGTGGGACTCATCTGTTTGTCTAAGCCATATTGGGGCACCATACTGAGAGTGTGATGACACCTGTCTGCGGAATCTCCTCCATCGCACATCAAACTAGCCATGAAATGAGCTCCGTCTTCCTCTCTCTGTCCCCCATCAGCTGTATCCTCCGCCCTGGTTAGGGAGGGTACGACACGGTGACAGGATTCAGCTGTATCCTCCGCCCTGGTTAGGGAGGGTACGACACGGTGACAGGATTCTCATCCAGCTCCCCTGTCCTGGACAGCAGACGGTGTCGAGCGCTCTCACCTGGATGAGAAGCCTCTCACCTGGATGGAGAACCCTCTCACCTGAATGGAAAAGCCTCCTTCACCTGGATGGAGAAGCCTCTCACCTGTTTTGAAGATCTCGTAGCGTATGGAGAAGCCGGCTCCGTGGGTCTCGTAGTCGGAGACAAACTTGATGTAGAGCTGGTTGCCTGATGAGATGACCGGGGAGGGGGCGATCTTCCCACAGTACTTCCCCACCAGCTGACCACTCTCGTCCACACCGTCACGGACCTCCAAGTAGTCGTACCTGGAAGAGAGGGAGAGGTCAGTCCTGAGTGACTGGATGGGTTATACACCTGAGAGAGAAAGAGAGAGAGAGAGAGAGAGAGAGAGACAGAGAGAGAGAGAGAGAGAGAGAGAGAGAGAGAGAGAGAGAGAGAGAGAGAGAGAGAGAGAGAGAGAGAGAGAGAGAGAGAGAGAGAGAGTGAGAGAGTGTGTGAGACGGAGAGAGTGAGAGAGAGTGTGTGAGAAAGAGAGAGGATACATTGGATGCAGAACTAAACAAATGTTATAATACGATAAGACCCTCTCAGTAGGTGTTATGATAACAGGGGCGGTGAAGCAGAAAGCACACACTAGCTAATGAGGCCTCCTGTTGATGTCAAACCCATTGAGCTCTGGCCCTTGCACCAAACACAGTCTCTATTACAGACAGCATGACTTTTTATATCAATATACAAACTGGCCCTCTTGTAGGTTTACCCAACCTTTTCACTGCTAGGGAGCTGTGTGTGTGTGTGTTTATCTGTGGGATTGTATCCACTCCCAGTGATTGTGTTATGGAGCTTGGAGGCAGACAGGGAGAGCAGACCCAGGTGTTAATGCTATCAAGCGGCAGCCTCTTTGGGATTGCTCAAGCACCACACACACACTGAACACCACACACACACTGAACACCACACACACACTGAATACCACACACACTCTGAGCACCACACACACACTGAACACCACACACACTGAATACCACACACACACTGAACACCACACACACACTGAACACCACACACACACTGAATACCACACACACACTGAATACCACACACACACTGAATACCACACACACACTGAATACCACACACACTCTGAGCACCACACACACACACAGAACACCACACGCGCTCTCAGCGGCCTCCTGATCATATGGAATTTCAGACCCACGGCTATTGACGTGAGGAACCGCCTTATTGAGTAAGCACGAAGTCCTGCACCAGCGAGAAAAAGGCCCTGGGAGAAACTGTTGAAATTAGAGCCGCACACACACACACAGGCGCGTACAGATCACACGCGTGTTCGCAAGACAGAGCGGAAGGAATTAGCGTGATCGTCCAACCAGGGTCGTCTTAAAACCGCCCTGGGTCATCTCAGTAGAGTGTTTGCGTGTGGGCTTTATCTTGGTATAGGCTGTGTGTGTGTTGTGTGTGCTTGTGTGTGTGTGTGTGTGAGTGTGTGTGTGCACAGTAGAGATGAATCTGTGTTTGATTTTTCCTTCTGATAGTGGGCTCTGGAAGCAGGGTTGCGTGGGCTGAGGTAACCATGGCAGGTAATCGCTCCAAACGCCCATTCAGTATGTACTGAGCTCAATGGGGCACTTAACTAATGTAGTCCTGCTCACGCACGCACCACAGCCTGCTGCCCTCTCTCTGTCTCTCTCTCTCTGTCTCTCTCTCTCTGTCTCTCTCTCTCTCTCTCTCTCTCTCTCTCTCTCTCTCTGTCTCTCTCTCTCTGTCTCTCTCTCTCTCTCTGTCTCTCTCTCTCTCTCTGTCTCTCTCTCTCTCTCTCTCTCTCTCTCTCTCTCTCTCTCTGTCTCTCTCTCTCTCTCTCTCTCTGTCTCTCTCTCTGTCTCTCTCTCTCTCTCTCTCTCCATCCTACCCCTCACTGTCATCCATGCAAAAAACATGACCCAAACCACAACTATCACTCAACCATGGCCTATTTCTTTCCTCTGTCTCTCTGTCTCTCTCTTTCTCCCCCCCCCCCTTTCTCTGACACGCACACATACTGACAGTAATTGCTTGCTTGCACACACACATACAATAATTGCTTGCAAACACACACAAATATGTTACCCCCAAGGCCTGAGGAGCCTGCATCATGGTTACCTCCAATTCCCAAATGACTC
Source organism: Hypomesus nipponensis (assembly GCF_054491055.1). Classification (NCBI taxonomy): domain Eukaryota; kingdom Metazoa; phylum Chordata; class Actinopteri; order Osmeriformes; family Osmeridae; genus Hypomesus; species Hypomesus nipponensis. Next base: position 1,950,204 of record NC_140368.1, read on the forward strand.
AAAACACCAGGCCTTTTTTTAGTGGAAAACAAACCCAGTTAACTCAGGCTGTGTAGTGCAGAAGGTGCGTGTGAGTGATGGTTTGGTCCTGACGTCCCCCTGGTGTAGGCTGACATGTAGCTGCAAGTTCACACCAAACAGGGATGCTAGTTTACTGTGATGAGGAGGAGATGGGAGGAAGGCTGGTCTCTCTAACAGGAGGAGATGGGAGGGAGGCTGGTCTCTCTAACAGGAGGAGATGGGAGGGAGGCTGGTGTCTCTAACAGGAGGAGATGGGAGGGAGGCTGGTCTCTCTAACAGGAGGAGATGGGAGGGAGGCTGGTCTCTCTAACAGGAGGAGATGGGAGGGAGGCTGGTCTCTCTTAACAGGAGGAGATGGGAGGGAGGCTGGTCTCTCTAACAGGAGGAGATGGGAGGGAGGCTGGTCTCTCTAACAGGAGGAGATGGGAGGGAGGCTGGTCTCTAACAGGAGGAGATGGGAGGGAGGCTGGTCTCTCTAACAGGAGGAGATGGGAGGGAGGCTCTGTAGCAATTTGTAATTTGTAGGTTCTGTTTCTTTATATTTTTTTGGGGGGGGGTTCCAAATATTTTCGAAAAAAAAGTTCTGAAGAAAAGTTTGGAAAGGTTGAAAAAATAGTTTTAATGCAAAACTACAACAAGTCAATTTGGTGAACTCTTTGGAGTCTTTTTAAACATGAGTATTTGTACTTGAGTGAAGTGATGTGTGTACTTTTGCCTCTCTGCCCAGCACTAATGATCTGTGTGTGTTTGTGTGTGTTTGTCAGGGCTGGTGTTACTGGCTGTTCTCTCCCCAGCCTCCTTCCTCTCTCCTCCAGCCAGCTGTGTTAACAGGCTGGACCGGTGAGCACAAACACACCCCTGTTTCCCTTCCCCAGCACACACACACACACACACACACACACACACACACACACACACAGCGGGGTGGGGGTGTGGGGGGTACTGTGCCCACACAGGGAGTGTGTTTACACCAGGGTTAACCACAAAACTCACCGCTGTTTACCTGGTGATTTCCTCCTCTTTATGCTGTTGCCATGAAGGTGGCTGTGTGTGTGTGTGTGTGTGTCTAGGGGGGGGGGGGGGTCGCTGTCTTGTTAGACACCCCCAGGAGGAAGAGGGGTCGCTGTCTTGTTAGACACCCCCAGGAGGAAGAGGGGTCGCTGTCTTGTTAGACACCCCCAGGAGGAAGAGGGGTCGCTGTCTTGTTAGACACCCCCAGGAGGAAGAGGGGTCGCTGTCTTGTTAGACACCCCCAGGAGGAAGAGGGGTCGCTGTCTTGTTAGACACCCCCAGGAGGAAGAGGGGTCGCTGTCTTGTTAGACACCCCCAGGAGGAAGAGGGGTCGCTGTCTTGTTAGACACCCCCAGGAGGAAGAGGGGTCGCTGTCTTGTTAGACACCCCCAGGAGGAAGAGGGGTCGCTGTCTTGTTAGACACCCCCAGGAGGAAGAGGGGTCGCTGTCTTGTTAGACACCCCCAGGAGGAAGAGGGGTCGCTGTCTTGTTAGACACCCCCAGGAGGAAGAGGGGTCGCTGTCTTGTTAGACACCCCCAGGAGGAAGAGGGGTCGCTGTCTTGTTAGACACCCCCAGGAGGAAGACTCAAGTTTCTGACACACTATCCAGCGCTGACGTTCCACCTGCACGCTTCAGACTCTGAAGCTCTGGTGAGGGGGACGTGAGGTTTGACCAGCAGGATGTGTACTATTTATCTCCAAATTCCCCTCCTCTCCTCCCCTCTCCCCTCCTCTCCCCTCCCCTCCTCTCCTCTCCTCTCCTCTCCTTCTCCTCTCCTCTCCTCTCCTCTCCTTCTCCTTCTCCTTCTCCTCCTCCTTCTCCTCCTCCTCCTCCTTCTCCTTCTCCTTCTCCTTCTCCTTCTCCTTCTCCTCCTCCTCCTCCTCCTTCTCCTTCTCCTTCTCCTTCTCCTCTCCTCTCCTCTCCTTCTCCTCTCCTTCTCCTTCTCCTTCTCCTCCTCCTTCTCCTCCTCCTCCTCCTTCTCCTTCTCCTTCTCCTTCTCCTTCTCCTTCTCCTTCTCCTCCTCCTCCTCCTCCTTCTCCTTCTCCTTCTCCTTCTCCTTCCCCTCTCCTTCTCCTCTCCTTCTCCTCTCCTTCTCCTTCTCCTTCTCCTCTCCTTCTCCTTCTCCTTCTCCTCCTCCTTCTCCTTCTCCTCCCCCTTCTCCTTCTCCTTCTCCTCTCCTCTCCTTCTCCTTCTCCTTCTCCTCTCCTTCTCCTCCTCCTTCTCCTTCTCCTCCTCCTTCTCCTTCTCCTCCTTCTTCTCCTTCTCCTCTCCTCTAGTGCTGCTCTGGTCTATCTGCTGACTTACAATTCACCTCTGCTGCTTCTTCCCTCTTCGCCAGGCGTCTAAAACATTGATGCAGGGATGCGTCGCAGAGCAGGAGAGAACAAGCTGCAGGAGTACTGGCTGAAGGATTGGCTCTGTGTATGTGTGTGTGTGTTTAAAGAACGTGTGTTTTCACACAGTTCTTCACAATCTGAGAGAGAAGGTTCCTCTGCCCTCCTCCCCCCTTCCTCACACATAACCTCTACCTTCACAAGAGCTGTTTATTGCATTTTTACTCTGGCACATCATGCGCCGCCTCAGATGGTCCTCATAAAGGAGGCGCAGTGGGACGGAGGCAGATGGAGGAGGAGTACACCCTGGGGCTTCAGCTGCTTACGGGGGGAGGAGAGAGAGAGAGAGAGAGAGAGAGAGAGAGAGAGAGAGAGAGAGAGAGAGAGAGAGAGAGAGAGAGAGAGAGAGAGAGAGAGAGAGAGAGAGAGAGAGAGAGAGAGAGAGAGAGAGAGAGAGAGAGAGAGAGAGAGAGAGAGAGAGAGAGAGAGAGAGAGAGAGAGAGACACTCTGGGCATCTTCCATCTTGTCTGAGCATAACAGACCCTAAACTAGACCCTGAGCCACACTCTGATGACTCTGTTCCACAGACCATGTTCTCCTCTGTTCCCGCCCTGTTGTCATCTGGAAGGCATTACTATGGGATGGTTGCCGAGGCAGCTCGACATGTTGGAAGGACATCCGCTTGCCAGCCTTGTTAAATGTAGCGCTAATACTTTTCACTGAGCACCTGCAGGTCTCCAACCCGGTTTGCAAGTCCTGCGAGAGAGGACACAAGCTAGCGATCGCGCTGCCAAACACACAAAGCAGTCTGGGAAGTATCCGGGAGAGCGGAGAGGGAAACAGCTTTTTCTGCAAACACAGAGACTTATTTATCCCTCCAGTCCTCATTCCTCCAATCCTCATTCCTCCAGTCCTCATTCCCCAAGACAAAGCTTTATTTAGCCCATGTCCACCCTGGGGATCTTGTGATGAGTTGATGATGTTTAGATGCATTCCAGTTGAGCCAGGACGAAAACGGAACAACTACTGTATTAATCTGGAAACGCAGGCCAACACACACACACACACACACACAGATATACACAGACTCACTGCTGACTACTCCAACACAAATAGTGAAAATGGTCCACCAATCCAGAGGGGAAATTAAAGTAAAAAAGGGCATAAATCAGATTTCCTCTGAGCTCCGCTTGGCTAGTTCAGATGCAAGGCCATGATGCCTGGAGTCTGTAGCAGGGCTGGGGAGGGAGTCCTGCAGTGGCTGACACCAACATAAGCAGCACCTCCACCACACATACAGAGGCCACCAACCACAGGGTAACAACATAACAGTCAGGCCCTACAGTGTTCTACCAGAAAATAATCCGTTTCTAACCCTCCCTCCCTCCTGTGCTGTTTTCTTTCTCTTCTGTTCCCTCTCCAATTCCAACATGACATGTTTTGATGAATGGAATGAGATCCCAGGCATAACATTGTGAGGGATCGTAATGGCCCAGAACAATAGGTTACACTTCTTAATCGCACAATTTATAAACACAAGTGGAGTGGTGAAACCGATGGAACAAATCACAGTCTCTGCTTGTCAACCCGTTTAGAAACCAAACGCTGCTCTCATCTCCCAGCCATTTCTCTCCCAGGACCAGTTGAGATCTACTGCATGACAACCTGTCACCTTCAACATATCTAAACATCTCAGAGTTAACCAGATACCGCTCAACAAGAGAAGTAGGACATGGGTGTATGTCAGAGAGAGAGAGGGGGGGGGGGAGAAGGAGAGAGAGAGAGGGAAACTTCACAGAAACAGCCTGCAGTCGGCTGTCAGAAAGGCTTGAGCCCTCGAGTGTTAGTGAGAGAACTAACAAACTAGCACTTAAAGCTCAGCCATAACATCATTACAGCTTGTACTTAGAAGCCGAGACAAGCAGATCTCGATCTTGGTTTTTCCTAGCCTTCAGGAGGGGGGAGGGGGGGGGGTGGGGGGCATACCTCAGCTAGACATACAGCCCTAACCCTACACCCCCCCACTCCTTCTTAAGACATTCATTAACCCAGGGTTGAGTAACAGCATGCCCACTGCCTCGGTCCTGCAACAGGTCAGTCCCTGTGTCAGTCTCCCTGACGGACAGACTGACAGACGGACAGACAGACAGACTGACAGAGTGACAGACAGACAGGCAGATGGAGAGACAGACAGACAGACAGACAGACAGACAGGCAGACAGACAGGCAGACGGACAGACAGACAGAGTGACAGACGGACAGACAGACTGACAGACAGACTGACAGAGTGACAGACAGACAGGCAGATGGAGAGACAGACAGACAGACAGACAGACAGACAGGCAGACAGACAGGCAGACGGACAGACAGAGGGAGCCTTCCAGGGAGAGAATGAGACAGCCTAATGCTGCTAATGTTGGGGACAGCCTACTCCAGGCTGAGATAGACAGGTGAACATCCTTTTTTATTTGATGGTTTTGTTAAATGAAGATCCAGCGCTCGATCTAAAGGAGCCTCAAGATGAACCTTGGCTGAGGAGACCCACCCATCACCCCAGCCTGACTGATCCCATCCAGGGTGTTTAGAAGTGGGCACTAACGGGAGGGGTGGAGGGGGGAGGAACCACAGCACACAGAGGACTCGATCTCCACCCAACAGCACCACGACTGCACCCATCAATCCCCTCTGAGTGCCTCCCACCACCACCCCCACCACCACCACCACCCCAGAGCCCAGCTCAGCAACTCATATTTTTAGATCTGGCCGAATGGTTTGGTTCCTCTTTTTGCGGGCGCCTCAGGGGCTGGTGAACCGCGTGCTCTCTACGTGGCAATTATCATTAGCATTGATGGATGCAGCCTGCCTCCATCCATTAGGTTCCCTAATTACACTGTTGAGAGATCTCACGCTTTGCCAACAATCAGATTAATGAATTTGCTGTATTTAGACCCAATTATTGCATCTCTCTCATAGCAACACACAATAATCCTTTATTAGGAAACATGAGAGTGGGCCGTATAGGAGGGGCTGGCCTGAGGGGATCTGTCCTGGTGGAGTTAGAGATGGATCACACTCCCCCTGGTACACGGGCTTGAGTGTTTGTGTGTGTGTGTGTGTGTGTGGGTGTGTGTGCAAAGTCCAATCACAGAAGGTCCCACTGTGAGCGAGGCTAACCTCCCGTTCTTGTGCCACAGCTGAACAGAAGTCAAACTGTCTTAACGTATGTCCAGCTGACACGAGGGCTTGCCGGAGCCCCCAGGACCTGAACACCCCAGGACCTTTACACTCCAGGACCTGAACACCCCAGGACTTGAACACCCCAGGACCTTTACACTCCAGGACCTGAACACCCCAGGACTTGAACACCCCAGGACCTGAACACCCCAGGACTTGAACACCCCAGGACCTTTACACTCCAGGATCTGAACACCTCAGGACCTGAACACCCCAGGATCTGAACACCTCAGGACCTGAACACCCCAGGACCTGAACACCCCAGGACCTGAACACCCCAGGACTTGAACACCCCAGGACCTTTACACTCCAGGATCTGAACACCTCAGGACCTGAACACTCCAGGACCTGAACACTCCAGGACCTGAACACCTCAGGACCTGAACACCTCAGGACCTTTACACTCCAGGACCTGAACACCCCAGGACCTGAACACCCCAGGACCTGAACACCTCAGGACCTGAACACCTCAGGACCTGAACACCCCAGGATCTGAACACCTCAGGACCTGAACACTCCAGGACTTGAACACCTCAGGACCTGAACACCTCAGGACCTGAACACCTCAGGACCTGAACACCCCAGGACCTGAACACCCCAGGACCTGAACACCCCAGGACCTTTACACTCCAGGACCTGAACACCTCAGGACCTGAACACCTCAGCACAGACCTCCAGCATCTCTTCAAGGAGCCCCACCCAGAGTTACGGTCACACAGATCACGACACGGAACTGATAAAAAAGGTTGGTTAGGAAAATCGGTCTTTGGGTTTTTATGGAGCATGACAAAGCAAAACGATCCATGAAAACAAAAGGAAAAATCAAAATACATGACCCCTCTGTGAGGTGAAACACAGGATAGAGGCACTGCTGGCTAGCAGGACTCGAAACACTACAAGACTTCTACGTGACTAGCCACAGTACATCTTGTTATCATGACTAAAGCGAGAATGAGTAACCACGATTAATTAGAACATCGCCCAGGGCAAAATGGAAACACTCATTTAGCTATTTTTCCCAGTTAAGTGAGCTTGGGAAGTTGCAGCTCTTGTAGCACAGCAGCGCTGAGCAGAGTGTTGGCAGACCTTTAGCCAGTATGAATGTGCAGGTGCTTACACTGTACACTACCTGGGTGGGCTTTGAGGTAAAAGCAGAGCAGGAGAACATATCTCCAGGGCAGGACACCGCCCAGCTGTCACATGCACACACAGCACCCTACAGGGGAAGGGTTTCAACAACAGGACGGTAAACTGAACCAGTTCCCCAGCCACGACAGGACGGAAAGAAAATAAAAGGGACAATTTCAAAGAAAAAGAAGGAGAAAATGAATCGGATCCAGTGAAAGAAATAGGAAGAGGGGTAATTTCTGGGGCCATTACGGAGAGAAAGACTTCCAGCCGAGCCACCTTGACATGTGAGCGCGCCCTGTGATTACCCAGCAGGGCAGGGGACAGGAGAAGAAGAGATGGTAGTCCTCCACAGGAGGCTCAGATGATAAGCCATTGTTACAACAATGAAAAGTCAAGGAGAGAGAAGAAAAGGGTGAAAGAGTAAAGGGGAAAAAATGGGGTTGTGTCCACGGTAGGCCAGACAAGCACCACCTTCCATTACAAACACAATTCTTCCTGCTTCTCAGCCCTGCCCATCACTTCCCCCTGCCTCCACTGCCCCCCTCCCCTGCCCCCCTCCCCCAGTCCTGCCTCACACGCCTCACCCCCCCCCCCCCCCCCCCTCCAGGCTGGCTGGCTGAACGTGGACTGTGCCATGCGTGCCAGTCAGAGGGCACTACTCGTGTCCCCTGTAACAATTACTGATCCTCCTGGGTGGGTCAGACTAGGGTCACCCAACACAGCTCTGCATGGAGAGAGAGAGACAGAAAGAGAGTGTGTGAGAGAGAGAGAGAGAGAGAGAGAGAGAGAGAGAGAGAGAGAGACAGAAAGAGAGTGTGAGAGAGAGAGAGAGAGAGAGAGAGAGAGAGAGAGAGAAAATCTGTCTTTATCTCTCCATCATAATACCATAGTTATCTCACTATCCACCTCTACAAACCCAAACTGGAGACGTAAAATCACCCTTGAGTCAGTCAGAGTTTACAACAACAGCAAAATATCGGGATTAGAAGACAAACTCCGAGGGAGGAACATGGTTTAATTGTAAACAACCTCAGCTTTCTGACCCAGTGAACTCTCTGTGGGCCTGGAGTCTCTGTTTCCCAGGCCGTGGCTGTGAGGTATATGCACCAAGAACAGGAAAAAAGAACAATACGAGAGGTTACACAAAAACACGAAGGATTTTTCAAACTCTACGGCCAATCAGGCGCCGGCTGCTTGGATGTGATGCATGCGTCTGGGTAACGAGCTGGGTGCCTTCAGAGAGGAGCAGGGGGAGGGGACAGCAGGGTCAGGCAGAGGTAAAGCCTCTGGGTGATGCTCCAGACTCCTTCCTCTCCACAATGAATGATGTGGAGGAGGGGAGGGGGCTGGATGGAAGGAGAGTGGAGGAATAAAGGGACAGGGGTAATAGAGAGAGGGGGAGAGAGAGAGAGAGGCGGGGGGGGAAAGAGAGAGAGATAGTAGTTGCTAATGGGTGCCAACATGAATAACGCTGTAGGTCTCGGTCAGAGGGTCAGTGTGGCATGAGGATTCTCTTTCTCTTTCTCTCTCCCTCCTTCCCTCTCTCCCTCCCTCCTTTCAGAAGTCTCTTCATTCTGTTAACTGTCTCCATGCTGGCTAGAGGGCGGGGGGGGGGGGCAGTGGTAGGGGTAATAACTGCACTGGGAGTTATTCAGTTAAAAGGACCATCCTTCTCTCCCTCCCCTCTCTCTCTTCCTCTCCCTCTATACTCCCTCCCCTCTCTCTCTTCCTCTCCCTCTATCCTCCCTCCCTCCCTCCCTCCCTCCCTCCCTCCCCTCTCTCTCTCTTCCTCTCACTCTATCCTCCCTCCCTCCCCTCTCTCTCTTCCTCTCCCTCTATCCTCCCTCCCCTCTCTCTCTTCCTCTCCCTCTATCCTCCCTCCCCTCTCTCTCTTCCTCTCCCTCTATCCTCCCTCCCCTCTCTCTCTTCCTCTCCCTCTATCCTCCCTCCCCTCTCTCTCTTCCTCTCCCTCTATCCTCCCTCCCCTCTCTCTCTCTTCCTCTCACTCTATCCTCCCTCCCTCCCCTCTCTCTCTTCCTCTCCCTCTATCCTCCCTCCCCTCTCTCTCTCTTCCTCTCACTCTATCCTCCCTCCCTCCCCTCTCTCTCTTCCTCTCCCTCTATCCTCCCTCCCCTCTCTCTCTTCCTCTCCCTCTATCCTCCCTCCCCTCTCTCTCTTCCTCTCCCTCTATCCTCCCTCCCCTCTCTCTCTTCCTCTCCCTCTATCCTCCCTCCCCTCTCTCTCTTCCTCTCCCTCTATCCTCCCTCCCTCTCTCTCTTCCTCTCCCTCTATCCTCCCTCCCCTCTCTCTCTTCCTCTCCCTCTATCCTCCCTCCCCTCTCTCTCTCTTCCTCTCACTCTATCCTCCCTCCCCTCTCTCTCTTCCTCTCCCTCTATCCTCCCTCCCCTCTCTCTCTTCCTCTCCCTCTATCCTCCCTCCGGCCTCTCCCAGCGTACCCTGAGGACAGCCTAGTCGCATTACGAAGGCTAAGACCTTCTGACCCCAACAAGGTCAACTGGCCAGACAGCTGGAAGAGTACAGGCAGAGAGAGAGGCTGGGAGAGAGGCTGGGACTGGGGCGGGGGATGAGACAGAGGCTGGATGTAGAACAGAGGTTGGAACAGAGTAAGGCTCTCAGTATTTCTCTTCCATGCACGCAGACACACCTAAGCACACACACATAACTATCAGATAGGCTGCCGTGTTCTACTCCCAGCTGTTTGTGTTCAGGAGGAAGAAGAGGAAGAGAGAGGGATGTGAAATTTGCCATGTTTGTCAGCATGGCTGAATAGACTTCTGATCGATCGCCAACTAGAAGCATCGAGACAACTTCCCTCTCTCTACAGCTCTCTCTCTCTCTCTCTCTCTCTGTCTCCCTCTCTCTCTCTCTCTCTCTGATCACCCCTGCTGACTCTTCTTTCTCAACCTCTACCCTTGTTCTCTTTTTACCTTCTCACTTTCTATCTTTCACACGCTTCTGAAGCCAAACAGTTCCCGCTGCCAGGGCGGGTGCCAGGGCGGGTGCCAACCAGCACATCTCTGCCACAGCCGTGGGCCAGGGCGAGGCCAGGGGGGGGGGCACAAGGTTGTCAGGCAGTTGGCACGGGGCTGGCACTTTAAGCTGATCAGAGAGCTGATGGCCAGCTCCCCTGCCAGGCTTTTTGGAGGGCAAGCTGACCTCTCCGTTTCACTGTACCACCCACTCTGCTGATCTGCCAACTTGGAGCACGGCCGGACAGCAATTAGCTGTGTCCGTGTGGGCCCTGCCAGCCCCTGGTGGATGGGTGCCTAGGGCCCTGCCAGCCCCTGGTGGATGGGTGCCTAGGGCCCTGTCAGACCCTGGTGGATGGGTGCCTAGGGCCCTGCCAGACCCTGGTGGATGGGTGCTGGGGCGGTCGGCAGAGCTGAGCTCAGATACTAATGTGGAAATCCTCAAGAGGGTTTGTAATGTACTTTGGAGAGTCTGCTCATTTGGGGCTGTTCCTCTGTTGAAGCTTTGGTGTGACTTGAGGCATGTGTGTGTGTGTGTGTGTGTGTGTGTGTGTGTGTGTGGGGGGGGGGGGGCACTGTGAGGGCCAACTGACACCCCGCTGTGATGGGGCATTAAAAGATCCTTAGGGGGTGCGGCTGAATGTATAGTCCTTGTACCATTGCAGCCATCAAAGCAAGAAGAATTCCACCGTGAGAAAAAAGTGGGCGACAGTTGACCGCAGCACACAAAGCGGCCTGGCCCGGGGCTTGGTGTGCCAGGGCCGGGGTCCCAGAGAGAGCACATCAAGTGGAGAGCAAACACAGGCCTGTGGAAGTGGAGAGGCTCTAACTTAATCAGAACGCAGCAGGGCGCAGACTCCATCCATCACTGTCTGCTTGGAGCTCACACGACGACGTAGCCCACATCAGGGTTTGGAAGGGAGGGAGAGAGAGAGAGAGAGAGAGAGAGAGAGAGAGAGAGAGAGAGAGAGAGAGAGAGAGAGAGGGAGGGAGGGAGGGAGGGAGGGAGGGAGGGAGGGAGGGAGGGAGGGAGGGAGGGAGGGAGGGAGGGAGGGAGGGAGGGAGGGAGGGAAGGAAGGAAGGAAGGAAGGAGGGAGGGAGGGAGGGAGGGAGGGAGGGAGGGAGGGAGGGAGGGAGGGAGGGAGGGAGGGAGGGAGGGAGGGAGGGAGGGAGGGAGGGAGGGAGGGAGGGAGGGAGGGAGGGAGGGAGGGAGGGAGGGAGGGAGGGAGGGAGGGAGGGAGGGAGGGAGGGAGGGAGGGAGGGAGAGAGGGAGAGAGGGAGAGAGGGAGAGAGGGAGAGAGGTAGGGAGGGAGGTACACACACGAGTGAGGGACAAGTGTCACGTGCACAAACACAGAGAACCCTGGAGATGCAGGCCGGAACACCGGAAGACCTGCTGAACTCAACTGCCGTTTCACCTGACTGAAAGAATCTGATCTGCCCCTCTCTCCCAGGGATAGAAGATGAAACAGGCCTCTGTTGACACCCCCTCTTCCCCCCCCCCCTCCCTCCCTCCCTCCCTCCCTCCCTCCCTCCCTCCCTCCCTCCCTCCCTCCCTCCCTCCCTCCCTCCCTCCCTCCCTCCCTCCCTCCCTCCCTCCCTCCCTCCCTCCCTCCCTCCCTCCCTCCCTCCCTCCCACACACACACACACACACACACACCACCTCTTCCCTCCCTGCTGCTCAGCTAAGTATGCAGCCGTTAGGGCAACAAACACACTCAGAGCTCATCCATCAAAATCAAGAGCACCATTCAAGGCAGGGCAGTAAACTAAACATGGCCGACATGCTTGGACATGCTGTATTAGGAATCAACAGCTTCAATAGGCCCTCATCAATTAAAGAAGCAGCTCTTTCTCTCCCTGGGAACGGAGGAAGGGGATAGAATGACGAGAGAGTGGGGAGATATTGTTTTCGAACGAATCCCTTGTTACTCATGGGCAGTCATTTCTATCTATTTTCGCACACAAAGCTGTATACCCTGAGAGAGAGAAAAGAAACAGTTAAGAGTGTCTTCCATGGACACAGAGTAAGGAGAGCAGAGGAACCCTGTTGCTAATCATATTACACAGATCCAACAGAACCCATGAGCTCGCACTGCAGACGTCTCTGGAAACAGAACACGGTATTGAATTACAAGGCCTCGCTTTTGATGTTTTTTCATCTGAGCTGGAAAGGAAAATGAGTGTGAGTTTCTTGCAGTCTCTAGATGCATGTCCAGATAGAGTTGGAAGATGACTGTGTTGTTCTCTAATCACACAAGTTTCTCACGCAGCTCCTTCTGAGAGTCTGCTTCGGATTAATACAAACATTTCTTTCTTTTTTTTCAAGTGCAGACCGAAATCCTTTCGTCGGTGTTGTCTGCGACATGGTTCTGTAGAAACTTCCATATAGGGCAGCTTCCAGGGCTCTGAGCGGAGCTGGAAACATGAGGCAGGCTGCTGCCAGACATATCTAACATCCTCCATCCTGAGTCAACATGGGAGGACAACTCCCCCAGTCAGAGAACACTTCCAGAGCAGGACAGGGGGAACTCACTCCCACTACATAACATGGAGATTGGAATTGTGTTTATTTATGATTTATGACCTCCCTCTCCTCTTCCCCCACCTCCTTCTCCCTCTCCCCCACCTCCCTCCTCCACCTCCTCCTCCCTCACCTCCCTCCTCCATCTCCCCCACCACCGTCCTCCTCCCCTCCCTCCTCCACCTCCTCCTACCCCACCTCCCTCCTTAATCTCCTCTTCCCCCACCTCCCTCCCCCACCTCCCTCCTCCATCTCCTCCTCCCCCACCTCCCACCTCCTCCACCTCCCTCTCCCTCTCCCCCCCCTGCAGTGAGGAGTAGAGGCTCGTGGTGTGAGTGAGGAGGGTGTGCATGAATCAAAGCAGTGACAGAGCAGCGGGGAGCACAGCAGATGCCACGGGGAGAAAGCTTTTCAATCAGGCTGCCCTTCCAACGCCGGCCAAGGTGAACACTTTTCCGGTAGTACCCCTGGCCTCGGCCACACACACACCCTTACGCACACATACACTTTAATCCTGCTCATTAACCAAAGAGGACCACCATTAACCCTCCGAGGAAGAGAGAGGAAGAGAGAGAGAGATTGAGAGGGAGAGGAAAAGAAATAGACGGAGAGAGTAAAAGGAAAAGGAAAAATTGGGGAGAGAAAAATAGAGGGAGAGACAAGTGAGCGGGGAGAGAGGTCAGTAGGTTTCCAATATCACTCTCCCTCTCTCTCTCTGCTGTGCCCTCCGGATCCTAACAGGGGTGAGCTTCTCTCTGGGGGTCTAACAGACAGGCTTGCATTTGAGAGAAGCTATTTACAGATCTTTTAATAGGTCACCTGTCTCCTTAACTTCTGCCAGCTTCCAATGTTTAAATCTGACTTTTCCTTTGTGTTATTTTAAGTTCTGAACACGATGGGACATCATGATTTGTGATAATTGTGGGGAAGGCTAAACAACTTCCTTTAAAGTAAATTGCTCTGAGTGGTGCTGGCGACAGCAGCCTTTTCCAAAGACACACTGCTGCAGTGTAATTTGCAGTATAATGCACTTCCTTTTGTAAGGCATCGCAGGGAGCCATTGTAAGATGAAATATGCAGGTGCATAATTTGAGCTGCCATTGTCAAAGCCGGCAGTTAAAGAGAGACAATGCCACTCTCAGCATTTCATCTGGCACTGTGATTGGAACACAACGCTTTGATCCGCCGCTCAATGTTTTACTGACACATACTTAAAAAACAACACAAAAAAGGGAGCACACATCAACAGCAGCAGCAGTCATGTCCGTTAACAGGCTGTAAGTGTCTGGGCTGTTGACTGGCTTCCTCCCCTGGTCCTCATAGGTCACTGGCTTCTTCCCCTGGTCCTGATAGGTCACTGGTTTCCTCCCCTGGTCCTGATAGGTCACTGGTTTCCTCCCCTGGTCCTGATAGGTCACTGGCTTCCTCCCCTGGTCCTGATAGGTCAGAGCCATGGCAGTTTGAACAGCTCCACCGACGGAAGATTAAATAGGCCGGTTGCATTCCTGCCTTGTTTATTTTCTCTCCATGACGACGGCTGATAAACGAGCAGGCATCTCTCCCTGGCAGCCTGGTCCTGGCAGCCTGGCTGTTGCTGAGGAGCGTGAGGGCCTGCTAGGGCAGTGAAGGCAGGCTCCAGGGGACCCAGGGAGAGTTACAGTGCTCTGTCCCCAGCCACGGAGCCTTAACAGAGGGGAGCGGGGTCCCACTGCCTCCCCCCAGCATCACGGAGCTTCACAACAGCACCTCAACGTGCACTGTGGAGACGTGCTCATCAACGGAAGAACGTTCACATCAGTCACGTGTCTCCTCCTCTGTTCTCCTCACCTCACGAGCACCCACACCCCTCCTCTCCTCTCTCCCTCTTTCCTCTCAGAGGAACAGGTGGCCCTCATTGTTAAACATGTCAGAATAGCATGAACCTATGAGTCAGGGACTTTAGATTTAGCTTAACAAAAGGACACGTATAAAAGAAAATGCAATCTCGGGGGTTAAGTATCTTTGCCTCCAGCAGTCAGTCATGTTTGTTGGTAGTCCAGGACTGGGCTGGTCAGGAATGCCTGGGCAAGGGCAAGCAGGCAGGCAGACAGGCTGAGGAGGGCGGGTCGGCAGGATGTGTATTGTCTAAGAGCACAGCGGAGGGTATTTGCCTTCCCAGCAGGCACTGCAGCACTACTGGGCTCCACCACAGGGAGGAGGGGCGGTGGGGGGGGATGGGGGGGGGAGGGATGGAGGGGGGGGGGGGTCACAATTAAAGAGAAGAGAGGGAGGGAGCGCTTTTTCGAGCCTCGGGTTACAGGCAGCTAGCAGGGGAGTGAGGAGCAGAGTCACTTCAGAGGAGCAGCTGAGGCTTTCGCTGCTTCTCTGCCACAAAGAGAGGACTTCTTCAGAAGGCATTCCCTGAATATTCCCCCCCCAGCTCTCTCTCTCTCTCCACCTCACGCCCGCACAACCCCTCCACCCACCGCCTGCCTCACAGAACCAGGGCTGCCAGGGCTGTCACACAGGAATTCAGTGTTCTTCGAGGTCCATCAAACATACTAGGCAGGCACTGAGAGAGAGTAGAGAGAGAGAGAGAGACCCTCATTCTTTCGTTTTTTTTTCCCTCGTTCTCCCTCTCGCTCACTCTCTCTCTCCGTTTCACTACTTCTCAGAGACCTCCTTTAGAGGGCTCGACTGCAGCGGTCTTCCATGTAGCTGCGGGAGAATTCAGGACAAGCTGAGGAGATATCTGTCTGTTTTCTAGTTTGGTCAGCAAATCCAAACCCATCAATGATTCATAGCACTGTCAACAGCACATCAGATGGCTGAAAGGTTGATTCCAACACAGCATCCAGAGAAAGAGATAGAGAAGGAACTATTTTTGCAGGTTTTTTGGATGAAAAATACAACAAGCTGATTTTAAAAACGATCAACTCAAAGTCTGAACCTGAAAATGAGTTGTATGAGAAACAAGCACGTTCTCTGTATTCTAATTAGAATTTAACCCTCTCTGCGCCATTAGTGAAACCCGTCGGTCAGTTGTTTAGGAATCCGTTTCCATCCAAACGTCCTTCTCTCAAGCCACCACAGCTTGACAAGCTACGTAGCTTTATCAGATGGGACTGGATCCTGCTGAGGACCAGGAACACACGCTTGCTCTTCTCTCAGAGCGGCCAGGATCACTTCCTCCTGGGAACTTCAGAGGTCATTCACTTCAGATGTTTTCTGTGACAGGGGTCAGCTTTTCCCTCAAACTTCATTAACTGAGTGAGCAAGGTGGCACAGCCAGCTAACCCTCCCTCCTGATTCCCCCCCCCCCTCTCTCTCTCTACACAAGTACACAGCAGTGCGTGAAAGAGTAAACACGTTCCACGTTCTGATCTGGCCCGCTCACTTAGTCAGCCAGGACGGCCCTTATCTGGCTGATGAAGTGGTTTCCCCCGGGCTCTCAGGACCCGAGCCGTGCACTTTCCAAACAAACCCCCCTTTAGAGCACACGCGTGCGAGGAGAAAAGGAGAACTAGGCACTTTCCTGTCTCCATAAAATCCCAAACCCTGAGTGCTGCTTGTTTGGTTAGCTGATAACAACCATGTTGGGGAACATGTGGAGCATGTGTGTTCCATTTAGTGGCTAATTAGGTGGCAGGCAGCGCTGGTGAAGCATTGTAGCTTCCCTTCTGTCCCCCTCTGGTCCATCTGATAAGGAAGCCATTCTGGCTCGCATCAGTTTCCATTATATAAGGGGTGTTTTGCTGAGCGGAGCTGCGACTGGAACACTTGTATGCCCCGCTGGATTCAGAACACCAGCTACTGTCTGTGGATACAATGCTGGGGTGCATGTGTCTGTCCCCAACTCTAATTAACTTATCAGGGAAACGTCCCTTCAGCTATTAGCAACAATGACCTCCTTCACTTTACTTTGCGCCATTATTTCGCAAAGGAGGGAATGCTAAGAAAAAAGGGGGAAAAAATAGGTTTTCAATGTCACAGCCTGTCCAGTTCCACTTTACTGAATGGACTTGTTACAAGGTGAGAGAGTGAAGTGGAACTAACCGTCAGTTGAAACTGCTCCATTAAAACATTCAAAATTAAACAGCTTCCAACAGTTAGAGTTCAAATAGAAGGAGAAGAAGCCCTTGAGGTTGAGCTGACCGTGTTTCTCCCATAATGCACTGCACGAGCCACATGAATCACTGGTGACTTGATTAAGTTTCACAGACGTCTCTTCAGGTTAGATGTTAGTGTTTCCCCTGGCGCTCCAGTTTATAGTCCGTGACCACTCGATTGGCATTACACCCACTGGCTTCACTCCAAACATAATAAGCACATTTGGTTGAGTAGAACGTAGGGTGAGTAGAAAACAGACAGAGAGAGAGAGAGCGAGATATCCACATCCTCCAATGTGTATGAACAACCAATTAACCAAGAATCCCGTCCAGAAAACTTCAATGGTAGCTGAATGAAAGCACACAAAACTCATTTGTAAATGATCACAGGCCTCCCGCAATACCCTCCACTTACTGTCTTTCAACCTGGAAATACAAGACATCGCATACGTGCCTCAAGGCTGAACATTTTTACTGTGTGTTTAAACACAGGAAATCCATTCCTGACTAATTTCATTAACATGAGTATTGTTTCCTGTCCCTGTGTCTACTCTACTATAACCCTGGGCTCCAGGACAGTTTAACGGGTCCCTTGCTGGTGAAACCTGACCCAGATCAACACAAGGAGCCACCCCTCTGGAAGTCCACACCAGTCATCCAGACCATACATTTCAAAAAGGTTTATGGAGCACTAAAGTAGCAGATATCAGGATAAAAAAGAGGATGTTTCATAGCATTGAATCAACACAAAGGATAGTGGAGCCCAGGTTGGGTGGAGCTGGGATACAGTAACAGGATCCAGCAGCTCGCTTCACCCTTGCCCTGAGGGGTAAACACAACCTGGAGAAGGAGCGGAGCGGGACTGAGGCACCGTCTGGGGCTGTCCGACCAAACCCAGCTCACCTCAGGGCAACTCTGACATGGGCTCATCACATTACCGGCACTCTCCGGTTTCAGCGGCTTACGCCCTTTTGACAACAGGTTAACCAGACCGTTTAGCCCGTGTGTGGCATAACAGTTTCCAGCTTCAAAGTGAAATACGGATATGTGACTTTACCTAATAGTTACGGAAAGTAGCGGTCATGTTTCCGTAAACTTCTAGACTGATAAACCATACAGCAAGCAACGGTTTATGAACGAACAGCTTTACGTTCTGAGGTAAACAAATCAAAAAATGTTTCTTAATATTTTAAGTAGCACAACACTCAAGTTAAGTTGCTGTAGAAAGTCATTCCTTGTCCCGGAGCCCCAGTAAACGCTTGAGCTTAAGAATTCCACCGCCACTAGATGGCGCAGTTTAATGTACAATATGGATGAGCTCAAGGTGGCTGACTTACTTGCACTCGCGGTCCTCGAGATCAAAATGCGGGTTGAAGTTGATTAGGATCCGCTGGTGAGGTCCCGGCGCCGTTATCACCCACACGCATTTCTGAGATTGAAAATATGACGCCGGGTAGCCAGGGGAAGTGAGGTAGTTTGCGCTCGTGATTCGGATGTTATCCCCACACTTGTCTGCATGAAAGAGAAAGATAACGTTCTTAAAGAAGGTTCAAATCGCAGCGTTACACATGCAACCCCAGGGTTCACACAGAGCCCAGTCACGAAGCATTTAATATGGATTAGATTATATTCACAAAACATAATGATTCATTAAAAAAAGATTCCGTTGAATGAAACACTTTATTTGCGTTAAACTCACAGGGTTTGGGGTTTATAAAAAATGTCCGGTCATGATTGAGTCATGATTACAGTACAGAGTACAACTTCAGTATGTCCATATTTCTACACTACTTGGGCCAATATTGGATTAGTCTGTAGTTCCTTCACTCGCTTGTCCAACATCCGACTGAACTTCCTCTGCGTTTAATGTCAAAATCAACAACGTTTATCCTCCCCGTGACGTGTAAAACCGTGCAATGAGTAGCTAATTTCTTATAACTGAAACTATAACCTCGACATTTCTAAACGAAATTGTAAATGCACGCGTGAGTGAAAAAAAAAAAGTGTGTTCTGATGGAGATTGACTTTAAAGTTGTTTTGCCTATACAGCTTGAAAGATTGGGAATGCAGTTGAAATGTTATTATTTATCTAGATATATAATTCACAAATATAATCTATTCGCGCGAGTTGGACACCACTTTAATGTTACCATCTTAATTCCACAGGATTAGCCCCTGCTGAGATTAATGAGATTAGTTTAGGCAACGGAGCACAGATCAGCTCGTGCAAAACCAGTTACCTTGCCATGGGAAACCACGGATCAGTCTAAAACCTGTTGTGAAGTGCTTCATTCCAAAATGTTTATATCAATGCGCGTAATTCAATTGAAATAAATAGGTTTAGCTAGGCTGTTGGTTACGAACATGTTTTTGTTCGTCGGACAACTAGTCTAATATTGTTAGTTTATGGTTTTGATGTACGCAGAGATTTTAGTCATATTTTTGTCTTACAGTATTCACATCTTTATCCGTATCCAACGTTTTACAATGATAGACTATGCTGTGGTTTGGAGAATAACACGCATTTCTCAAAGGCAAGTCTCTTCAAGTAGACTAAACTAAATTACATTCATCTTAATTTGCGTGCTCAGTCATGCTTTAGCTTATTATAGCCTCTGCCATCTGCCAACCTGCTAAATGAATTTATATTCAATATGAAAGCTATAATAAACAACAAAACACGATGTTTGAAATATGTTCAAATAGGCATCTGGAAGTGGAAACATGAATAGCCCAAATATATTCTAGACACCGGAATGCACCGTATCACACTAAATGTAGCCTGCTATTCAATGCACCTGGTTGAAGGGTTCACAATAATGACTATAGAGCTAGGCTACAGCGCGGGCTAGATAGACAGGTGAATGCGTAAGGAGTTTACAAATATCAGATAGCCTACTTAGAGACCGTTTATCCTACAATATTGGGATGAGACTTGTATCAGAGTATCAGTTGTAACACTTACCATTTTTCGAAGCCCTGGCAAAGATGACGATTCCCATTAAGAGGATCAGAACTAATCCACAATGCATCCTTGTTTTGTCACAAAAAGTAAAATTAAGAAAACAAAAACGAAACAAATTTCCTCGGTGTCTCAAGCCGTGCTATTTTTCTTCTTTCTTTCTTTTAAAACGTAGACCTACGGCAAACAAATAGAGCAGAAGTGTCTTTACGCAGTTGAATTTCGTTTGAATGTGTCTCAAGTCGCTAGCATCCTGTCATTCAGCTACGGTTTCCTTTCTCCTCTTCCAGTTAAGTTCCTCTCTCCAACACTGGCGATGCCATTTCCTCTCCAAGAAGTCGAATCAAGAACAATTTGAAGAAAAAAAAACGCCAAAGATTCCCCTGTCGTTTTAAGTCATAAAAATGATGACCAGGCACAGGTAATCCTTCGCTGTTAAGTGGAAAGAAATATTGAGTGTAAGCAGTGATACATACTTTCAAAGGTGCGCAGATTGGAAAATCAAGCTCGCTAGGTCCTCCTGCGCTCTGCTCATTCTCAAATCTGACAAGACACGAACTGGTAATGCTAACATCTGGCGAATGGCATTGCCCTAACAGGGACTTAAAGAGAAGGATACACCCCCTAAATTGCGACCACTTTTCTTCTGTTGAGCTGGTCGGTTGAACAGCCTAGCTGAGGATTTATTAGGGGTCTTTATTGGCTTGATCACAGGAATGAAAATCTCACAGCGGTAGACTCTGGTCCTGGTCTGACCGATTTTAATGCCTTTCACCGGGATCACCAGTGGACCAGACCAATCACTTCACGTTGTCATAGAAAGTGAGACGAGACCTACTACGGGGACTGTGTTACACATGTCCCTATAATAAGTAATCAGCCGTCTACCTAATCTGCATTTCAACACAATTTCAATCAAACGTATCTCATCACAGTGCCCCTCTGAAACTTAAACGACCTGTTAGCGTCTCAAACAACCTAATTTATTTATTAATATAAATGCTTTTAAATGGGACGCTTACACTGAAATAATGATCCACAGATTATTTTAAATTCGACATCGAGTCCTCTCTTTCTACCGTGAGGAGTTGATTTGCTAGCCAATTTCAAGCGTTTGAGTGGTTATTTAACGCATCAATAACTGTTCAGATATTCCCATTGTTAAAGTATGCCTCGCCATAAAAAAAAGTCATTAAAATGCTACATAAAAAAATTAGGGGAAATCGATACAAGTTTACATCAAAGCCAGTATGATTCGAAAGTGCCATAAGACTAAACACAAAGAGATACGGAGACAACACTATTCTTATTCCAGCTGCGACTCACATACCCTAATGAATAAAATAGCATGACAGTATTTTTCTTTTTTTAAAGGATCCAAAATCAACATGTTTTTCTTCTTTTATGCCACTATATAGATTATAGACGGACCAACAAATGTAGACTGTTGCTATAATGACAGTGTATATGATACATTCGCATATCAGTTAAATTATGTATTTAAATAGCCTAATCTGTAAGATATACGTACTCACTTAGACTATTGGCTATAAAGAAAAAAATTGCAATCACCTGCTTCTGTGGACTTGCAATCCCAGGTAGGCTATCCGATATCAGACTGGATGGCTCCGGTAACCGAAAGGAAACCGCAAGCCCCTGTTTGGGCTCTGTGTGTAGACGCGGTCCACCGTCCAGTTTCCGTACACACCGACAGGACTACGGGACAGGTCTTGAAACGCTGACGAGAGGAGAGTCGATTTCCAAGTGTGCTTCCAGGCAATCAATAGGCTCGTCCACACGCCGGTGCGAACCAGCAGCACAGCCTCCGACCCAAGACTGCTAGACACTGGCGATTCCCGGAGACTCTCCGCGCGCAGACAACCGGTTCTCCGCTGCTCTCTCGGTGATGGCTTTACGGCTTTTTCCCCTTACGAACAATAGAACGGGTCCGAAAGGTCGCTTGACGGAGGTGAATTGTACACGATACAGTAAAGAGTCCTTCACTTTAGAAAATAAACCAAGTTATTTCCCCTCACTACGCGTCTCTGCTCTTTGCTGCTCGGGCGCTCGAGAGTGAATAGTGAGATTTTGGAGTCTCCGGCAGCGAGACACAGTCACACGCCCCTTCACCAGGGGGTTGCCTGGGCAATCTAGATGCAGATTCAGTTGCTGTGCTGCCGCGCAGTTATCAGCGTCAATACTGCTCCGTCACATTATGGCACGAGGAGGACACAGGGTACTCACTTACATTACTGAAGACGCAATTACTAACGTTTCTTTACCCTGCCGTAACTTGAACCTTATTGCATAGATTATGCTACAAAAGACACGTACTAACGGAGGGGTAGGGTGCGCAACCTCAGTTGTTGGCCCGCGTGCCAAGCAAGTGCAGAACCACTTGAGCTATTGATTGACAGTACAATCTGAAATATTCTCGCGGGGTGGGTTAAAAACGTACCTTTGAAGCCTTGGCATTCATTAAAACCTTTTAAAGGCCTATTGTTGTCAGAGTTAGATTAATAACATCAAACGCGTTAGAACGGCGTGATATTGAAGGATTTGTTGAAAGCAGCATTGGGCGCACCAGGGTTACCACGCATGCTGTGAGGTCAGAGAATTAGAGGTGTATTGGAGACAGTCTCTCAGATAGGGTTAAATCGAGCTGACACGCTGATGTTTTATCAGGTTCCCTGATGAACGCACGCCTTTGGAGAGAAAAAACTAAAAACAAACAGCTTGTCTGCTGTGTGTAGTTATGAACTGGCTGACCGCAGTAACTAGTGGGAAAAACCGCATGGAAAGGTCCGTTTAGCGTTCCAACCTCTAGGTGGAGTCACGAGTCGACTTGGGGGTCCCGGTTAGAATCTGCCTCAGATGGACCTGTTTACAAACACAGGTTTGGATATGGTTGTCAGACATAACTTTCCCCAATCATATCGTAAATTACAAAAGTAATAGCCTCAGTGGAATACATAATCAAAGCATTGATGAAATAATTTTGACATAAGCCTATTAATAAAGTGATAAACAGATGGCCTACAACGAACTCAACAACATAGACGTACGTCGTCTTTGTGTAGCTTCCAACTGAAAGACCGTTACAAGATAAGGCAGTGATCTTCAGCTGCGCTAATGGTTTTATTTCCTACATGGATGAATAGTCTTATTCCACCCAGCAATGGTAATTCTCCTTTTGGCAGATAACACTCAATGTTGGAGAGAGGTATTGGTCCTCTCCAATCAAAGCAGCCTTAACTAGACGCGTGTCTTACGGATAACAAGGCATAGGAACAATGGGCTTGAGTAATTTCACAAGGGCGGCTGCCGCCATATCTGAAATGAGGGGAATTGTGAAGGAACAATAAAGGAGCCGTTTAAAGGATTTGCTCCTGCGTATCCACGCTAATCTTTAATACATTCCTGAGGAATAATTAGCCAGGCACAAAAGCCTACATTTTCGGGCCTGGTTGAGTCATCCGTTCGCTTGATTTCATTAGCCGGCTGTTTTATTAACATTCTTTAAACGAGAATTGCCAGTGGAACAAAACAGATGTTAATATATTCCAACACGTTGGGTCAAGATGAACAATATTATGCATTTTCTTATCAACAGGGGTGGTCAAATCAACCAACGGCAGGCAACTGACAGTTACTAGGCCGCATAGTAAAATGCTGACAGACAGCCAACTGTCTTTCCAGCAATTCCTATTCGGAACTCGTGTCAGTTTTCTGACTACAGCTGCACGACAAAGCCACGATATTTTCATCATTGCCCAAAATGAATGGGTATGCGATGCCAGTCTTGATGTCAGATATACCAAGAACAGACCGGACCTGGAGGTAGAAACTCTAAAACGCATCATTAGAACTTAATGTTTTAAGTAATTGATGGTCAATATTGGACCCTTTGATAGTAAGGTCCATAGGCTATATTCATCTTGGCTAGCGCTGCTTTGTAAAAACAGGTGATATTTTGGACTGTCACTCGCATGACCACTGTGCCGCGTGAATACGTCTCTTCCGATGATATTTACTGACTGATAGGCAGCGGATTTAACCGACAGGAAATTTTAAATACACGGTCTTGTTTCACCACATTGTGGCAGTAGTTTTTAGGGATACACCATTAACTTATATAAAACATGGTTACCTTCTAATCAGAGGGTTTTTCCCTCATGGCCGCAGTTTAAACATTGCTATTTTGGTTGTACAAGTTCAGTTTGTGTGTTGAATGAATGGATGCTGGAGTCGCACAGTTTGGATGACACTGTAGAGAGGTTGTTACACTTCACACTTTTGCCAGCTGTTAGTAATTATTTCCCTAAGAACATTTCACACACTCTTGAACAAGCGGGATGGCACAATTGTACACCTTCATCTGGTCTTGTGCTATTTGCTTTTTTTTGGAATGCCAGGGTTTGTGTGCTGGTGTGTCTGTGCTTGTGTGTCTGTTTGTGTGTGTGTTTGTGTGTCTGTGTGCGGACACAGGTGTTTGAGAGTAGAAACAAAGAGCAGGAAAGGAGCGGAAGAGAGAAGGGGTGAAACTGCGAGAAAGAACACATTGATATTCCTGTCAGTTGGTCAATACCAAACTTTTAGAACATCGAACAGCTCCAGCTCTGCGGCCGTCCGTCTCCGACTAAGCTTCTGCAGACAAAGAGAGCTGTGAGGGTACTGTTTTAACGTCAGATCCTCCGGCTGGGAGCTCACCATGGGAAACTGAGAAACCCCTACAACTCCCCTCTCTCTCGGCTCTCTGTGGGCTTGAGAGAGATCAAGGTCTGGAGGAACAGTAGCGCTTCTCCTACGGGCCCTTGGATGAGGTGAAACTAAGTGTGAATGGAATTAGCAAGAGGAGGGAGAGAGTTGAGTGAAGTTGGAGAGACGTTATGGTAATAGACGTACAACAGTGTGGGGAGGGATCACGTTCAGGACTACTGGAAACCAAACTGACACACAGGTACTTGGAGGAGGTGGAAGGAAATAAAACAAGATATGAAAACGCCTTCATTAAAAGAAGACACATTTACAGTGACATTTAGCGAAGCGGTGAGGATGTATGCATAAATATGCATAATGTTGCGGGGAAATATTGAGAGTTACACAGAGGAAGAGGGAGGAGAATGATGGCACCTGAATTAATGATGAGGCAGAGTGTATGTGTGTGTCCGTGGTTGAATATATCTGTGCACGTATCTGTGTGTTGAGTCTGTCTATCTCTTTGTGTGTGTGTGTGTGTGTGTGTAGATGTGTATGTGTAGTTGTGTGTGTGCGTGTGTGACAGTGCTGTAATTGGATGCATACTTTAACTTCCTTCATTTCCAACTCAGTCTTGCAGCAACCCTATTTCACATCATCACAGACAAAAATTGCCCAATCTGCAATGCCTAATCAAGCGGTCCTTTCTGGAGACACAAGCTCACAATTGTCACCATTGCTTAATTAGCGTTCTGGAGCATAACGGGTCAACAGTCTAGTGTATCCTTGATTTTGGTGCATTTTAGGGAGGCTTGTTGTTTTACGGCTCACCACATCTTATCAAACATGGCAGGAACCTCCCCAAAACAGAGACAGACTAGGGAGAGTGAGACAAAGAGAGAGAGGGAGAGAGAGAAAGACAAAGAGAGAGAGGGAGAGAGAGAGAAAGACAAAGAGAGAGAGGGAGAGAGAGAGAAAGACAAAGAGAGAGAGGGAACGAGTGAGAGATAGACAGAAAGAGAGAGAGACAAAGAGAGCAAGGGAGAGAGGCGTAGAGAGGGAGTGGATTTGTCAGTGAGAAATGCTATGTAGGTCAATGAGGAATTGCACTGGGATATAGCCCTCTTCAGCTCTGTGTGCGAGGGATGATTTGATTTCTTGTGAATCCATTCAACGTGAATTATGAGACTTCACCTTCCTCGAAAAAATCACCTTGGTGAACATCCTAGAAATTCTTTGTCTCGCTCGTCTTCAATACGAACCCTCTCCAGTGCAGACCCATTGCTAAGCACGGAGGCAGGGCGTTGCATCATAACAGTCCTGACAAGGAAAACAAAACACTAAACTGACCATTGAAATGGATACCTCACACCAACCCACCGCCCTCGCCCCCCACTCCCTCCATCTCTATTCCCAATCTTTGTTTGGTCAATAATTACCACAACAGGTGGTAAGCCTAGTAACCCCCTGGCCTGTGTCTCATGGAGGTTAAAGTCCTGGACAAGATGGGACGAAATAGAGACGGAAACCTCAGCACAGTAAGCACAATGGCTTCTGTCCCTGTAATTAAGTACAGGAAACCCCGACAATGCCACATAGCTCTGTGATGGTGAAGATTAGCCCACAGAGTGACAGGGATACTGTGCAAGATGAGACCGTGTCCATTGTGACAGAGTCCAAGCAGTGGGGACTCACACTACCAGTCTCACTGTTTAGTGAGCGGGGCTATGGGGTTGTCGAGGTATGGAGGTTTGAAGGATGTGTTTGTGTGAGTGTGTGTGAGTGTGTGTGTGAGTATTCCTGTCTACACTAGGTCAGTGCTGACACAGGGTCATATGACGGCTCTAATGATTGAGTGAGAGATCATTTACTGATTGACTGAGTTGGAATAGGCTGAGAGTCCATGTACTCACAGATAAGCTTTGCTCTGATTGCACTAACCACAGTGTGAGAATCCACTAACTTCTCCCTAAGACAACATCTTCTACTTTCTGGAAGTGGATTTAGAAAACCAGGGTTTTCTTATGCCTGAAGTTATGAATACATACCCTGTGTCATTTAGTGGTGAGTGCAACAGTCCTAACATGTTGCTGGATGTCTTTCCCTGGTGTTTTTCGAGGTGGGTTATTTCATCAGAAGTGGGCATCCTTCCAGCTCAGGAGTTGCCTTTGCCAGATGGTTGTGACCTCCTAAACTCTCTTCTTCTTCTTCTTCTTTTTCTCAGTCAATGTCTCCGCTTGTTATCCTGCCTGCACGCACGCCGCCCAGCCGGGCAACTCCAGCTCTGCATGTCAGACCTAACCCTAACCCTAACCTTTCCTGTGAAGTCACCCTGTCCAGAGAGAGACAAGCAGGAGGGCGCCGCGGCTAACTGCTCCTCTCTCAGGAGACAGCGTGGAGAGAGAGGGAGACAGAGAGAGAGAGAGAGAGAGAGATAAAGAGAGAGAGGGAGACAGAAAGAGAGAGGGAGACAGAGAGAGGGAGACAGAGAGAGAGAAAGGGAGACAGAGAGAGATAGACAGAGAGAGAGAGGGAGACAGAGAGACAAAGAGAAAGAGGGAGACAGAGAGAGAGGGAGACAGAGAGAGAGAGAAGGAGATGGAGAGAGATAGACAGAGAGAGAGAGAGAGAGAGGGAGACAGAGAGAGACAAAGAGAGAGAGGGAGAAAGAGAGAGAGAGAGAGAGAGGGAGAGAGAGACAGAGAGAGAGGAAAACAGAGAGAGAGGGAGACAGATGGAGATAGACAGAGAGAGAGAGAATGAGGGAGACAGAGAGAGAGAGAATGAAGGAGACAGAGAGAGATGAACATTACAGACAGAAGAAGGAAGAATAAGAGGAAGAGAGGGATGAAAGGAGAGAAAGCCGGCACAGCGTGTGAGGGGTGAGGAAGGAGAAGACAGAGAGAGGACTTGAGTTCAAAGGTCAAACAGGGACGTGTCCTTCATGAGGTCAGGGTATTCTAACAGCATTAGCGACATCTAAAAGAAAAGCCACCCATACTTCACTCTGTCATAATTGGCCTGGGGGTGGAGGTTGGTGTGGGGGTGGGGGCAATCATGAAACGATCCTGTTAGAGGAAGCCAGCACCGCCTTGGACAGCGGACAAAAGCGACAGCTCACCACTGTTCCCCTCGTCATATTTTACGGTTAATTATAAAGCATTTGATGAGAGTGGCTGTTTTACAAAGGCCAAACGGATTATAGTGAGCCGAGCTGCCTTGTTCAATGTAAAGCCATATGGCTGGGTGTAATCGCTACAAGGTTTCAGCCAACACTCAAAGAGAGTTTCTTGGCGGGAAAACGGCCCCGACGACACCACCCTGGTAGACGCTCACGCTGCTGTGATCTGCCATCACTACAGACTGATTCCTTTTTTCTTTTTTTAAAGAGAAGACAGCACCAGGCCACAGTCAAAAGACACCAGATCAGGACTGACATGGAACATGAAACATTCGGTGATTTAACGTTGTGTAATTCTATTCAATTTCCTGAGAAACATCTATTCTCGTTCCCTTGTTGTCTCTCATCCCAGGACCCAATCACACAAGCCCTAGTCTGACAATGACACTGTGATGCTGTTGACCTCACATGACCCCATTTGTTTTTGCTGCCAGTGTCTGATCCAGCGATATGTCTCAGTCTGGTTATTATCCCAGGCTCTCCCCCACCCCCCGTCCGTCCGTCCTCAAAGCCTGGCTTTATCCAGGTTATCTCCCTTCAGCCTGCCACTCATTATCAATGTCACATCACAGCTGCCTTCTTTACAGAGCCTTCACACACACACACACATGTTCTCAAAATGATCCTTGTAATAGGAAGTGTTCAGGTCTTGCGGTTCCTGGTCTTGCCCTTTTTTCCCCAGTAAGCGACTCCATCACTCTGTCAGCCAGCACCAGAGGAAGTGCAGCTAAGAGGACACTTCATTTGTCTTGTTTTTTTATCATTATCTCAGTGGCCAGCGCGTGACCCACACAAACATGCTCCCTTATCGATTTCACGTCGCTCTGCGTATGGCAGTGATGCACGGCTACATATTTCTAATTTTCGTAAAAAGCCTCAAATGAACGTTGTTATGTGTCAAATGTGCCACACCCAGTGTTGACTAGGGAGCTTAATGGAGGTGAAGGGTTTGAAGGATGAAGGGTTGTAATATACTGTTGACGGTTGCTCTCTACATAACAACTTGACTCATTGACGCCAACGTACATGTTTAAGATGTCAGTGTGCAGTCTTAATGTAATCAATTATTTAAATGGTGTGGAATTGAATAATCCTCATTTCTGATGAAGCCTGACTTTAATCTACTTATTAGTATTATTATCAAGGACTGTCTAGGTAAATAATCATCATTTGAAATGATGATATATTGTAGTATTAAAGAATGAGTGCTGACACACAGTATAAAGACACTTTAAATACTTTGCCGTCTCCGTGATGACTCAAAGCTTATCTATCTGACTGAAATAAGTGTCAACTAAACAAGTTGTTATTGTAGAACTAGTCTGGGATCCCTGGTTGTTGGTTTTCCCTCATAAATTTCTGCTTCTCTGTGTGTGTGTGTGTGTGTGTACGTGTTCTGCTTCTCTCTCCGTGTGTGTGTGTGCGTGTTCTGCTTCTCTGTGTGTGTGTGTGTTCTGCTTCTCTGTGTGTTTGTGTGTGAGTATGTGTTCTGCTTGTGTGTGTGTGTGTGTGTGTGTACGTGTTCTGCTTCTCTGTGTGTGTGTGTGTTCTGCTTCTCTGTGTGTGTGTGTTCTGCTTGTCTGTGTGTGTGTGTGTTCTGCTTCTCTCTGTGTGTGTGTGTGTACGTGTTCTGCTTCTCTGTGTGTGTGTGTGTTCTGCTTCTCTGTGTGTGTGTGTGTTCTTCTTCTCTGTGTGTGTGTGTGTGTGTTCTGCTTCTCTGTGTGTGTGTGTGTTCTTCTTCTCTGTGTGTGTGTGTGTTCTTCTTCTCTGTGTGTGTGTGTGTTCTGCTTCTGTGTGTGTGTGTGTGTGTTCTGCTTGTCTGTGTGTGTGTGTGTTCTTCTTCTCTGTGTGTGTGTGTGTGTGTGTTCTTCTTCTCTGTGTGTGTGTGTGTGTGTGTGTTCTGCTTGTCTGTGTGTGTGTGTGTGTGTGTGTGTTCTTCTTCTCTGTGTGTGTGTGTGTGTGTTCTTCTTCTCTGTGTGTGTGTGTGTGTGTGTGTTCTGCTTCCCCTGCTGAGGCAGACCCAGGAGTGTGAGGTCACAGAACAACAGAGGCAGTAGAACAGGGAGAGGGAGTCAAATCTTTTACAAGTTTGAATTACGACACACAACAAACACATGGTTGTAAATACACGTCGTGGTGCACAACAGAACAGCGGTGAGGGGAATAAAACCTGCTGCGGTCGTAGAACACATGATCGTTCTCACGCTCTGAGAGGAGAGGAACTGGCATCGGCTAACAATGTGAATTGGGAACACTAAATGCTACCACAACTTAGAGAGCTTTGAGGAGCCCTTTTTAATAGGGGAGACACCCTGTTTAATCAACGTTTGTTCCAACTTAAGGAGAGCTTTGATGATCTTGCATGATGTAGTTGGAGCTCTTCCTAACTTTCTGGAATTCCTCTGATACCAGAGACTGTGGAATGTTTAGTTTGGCTCCGTTAATTTGGAATTTAGACATAGCTTGATATTTATGGCCAAGGTTTTTTTTGGAAGTAGCCAAAAGGGTTGTTTTTTAAAGTTTTGTTGAAATCATCCTTCTGCCTTTGGGGGTTTGGTGGGAATAAGAAACTGCTCAAACTGAGATTTGTGAAAGTGAGAGTAAAGAAAGGCATGTATTTCTTGTTTCATCACAACATTTAAAACACATTGCTCGTCTCTCAGGGACCTGGTTGGGTTAACGTGTCTGTCAGATCGATGCTTCAGAATCTTCCATGGACTTGGTTTGTTTTCCAAAACCTTTGAAGATGTCCCATAAAGAGAGATAGTTCGTTGACCAAATGTCAAAACAGAACTCTTGTTACACTATTAGACGGTACAATAGACAGATGGACATCTGTCTATAAGCACAGTGAAGATAACACATAGCCACCAGATATCAGCTCTCAGTGTCAGACATTGTTGACTAAGCGGCGAACTTTGAAAGTGTGAACAGGGCGTGTCCTTTGCTTAGTTTGTAGGTTGTGATGAGCCTGTAGTAGACCAATCACAGCTGAGGGTTAGTGTCAGTTTGACTGTGTCACACTTTATGAAAACAATGATCTTCAGAATTTAATGAAAAATGAAGGAAACGTTTGACATCAATTTCAGCTGCTTTCATCCCCCCCATATTTGTTCAAATGACAGATCTCTCATTAACTGTTCACTGTAGAGAACACCATCTGGTGGCAATCCCCAATCCACCCATTTAACATTTTCAGAAAAGCCATGTTGACGAAACATGACAGTCTCCAATTTCTAAATGTTTAGAAGATTGACAATAATGTCGATGTCGTGTATTACTGCAGGGCTGAAATTATCGTAACTTGTTAAACTTGTCAGACACACCAAGCAGCTTGAATAATGGTGTTGTGTTTGCATGTGTGTGTTCCCATGGCTTCCTATCAGTAATGATAGGGCTGGAATGTGTGTGTGTGTGTCAAGACTGAGGTTAACTTTTCTGTCATTTCTGAGGTTAAAGTGTGCGGGGGTTTTAAGCCCTTCTAAAAACAGTCGACCTAACTGGAAGCATGTTCAGTCACAGTTTCAAAACACAACTTTGTACACTGATAAGTTTGTGTGAGTCAATCATTTCACAAGTGTTTGTGTGTGTTTTTTGTGTGGGAGAGAAAGGGCAGAAGCGTATTATTCCACAACAGCTCTGACAGGAAGTAGATAGTAGGGACACACAGTGCATGCTGGGATACCAAAAAGTACTAACAGTGCACGACTCTGCAAAAACCCATCTTAGCGAGATCTGGGGCTTGTTTCCTAGGTAGTGGCGGAAGCTTGGACTCTGAGATAAGGCCTGAGGAGTTCAGTCTCTCAGTGTGTCTTAATGTCACTGTAGTTCATTGACAGGTGCCCTCCAAGTCGTCCCAAAGTCAAACATGTTTCGGAGCTGAGCAGGAGTTGAGCACAGCAGTACTGTGCTTCACTCAACCCTGCACATCTTAGAACACAACCAAACTTGCAGGTCACAGGGAGAAATAAGAGGATATTTTCCAAAACTGTCCATTCAGAGTCTTGTGTGTTTTAAATATAATTGTATTCTATTTTTTTTTTCTTTTTCTGAATGCTTATACAGAGTCCTGGTATCAGCTCAGTTTATTAAAAGTAATTTCAATACTTCGATTTCCTTTTTGGATCTATGTGCAAGGCACAAAGAGACAACAGAATATCCTGATATCTTATTCATTTGAAATTCCACAGAGAAATAATGATTTGGTAGTGCAAACAGATTTGAAATAAAGCTTTTCTGACTGAGCTGTAATAAAAAAACCTCATGGGGTATGGATAATATCAGGATGAATGGGAGATATCAAACAGATATTATCTGGATGGCTCTATCATTTTTCCTGGATATTCAGAAAGTTGATGTGCTTTTTGGGAGGGAGGGTAGGAGGCGCAGAACAAACATTTAATAATAATTTAGTAATAACAAGTAAATTCCTCAGTATACAGACTTTAACAGTCTCTAATAAAGCAGTCCCTGTTTGATGATCTGAATGGTTAAAAGCGTGACTGTTAAATAACTAGCATGACACACTCTACTGGCAGAAGAGAAGACATTGATTGTCATTGGGCTGTTCACACTAAACATCAAACAGAAAGAGAGAGATAGAAAGAGAGAAAGAGAGGGAGAGAGGGAGATAGGGAAAGAGGGAGGGAGAGAGGGAAAGAGGAAGGGAGAGAGGGAGAAAGGGAGAGAGAGAGGGAGGGAGAGAAGGAGGGAGAGAGTGAGAGAGGGAGAAAGAGAACACAAAACAGGCACACAGAGAGACAGAGGCACTACAAATCCATTGTACTGAAACATAATCTTTGTGTGGGTCTGGAGATGATTTAGTGGGGTGAGTCTAAGAGGTGTTCTGCTCTTGCGCTCAACCTGCTGTGCCAAGCAGCAACACAACATCCACCCATGACCCTTCCACAACATTCCCACCTAAAAGATGTACTTAGGCTGCCACATTAGCCTTCGAAAACATGTTCCACTCGGCCAAAACACACCGAGACTCTTGCTGTTGGCATACCCGAGTCCAGACCCTGGTTGACTCTAGCAGCTAGAGCTGGGGGGAGATAACCTCTACTCTCCCAGGGTCCTGGGACCCTGCAGGATCAGTCACTCATTATCTGAGGTCAGCCTTTTATGGCCCCTTTACCAGCCAGGCCTGCCTGGTGTATCTGTCTCCTGGCCTTGAGCTGCTGTGTCAGGGCTTCTGTGTGGGCCTGGTGGGTGTGAGGGCTCACAAGGCCAGGAAGAGTGGATCTGTCAGTCGTAAACACGCCGGGACAAGCATCACAGAAAACCTGTTTAATGGTTAACACACCACCCCTTGAGAGAGAGAGATAGAGAGACACAGATAGAGAGAGACAGAGAGAGAGAGACAGAGATAGAGAGAGAGAGACAGAGAGAGAGAGAGAGAGAGAGAGAGAGAGAGAGAGAGAGAGAGAGAGAGAGAGAGAGGCCCCTAGGCTAGAATGAGACTCCCCCACCCCCCCTCTTATTAACACACAGCAGTGGTCAGTGAGAGAGAAGTTCTCAGGGTCCTGGTGACTCATTTAATTATATTGTGTTTGTGATCTTCCACAGTTGTATGTCAACTCTCGGGCATGTTGCCTCCGGCCTGGCAGTTACAAGTCACAATTTGTATCTTCTTGTCAGTCAGTTTTTTTCAGTTACAAACATGAACTTATATGACAAACATCAATACAGCTAGTGTGATTCAAACAGACGAGGGGCATATCATTGTAGTGTTATAATGTACAGTTGTCATATGTGTGGACTTAGGTCAATTAATAACGGATTCATTCCAGTCAGTTTTCAAACAGCTCTCATGACTGTGGTGCTTCTATACCCGGCGGAGTACAAAGATTTATGATCATAGTCTGGGGAGTGTGTGTGTGAGAAACGGTGTTGTGTGGACATTTGGGTGAAGAGAGACAGAGCTAGAATAAGAGAGAGAGAAAGTGAGAGAGAAAAAGAAAGAGGGAGGGAGAGAGGGCTATGGAGAGGGAAAAGGAGGGAGGGAGGGAGAGAGAGAGAGAGGGAGAGAGAGAGGGAGAGAGAGAGAGAGAGAGAGAGAGAGAGAGAGAGAGAGAGAGAGAGAGAGAGAGAGGGAGGGAGGGAGGGAGGGAGGTAGGGAGAAGACATGAGTTACTAAAAGCTCCCATGTGTCTCAACCACGTGCACAGCACAATCATGCCCTGCCGGCAACTTAATAATCATGTCAATATTACCCTCTTTGTTTTATAGCCCCCCCAACGCCCTACACACACACACACTGCTATGAATTGGGGCTTGTGACACCCTCTATCCATCAGAGCGGGGAGCACTAGGATGTTGTCGGGACCATTGTGCTGTGTGATGTATAGCACCCCCCCCTCATGTAGAACACACCACCAGTGATCACCACTTGCAAACGGAGAGGTGGGAATTGCCCACTTCACATATCTGAGCAGACGTTCACATAGGAAGGTGCACACACACACACACACACACATGTACACACACACACATGTACACACACACGCATACATAAATGTACCAACATTAACTGGAAAGAGGTCGCCTGCTCTTGATATTCTGTCAGTCTGCCTCTCTCTCTCTCCTTTTTCTCTCTGACTCCCCCCTCTCCTCTCTCTCCCCAGATACATAGCTCAGCTCAGAGTTTAATGAGGTAATTTCATTTGCCTGAACCCGTATGCAAAACAAATGCACTGACTTCATCAGAGCTGGTTGGCTGATGCAGCAGAGCGGTCTGCTACTTCCTGTCCTCGGTGTACATCACCCTGGAGCGGCTGCCCTTCCTGTGCACCCTCACCCCAGTGTGACCCCCATACCGACGTGAACGCCACCCTCGCACACCAAGACCAGACTCCGGAGTCTCTCTGCCCGACGGCAACACCCTCCACTCAGGCATCAATTATGCCTCTGAAGATATATGGTTATGTACTGTGTGAGTTGGATGTATGCAGTGATGGAAGAGAGAGAGAGAGAGAGAGAGAGGGAGAGAGAGAGAGAGAGAGAGAGAGGGAGAGAGAGAGAGAGAGAGAGAGAGAGAGAGAGAGAGAGAGAGAGAGAGAGAGAGAGAGAAGGAGAGAGAGGCTATCATGAATCTTTGAGGCAGTGATGGCTTTCAAACGGCATAACATTTGCGTGTGTAATGTCATGCACAGCTCTGAGAGGGACGGATCAGTCAAACGCGATAGCGGAGACGCGCTGATGAGCAACCCACTTTCACACTACCCCCCCACCCAATTCTCCATCTCTCTCTCTCTCTCTCTCTCCCTCCTCTCTCTCTCTCTCTCTCCCTCCCTCCTCTTTCTCTCTCCCTCCTCTCTGTCTCCCTCCTCTCTCCTCTTTTTCTCCTCTCTCTCTTCTCTCTCTCTCCTCTCTCTCCTCTCTCTCTCTTCTCTCTCTCCCTCCTCTCTGTCATACCCCCTCCCCTGAACTGCTTTCATATTTATGGTTATCATTTTTGTCTTTTGCTTCTTCGTTTCCTTCTCAACTGTTTTTTGTTTCTTCTGTTTTTCCAGACTTTTATCGCACCCCCTCCTCCCATTACCTTTCATTGTTTATTTGAAATTTGAAGCCATCTCTCTCCTCTAGTGTTCAAGATAATCGCCCCCCCCCCCCCAATCTTTCTCCCCTCAAGCACCAGATTGTGTGGTTGTGTCATTAACCAGCAGAACTATGAGTGTCATCAAGTTATTAACATTTTTATTCACCCTAACCCCTCTGACTCATATTCAAATTTCCTGTTCTTTTCCCTAATATGCGACTCATTTCTTCCATTCATTTGGTGGCTGTTACTGTTTAGATTTCTTGGACTGTCACATGTATTATAATTAAGAATGATTTGAAGCACCATGCTGGCTGTTAGCTAGACTCTTCAGCTTTCAGAGAAGCCAAACCCTCAAAGTGCCATCAACAAAGCAAGGACCAAGGTAAGATGTTGAGTGGCACATTCACACAAAATCTTTTTCTCTCACTCACACAAGCAGAAAGAGAGATACAGTAGAGTGTGTGTGTGTGTGTGTGTGAGAGAGAGAGAGAGTTTTAATAAGTGGGTGCACATCTGTGCCAACCTCTCCCAGGGACCACTGGGACACACACACACACACACACACACAGGCAGTACAATGCACCTGTCTCCACTTCACTCCTACTTCACAAACCCCTCTCCCCCTCTCCTCCTTTCTCCCCCTCTCCTCCTCTCTCCTCCTCCTTTGGGCTCAGTCTTTGTTCCATACTAATGGGCCACATCCCTCCAGAACCATTAGGCTGCTGGAATGTCACACTGCAGCTGCCTCCGACCCAGGACGCAGGCCACAGGAACCAGGACCCAGGCCTCACATTCAACCCTCTCCGCCACACTAGATTAAACCCTGACCCCCAAGCGTGACGCCCTAAACTGTAGGTGTGAGGTATGCAGCCGTTTAATGACAGGGTGTTCCAGGGCCACAGGGGTGTGGGCGGGGCATACTCCACTTGACCCAGTAATTAGCCAATGAGTGCGCGCCACCTCGTTAAAACCGACACTATTTCAGCACACGAATCAAACAGTAGAAACAAGCGTGTTTCAGGAAGACAATCTGAGTTCAAAGAAAATTGTAAACGTCTGCAGCGAGCAGTTCTAATATCCAGTAATGACTCTTGATGCTTAAGCTAATTAGCCATCATCATATCCAGCAGGTATTAACAAGCTCACGGTATCATAATGTTGATACAATCACAGCTGCTAAAGAGATATTGTTCTCTGTACTTATTGGTGTAAAGGAGATTAGGGATTGTAATAGGTATAAATTAAAACACTACAGCTATACAGATAGGGAGGCATGATTGCAGAGTAAAAAAATAAATAATGTTTTTTCTTTTTTTAATGTTTATTCATCAAGTAGAACACAACAGCGGAATGATTAAAATTACTCATTCACTGAGTCAAGCAGTTGTTGATTCCTATTTATCTGTTGGTGGAGGGGGACGGGGGGCCCGGCCTTCCTCATGAGACATGAAATGTTCTATTTGAAAACGTGAGCAGGCAAGACAAAGAGGAAAATTGGCCTTTTCAGAGAGTGCCAACATGTAAGCTGATTGCCGAGTGAGTCCTTGTCTCTGTCTGTGTTGCGGGGAGAAGGGCAGAATCAGAGAGCGCTTGATTCCAAAACCTCGACAACATTAGGCAGCTCTTCACTTCAAGTTCCCACCCCCCTCCCCCCTCCCCACCATGCCCCTCCTCCCTCCCCACCATGCCCCCTCCCCTCTCCCCACCATGCCCCCTCCCCACCATGCCCCCTCCCCACCATGCCCCCTCCCCCCTCCCCACCATGCCCCCTCCCCACCATGCCCCCTCCCCCCTCACCACCATGCCCCACCACCACCATGCCCCCCAAACCTAGTCTAGGCCAATATGAAAAATCTAAAAGGCGAGAAAGCATAAGCTTTCCCTGTGAATGAAAAAGGGTCAGCATTTAGAGGAAGAAAACATAAGTTTAGCAAAGTTCCTCTTCCCTTAGCTACACTAACAAGTAAACACCTGCTATCTAGATTACATTTCCACTAGCCTCACTTTTAATTAAAACATCTATGCATTTACTACGTTCTCAGGAAGACAAACACACAAATCACGTCTGATAAGATAACGACTTGGCAGGAACACAGAGCTCTGCCCTTCGGCATATCCACGCCGTGTTCGCCAATACGCTCCAGATAAACAACTGAAGGTTTGTTTACTAGAGTTCAGTCCTAACCCAAACTCTATTTTTTATTTCTTCAAATCTTAAAGCAACATAGTTGAAGGCCACAAGAAACAAACAATAAATCACTTCAGAATGTTTCTCACCCTACAAGCAAACTCGCTGTGCTTTTTGCAGCCTCTGCAAGTCGCCCGGTCAAAATTTCTATGAGGTATAGCGGTTTCATCTCCAGCATCTTTTAAATAAAAAGGAGTTCTGTGACTGCCAAAACTAGGCTGGGAGGTTAAATAAAATACCACTACTTCTGAACCAGTTTACAGTCTGTTTGCGTTGCCTCGTGGCTAAGTTGCCACTTATAGTGATGACACAAGTGGCAGGGATATGTGCCTCCATTAATGTAGAGCACTCGGCCTACTCTCCTGAAGTAACAACGGTTTAATATACACGTCTGAAACCACCTGTCCCTCTCCTGCAGGAGCCACTCATAGATTGTCAAGCTCTGTAAATGACTCTGCCCATCTCTCATCGCTCAGTTTCTGGAGAGTTTACCTAACACATACACCCTTAGGACCGTATAGACAATCTTGAAGGCAGACAGTGAAGGATCTAGGCGAGGATGTGCCTGATGGCTGGAGTGCTCCTTCAGAACACACATGTTCCAGAGCACCGTTACACATCGCGTTGCATTTTCTTCCAGTCACACACCATCTCAGATACCATCGAAAAATACCATCTAAATATGTTCAAAAAAGGGTTTTTGGACATTTTCTTTTTGAAAAAGTTTTGAGCGTTTTTTTTTGTGGAAAGGTTGAAAAAATATTTCTCCCCAAAATTATTGATGAGTTGGCTGCTCTGCTCTAATCAATTCTGTTTTAGATGTCTCTGTTCTCCTCTCCTTTCACTGTGTGTGGAAAAAAAAGTTCTGGAAGGTTACAAAAACTTTTGAAAAACGTTTTGAAAGGTTGAGAAAAAAAATCTACAAAGTTTTGAAAGGTGAAAAGATATTTTGGAAAAAATAGGGGAAACTGATGAAGGTACTGGTGAACAGACCGGGCTGCCTGGAGTGGTGTGGTAGGGCAAAAATACAGATCGGACGGGAAAAGGGAGGAGAGAATCCAACATGTCTTTCTTCTCCTCCCCTCTTAAACAACTCCAACATTTACATAGACCAAACACCATCATCTTCCACATCCACCTCCCTCACCCTGCTTTGGCAAGTTCCTGCCCCTCTAAGCTCCAGAAGACAGGGTTCTAATAGCCGTGTCGAGGTATCAGTCTGCTACAGCCTGCTTCCATGTGGTACTTACAGCTTAAACTGTGGGATGCAGTTCATATCTTTACGGCTGACTGATAATGGTACCTGTGATGCGCAGTGGGTACCTGTGATGCATGTGTTTGGATTCACAACATCCCCCAGAAAGTCACAGTCTATGTTCCATTATATCAAGCTTGAAATAAGTGATGAAGAGCCACACTCAGTTCCTCTGTGTTCCTAACTGTTTGTTCACGAGACTCTCATCCTAATAGAAGATGACAAGAATTAGATTAAGCATTTTCTTAAAACTTTAGCGTTTATGTTAAGTGCCTTTCATAGCCTGAGGGTCTGTTCGGACAGAGGTAACGAGTTTATGTTCCGTTGGACACGCAGAACAACTTGTGCCAGATCTTAAGCTGCAAGCCGGCCATCAAACTGAGACAGTTCCGATGCAAACAGATTACCGCTGTCTCTGATGTATGGTCCGTGTCAGTGGAAATGTCATGAGCCAAACCAACAAATAACAGGCCTTCGCTTCTGCTCCAACTCGGAGTTAATGAAAAGAAATAAAATAAAAAAAACAGTCGAGCACAAGAATAGCCTGTCCTCATTGAGGATGCGGCCATATTGATGGGCTTTATCGAAATAGGCGTCCAAAGCTGCTAATGTTGTCTGAAATGTCATCAGTCAAATCAGCACCTCCATCTCCTGTCCTCGACCGAAGATTTCTGTTTGAGGGAACATTGATTGACAGGCCGAGGATTGATGAGGACCCTGAGCGCAGGCTTGTCTGCTCACCACAACACATCTATTTCTCTTTGTTCTGGAAGTGCCTGGCGGGGAGTGACTAGCATCCAGTGGCACCTCATTACTCTAAAAAACCTTCCTGGAATTGAACAGGCAGTAGAAACTGTCTTTCTAAAAGCACAGCTCGCTCTTAGAGTCTCTCTCCCTCTCTCTCCCTCTCTCTCTCCCTCTCTTTGTCTCGACCAGGCAGAGAGACTCACCGCCAGGCAGCCCAGAGTAAGTCAGTCAGTCAGTACCGCGGTCGTGTGTTGGCTCGCGAGCCTCCCGGGGGCCAGGTCCC
This sequence comes from Hypomesus nipponensis, assembly GCF_054491055.1. Taxonomy (NCBI): domain Eukaryota; kingdom Metazoa; phylum Chordata; class Actinopteri; order Osmeriformes; family Osmeridae; genus Hypomesus; species Hypomesus nipponensis. The sequence goes on from NC_140368.1 coordinate 1,989,398, forward strand.
GGGCAGGAGATAACTGGCTGTTCGCAGGGGGGTGCGGGGAGCAGCGAGGCTGGTCTGTGTGGGCCCTGAGAGAGGTGGAGGAGCGGCAGTGACTGGCAGCTCCTCAGCGGGGCACCAGATGGCCAGGCGGAGGGGCCGTGCCAGCAGAGAGAAGGGGACCTCCATGTCACTCAGTGCATCTGTGCGCCGGAGACTCTGGCAGGGCCCTGCCGGTGTGGCGCGCTGCCGCTTCTCGTAGTCATGGGGACGGTTTGCGGGGTTGTTGCAGGGATGTCGCTTTGCACCTGATGGAGGTGGGGGTGGAGAGCCAAAGGCAGCGCTCCAGATGAGATGTGAACAGAAGGACAGGGGATGGAGAGAGAGTGGCTTCCAATCATCTCAGCTAGGTGAGGGGTCAGGGGTCAGGGCCCATGTGGACTGGGATCTGTTCTGTTGAACACCCGAAGGATGAAAAACGACTGAATCGCTGTGGACGTACTGTTAACACAGTCGATACAGGACACCGGAAGTGTTTCATTACACATATTGAGACCTAAGCTCACATGATGATTGCAGAAGTATGTTTTTTACTTCCGTTAATTCAAGTTTTGGAAAGAGCTATTTTTATTTTGAAGGAACCGTGTCTTTGCAGAGCATGACTTCACACTGCCTTTGCGAGGAGCACCAGCAGTGAGTCAGGAGCCCAGCAGGATCAGAGTCACAAGTCCAGTTAACCCACATTGATCAACCCACACACCCGATCACCGTCTAAAGGGAGACTGTATGTATGGACCCAGAGCCTGCTACCAGAACATCAATACCGAGGTGATGCCCTCTGTCTATCTCTGTGTCACAGTACATAGGTGACGATTTTTTTTCTCTCTCCCTATACAAAGGTGATGATGCCTCCCTGTCTCGTGTCTCGCTGGGGTTCTCTCCTAAAGGATAGAAAGGCTTCTGCATCAGTGATCTCTCTGGAGCTGACAACTCTGCTCGCTGTCTCTATGTTGTGTGGCCTTATCCACCCACCACTGTATCCCCTCCCTCCCTCCCTCCCTCCCTCCCTCCCTCCCTCCCTCCCTCCCTCCCTCCCTCCCTCCCTCCCTCCCTCCCTCCCTCCCTCCCTCCCTCCCTCCCTCCCTCCCTCCCTCCCTCCCTCCCTCCCTCCCTCCCTGTCTGAGAAGCAGAACTGAGTCTAGCTAACCTCAAAGACAGGCCCATGCTGATCAATATTTCAGCAGCTCAGCGCAGCCTGTCCCCTGGCCCCTGGTGGCGCAGGGTCCTCTCCTCCGGTCGGGACAAGCGCCGGGGCGACCGGCTGTTTGAGGCGCGGTTACCAAGGGGACGTGTTGTTGGAGTACTTCCCTTGATCCATTATGGATGAACTGAGGAATGCAGACACAGACCATGCCAATCAGTCTCTCGTGTTCTGGCACGTATGAAGGCACACACACACACACACACACAAACATACACACACACACGTGCACACAGCATATTGTTAATCTGTGTTCATTGTACTGCTTCTTTTTCTCCAGCCAGGTGTCATTTGTACCAGAGGGTCCAGAAATAGCTTATAGGCTGGTAAACAACTGATACTGATAACAGTTGTTAGCTATGTGAAGCTTAGTAGGTAATCTCTGCAGATGCAAAACATAATAGAGATGGGATTGCTCTATCTTGTCCTCTAAAGTTCTCAAATGCAGCAACAATGAGGATCGCTCTGCAGTAATTTCAGGTTTTAAAAGGTTTTCTGCAAGGACTCATGAATGTTGTTGGCTAAAACTAAGGCATGGAAGGGTTTGTGTGAAACAAGCTTGCTTTTTTACAGCAAGTTCATGATCAGCTCTGCAGGGTATTTGTGGTGAATGGTGGATGATGTGTGTGTGTGTGTGTGTGTGTGTGTATTTGAGAGTGTTTAGAACCTTTGATCATGCTGGCAATTCAGACTTGTGTGTTTGTGGTTCACTGTGGAGGGTTCTTGTGAATACATCAAAACATGATATGATATGTTTAACATCTTATTTCTCAGTGGTCAGTATTGTTTTGATCATTCAATACTATTTTTGCAGTATTTCAGTGCCAGTATTCCCAGACAATAATCACACATGAAACCATGTCCAGGTATATTTTCTACTATGAAGAATAGAACATGTCATATTCTTGCATTCAATTGCCAGAAGAGGAGTCTACTTGTCAGTCCACGACTGGAATCCTCGCTTTGATGCACAATTTCTTTATTGATAAATGCTGCATACTGTTGGCCTACTCATGAATAGAATTCCAAAGTATTTCATAACCCAAATGTTTCTCCCCATGATATAAATTCATTTGAAGCAATGTTCAAACTGACTTTCTATCAAATAATAAATGTATACTTCTTTTTTTAAATTAATTATACAGTAATGTCGTTTTTTTTTTGCATCCTGTCAAATCAAGCAATACTTTGATCAGTGTCTAATTAGATGGAAACCCGCAGCTCAGAATCACCACGCAAAAGAGCTGCGAGTGGGCCTGCACTACATTCCGTTAGATGTAAGCGGGAGACGATGATTTATTTTGTTCCTCTGGTAATGCAGCGTTAATTGGGAGAGAAAAGAGTTGGTTCATTAACACTGTTGGCGTGATTAAGGACAAGGCGGCAGCAGCTCTGTGACTCGCAGCTTGGCAGTTTGAAACGAGGTTGTTCTCTGTCTACAGACACGACGTTCAAGCTCGCGAACAGTCCCTCATAAAACAGCCCACCGCAACAAAACAGTTGATACGATACAGAACGGTATACCTGCTACAGTAGGTTAGGTCCCATCTATTAACTATGTTCCTTGTATACGTAGGCTACTGTACAGAAATAAGTGTGCGGTTCACGCAAAATGTTGCGCTGATTTCATCACAATCCCACTTGCCTCATTCCAACATGGAACCTGTTGCACTTTTGGTTCCCTAGGAAACCCACTCGGAGAACTCACGTGCGTTTCCTCAGGAGACATGGGAGGTAGAACTAGGTTTGCAGAGCTGGTTGCAGCTGGGAGAGATAATAGACATGTTCTACACAGTTTACATCCTCACAGTGCACCTTAACCTCAAGTCTATTTACACCCTCACATCTGCCAACGCGCGACGTGATTACAGTCTCCATGGCGATGCTATTTCTCGACCTCACGTTGAACACCGCGCGAGACGATGATTACCATCGATGAAAACCCGCCCACTCCCATTAAAATAAAAACATTTTGAGTTTGAGTTGGACTACGTGGAGATATAAAACAACAACACATTTATAGCTTAGCATTACTTTCACTCGACATTGAAAATGTTTGAAGACACTTGCGTTTCACTGCGACTTTGAAAGGTGTTTCAAGGTTAATTGGTTGTCTAACTGTTGAAGGGGTATTCTAGCTGCTAATAACAGTTTGTTGGTTCAGCGAGCCCAAAGTGAAACATGAAACAATGGTAGACACAGTTACAGTACTAGCAGGGCCCAATGAACAGTGTTAAATCTAAATAGTTCAAGAAGCCTGAATCTTAATTAGCACTTATCGTGTTGACTCTCCCATTCAACCATGACACTTCCACAGTCCACAGAGCAAGGGCGTAGCCAGAAAAATATTTTTGGGTAGGCCTAGGAAAATATGGATAGGCATATTTTCAGTTTTTCTTTACTTAGGCTATGTACTTTGCAATGTGCACCCGGTGACATATTTTCGTTTTGGGGCAGGCCTTAGAACAAAGGCTACCCATGGCTACGCCCCTGCCACAGAGAAATAGATAATAAAACATCTATTTAATTGTATCTTGTTTTACTACATGCTCTTATGGTTCTTCCATTTGGGACTTATTTAGTTTTCACAATGTATGTTTCATGTTTTGGCTACCCACAATGTGTGGGGCTCATTGTTATGATCAGTGACCTATGCTCTTGTGTAAAGCACTCTTTTGGAAGTCGCTTTGGATAAAAGCGTCTGCTAAATGCATAAATGTAAACGTAAACATAGTCCTCCTTGTCTACAGCCTTGCGTCATCTCACTGACTACATAGAAGCAACTTTATCTGACTGCCCTAATCACATTTACTGGCAAACAGTGTGCAGTCTGGATTCTTTTTTTAGGGGCACAGACCACATTTGTGTCCATTAATGGGCATCATCTTGTCGTGTAAACAAACAGCAAGTCAAACCAGTAAAAGAGGAGCCATCCAAAATTTTGTGCGAACTCTCTACAGATCCTAAAACGAAAGATCTGATCGAATATGTCACGTTTACCACCTCTCCTGGCTCTCTGAGCATCATGTGTGTACTTTAGCATCGGTGTCCTCTTAAATGAAGCTACTAACAAAAGAACAAGCTCGCTGTAAATCAAGAAGCATTGTGTCTGATAAGTACGGTTAGAGTGATAATTATTTGCCCCTTGCCTCTCCTCCTCCCCCCTCCTCTCCAGAGCAACAACCTGAGACAAAGAGGCTGGGAGGCAGAAACACTTCCTGCCTCGTTCGCCCGCAAAGCAGGTGTGCCTCGGACTCCCTCTCTCCGTGGCTGACCTTGAGAAGAAGGAGAAAAACATCACGACCTAAACAAAGTCTTCGTCTCTGTGAAAGGGCTCCAATTAGCGACAGGGCTGCAGGAAGCGTTATTTAACATGTCTGGGGGACACCCGGGCGATCGGGGAGAGAGATAGGGGAGAGTTGTGAGATGAGATGAATGGAGAGGGAAGAGAGGGGAGGAAAGAAGTGAGGCGAGCGAAGCGAGGTAAAGGGGTGGAGAGAGAAACAGAGAGAGAGAGAGAGAGAGAGAGAAGGGGGTAAGGGGTAGACAGGGGAAAGGGGCACCAGGGGTGACAGACAGAGCAGGAGACAGAAGGTCAGTGATAATTAGGAGCATTTGTGGCTCTCTCCTGAGGCATGGAATAAGTGTACAGATGGGCCCTCGGCTCCACGACACCACCTACAGAACACACACACACTCACATACACACACACACAACAAAAATCGGACTCTTGAGAGATGTGCTTGGGTGTGAGAAAGAGGCTCTAACCAGGGAGACGGTACTGTAGACCAGGGAAAGGAAACGAGAGAGAGAGAGACAAAGGGAGAGATAACAGAGAGAGGTAATGCAATGATGAGAAAGTATGGTGGCGTTGGGTAATAGTTTAGTCCTCGTTTACCATGTTATCAGTGTACAGCATTGATTCTACATGGGGCATTTTAATGTCAGACACGACTTCTGGCTGAGCGCGACTTTTAGTGCTGTAAATACCTAGGAAAGAGCAGCAATTGGTGTTTGACTTTTAACTTTAAATGTCAATTATGCCAACGACCCCCATAACCAATTGTAATCTTTCACCTTTTCTTGCCTGGGGAAAAAAAATCTATTAAATTACCATGACACGGTGCAGCTAGCCACGGTTAGAGGCCCCCCCCAAAAACTGCCTTGACGTTAACAATTAGCAGCTTGACATTTTTATCCCTGCCTGCTTCCCTTCATTAATGCTAATGACCTGCCACGGTCTACACTGCCAGAGGTGGAGAGAGCAGCGTTGGCGGTACCTGGATGTTCGGTCCATCTCGACCCAGGCTGTCAGAACCTGGATGTTTGGTCCATCTTGACCTAGGCTCGCTGTCAGAAGCTGTTTAGACTGAAAACATCCTGCCCTTCTGTCCATAAAAAGGGCTTGGGTGTCTTTAGAATGTCACCAACTCGTTAACGTTATCAGGGACGCGCAAGAAGAAGCTCAAATCACAACACACAACCGAAACACACACACACACACTCAATTCAGCTGTCACACTGACCCACAGACATGAAAGATCCTCCGGACTTTACCTGCCGAGCGTCGTCTCCATTAGCCAAACCGTTGCTTGCTTGCACTTTGTGTGCTTGCTAACAGCATTGGCTAAAAGCACTGACCATCTCGTCACCTGTCTGGTTGAGCCGTCGGCAAAGAGAACAGCCTTTGTGTTACAGCCAAGTCTCTACCCAATAAGTTCTGCTCCACTGTCGGAGGCAGCGGAGAAAGAAGTGAAGCAGATAGATTATGACAGATAGGCCAGTCCGCTGAGAAGGCTCTGACAATAGAGATGGTGAATGGAAAATCGTCCTTGATAGATATTTCACCTCTGGCAGCCAAGCAATTTCAGGCACAGACACACACACCAACACTTTCCACACGCACACACACACACCGACACCTTCCTCACACACACACACACGCGCAAAGAAATGATTAACCATGTCTCGGGGTGGGAGAAACAGTAATGCTTTGCCAATTGGTAAATAATGGGGTGTGTGTAACTTGTTAATGAACACAGAGTGACCGGACAGGAGGCGATGTGGGCTGAGCTGCATAGGTCACCTGCCGTATATCTTTGCATGGTTGATTGTGTGTAATTGCAGAGTTTTATTTAATCTGAGTTTAGTGTTCGGCATGCTAATTTGAGCACCACGCATGGCATGCAAATATCAGTTAAATGTCATATTCATTAGCAAACACATTAATTCCTGGGTTTGGTAACCCTCCTATCAACACTGCCTTTAGATCAGGGGGAGGCTCTTGGCCTGGTTTAAAAAAGGGAGGGGGGGTCTTGGCCTGGTTTAAAAAAGGGAGGGGGGGTCTTGGCCTGGTTTAAAAAAGGGAGGGGGGGTCGAGGCACGGGGCCCGATTCCCGAGTTGGGGTCAGTCCTCAGCAAATATAACTGTTCACTTGTGTGTGAGTTTAACAAGGTGACGAGTTTCCGTAACCAGAGCAGTTGTTCCCTTAATGGACAGCATGTTCTCTGTTTAGGTTTAGTCTGTTTCTTTTTTTATTTAAGAAGGCAAAAAACATGTGAATTAACATGAACACTTGGGTCACATCATGTAAATGTGCCAGATTTAGCCAGGGACATGTTCAACTCCCTCTCTGCTAGCTATACTGTGCTGAAATGTTAGCAAGGCTGCCGTCAGTGTCGTCTAACATGATCATTTCGACAGTTCCCTCATCCTTCTGCACTCTCACTGTAGGTTAAACAACCCCCCCCCCCACACACACACACACACACACCTTCAGCCCAATCACCCCCACTGGCAAATGACCAAGACCTTGGGGAAGGTGGTTGTGTATGTGTGTGTGTGTGTGTGCTGGGTTGTGGGTTAGGATGTGGAGGGGAGGTGAGGCTGGTTGATGGGGTGAGGTTTGGGGGACTGTGGAGGGGAGGTGAGGCTGGTTGATGGGGTGAGGTTTGGGGGACTGTGGAGGGGAGGTGAGGCTGGTTGATGGGGTGAGGTTTGGGGGGCTGTGGAGGGGACGTGAGGCTGGTCGTTGGCCTCTCCAGGACCCAGAGACATGGTAATTAGCTAAACAGCATCCTAATATGGGGCCGAGCCATCTGTTCACAGGGCTGGTGGAAGAGGAAGGGGGGTGTCTCGCACCTTTTAATGGGCCTAAATATTCGCACGGAGCAATTAGGCAGCAACACGCCGGGATACACACACCACACAGGGCTGTACCGTGCCTGTGTGTGTCAGTGAGAAGGCCTCAACCAATTACAGTACCGCTCGGACCCAATCCAGCCACAGCCAAACCCTACACTGCAGGTCATCTGGTATTCATAGACACACACACACACACACAGGGGGGAGGATAGGAGTTGTAGTCAGGCTGATTCCATCCTTACCGCCTGTTGTCTTCCTGTACAGCTGGAGGTGTGTGGTTGCCCTGTCCTCCCTTCATCCCTCCCTCTATCCCTCTTTTACCCCTTTCTCTCTTCATCCAGCTCTTCTTTTCCATTACCCCTTCCTCTCCTCCTCTCTCACTGTATTTTCCCTCCCCCCTCGTCCCATGATTCTCACTCTCACTCTCCATTCGTCAACCCCCCCTCTCCCCTCAGGACCCGTGACTTCCTGATGAGCCCACACAGCGTCGAGAGGCACAGAGGCATCTGTTGCCAAGGCAGCACCGGCAGGGCGTCGGATCCCTGCGCGTTGGCAGAGGGCGGGGCGGAGGGAGGGAGATCTCCACCGCCCCGGTAATAACCTCGGTCCTCTGGGTTAGGTTCCCCAGGTTCATCATCGTTACCGGCATAGCAGGCCGTTAGGAAGAGTTGATTATGAGGGATGTCATTCATATGTAAACACTACCTCAGAACGGCACCGGCTGTCTATCAGTCACTAGCGGAGAGGAGGAGAGGAGGAGAGGAGGAGAGGAGGAGAGTGGATAGGGGGAGAGGAGGAGAGATGAGAAGAGGAGGACAGTGCATAGGAGAGGAGGAATCATTTGTAAAAAAAAATCAAATAAATACTGACGTCAAATGATATGTAAGGGTGAAGAGGAGGTGTAGTTGATGGCTGTGTTTAGTTCCTGAAGCATCTTTTATCCAATCACCAGGGGTTATTCATGCTGCACCTATAGAGGCACATTAGCACAGGTAAAACTCCAGGAGCTGGGAGAGAGAACTGCATACTTCAGTTTATAATGGAGCAGGGGCCTTTATTTTTAACCACTCTGTGAGCGTGTGGCCCTTACGATTGATTGGGACCAAGAACAGGAGATATTGATAGACACATGCTTCTGGTTGTGGAAAATCAATGGCAGGTTTTTATAAAAACCCTAAAGGCTAGGGATGCAATGTTCAGAGAAAGTAGGTATAACTGTGGCTGGTTTTTCACTCCTGGAAAGGAAATTGCAGAGAAAGCAAAGCAGAGAGACAAGCCAGAGAAAGGAAAGGACGTAGATGAAGCTTGGACTGGCTTTCAGGCCCCCTGGAGAAAGACAGGCCTTCATTCAACACAGGAGGAGCCAAATGACAGCATCAGAGCACAGTCCTTCCTCAGGGCTAATTATCCTTCAGACACATGGACCAAACCACTCAACCCCATCACCCTTTCAACCCTCCCTCACCCCCATCACCCTCCCTCACCCCCATCACTCTTTCAACCCTCCCTCACCCCTCCCTCACCCCCAGAAACACTTTCACTAATCCCCCCACCCCACACCCTTCACTCACTCAAACCACACCGCCCATTTCATCCTCCAGTGACGGTGGTTTTTAATGAATCATCCGAGGCTTCTCAGAACAGCTTGTCTCCTTGACTCTTTCACCCCCTCCCCCTCTCCACCACTACACACACGCACAATCTAATTTATAAAGCAAAAATCTCCATCTTTCCTTTCCTTTCACCCGTTTCACGACGATCAATTAAACTCAAGTTGATTTGATTTAAACTGAGAGAAATCTGTTGTTTCGTCTGCCCGTGTTTAAGTCGCGCCGGTGATGTGTGGGCACATTTGATTGGTTCATTTGTATGCCAGGAATGCTGGCCTTTGTCTGATTTGATATGGGCCGCATCCCTGAGACGATCAATGCCGTCTGCGGTGATGTCGCTCCCCAGACAGCTTGGCACAGTTGGAGAGGCGCGCACCAGGGCCGATTTGTTCGACACCCTTCGGTCCGGAAAATGACCAGAGCGTAGCTTGATGGGTCTCACTGTTCTCGGACACTGAGAGAAGCAGCTGCAGAAATGTAGGCCCTTCAGCGCTGTGTATCACTGTTTAGACTTTATTATAGTCACAGTTGGTGGTGTCACAACAGGAGGTGTCACCTCTCTGGGTACTGCTTTACAAAAGGAGCCTGGTGTGTGTGTGTGTGTCATCACCCAGACCTCCCAAGGGTATTGTTCCCTCCCAGCGACACACTATGAGGAGCGGAACCCCGTGGTGATTGGGGACCATGTACATCACAGCTCCAGTATTATCACCGTGGTAATTGTGGACCGTGTACATCACAGCTCCAGTATTATCACCGTGGTGATTGTGGACCGTGTACATCACAGTTCCAGTATTATCACCGTGGTGATTGTGGACCATGTACATCACAGTTCCAGTATTATCACCGTGGTGATTGTGGACCGTGTACATCACAGCTCCAGTATTATCACGCAGTAGTACAATACCGTTTTCCACCATTCCCCATCTCAAACCAGGGGCATTGATCTGATAACTGAACTGCCCAGGATAAATGATAGTTCCATGTTCTCTACTGTACCGAAATACGAGTCACATGCAGAGGGAGGAGTTTGTGTTTTCCACTAGTTCCTGTGTGATTTATTATCCTGCTGAAAATGAAAACGCTCCATAGGACCCCCTCTGTCTCTCTCTCTCTGCTTGCTCGCCCGCCCCCTGCCTTCTCCATATCTCTCCAAATGGCTCCTCTAAACAGTGTCCTTTCACTGGCTAATAATAGCTGAATCTTCAATTCTTCCAAGACCCCCGTAGAGAGAAAGTGTGTGTGTGTGTAAGTGTTTTACAGAAACCGTGCATGGCTGAGTGTGAGTGTGTGCGTGTTGTGTGTGTGTTACAGGCGTGCGTGTGTGTGTGTCTACAGTTCTCTGTCTCTGAGGAGCATGAGTTAGATTGGGGCCAGACTGTGCGAGATGATGCTCCTCTACAGACTGGAGCTGGAGATGGAGGGGGTCATCACACTCCTGTCTTCATTTCATTTAAGACTCAGAAGCTTGAAATGGGGGGGGCGGGCGAAGGAGAGGAAGGAAGAGAGACACTGGCCTCCACCACCTGAGAGGCAGGTGAGCGTGTCAAATCGCTGGCCGCACAGGCCTGATAATGGGCGAGATGTCTGTCCTACCTAGAGAAGAAGACAGTGTGTGAAATGCCCCTCATATCCCACACACACACACACACACACCTCTCTCTGCCTCTCTAGCTGGAACACAGATGAGTTACTGCCTCTATATTTCATTACTCTGGCTACCACTGAGCTTGGTCGCGACTGCTGTGAGAGACACTTAATTTTCCATTTGGTCTTTCTTAATAACATACCTGCGAGTCCTGAAGCTCTACATCTTAATTGGAAGAACTGGCTGAGAGATGATGCGTCTGGATGGTCACAGGCTATCCAATCAGGAGTAATGAGGCCCCTGTGCAGGTAATAAACATGTAAACCAGAAGGGTGCAGAGGTGTGTGTGTGTGTGTGTGGGGGGGGGGGCAGAGAGAGAGACAGAGAGGGGGATAGAGGGAGTGAACAAGGGGTTTGGGAGGGAGAGAGAGGAAGAGAAAGAGACAAAAACTAAGAAATATGAAAAAAGAAGTTAACAAAAAGAAAGATAGAAAGCAGACTGGAGTGAGAACTGACGGCCAGTGAGCTTGATGTGAGCCCCAACCCTCCCATTACCCTCCTCTGCCAGTGAGCTTGGTGTGAGCCCCTACCCTCCCATTACCCTCCTCTGCCAGTGAGCTTGGTGTGAGCCCCTACCCTCCCATTACCCTCCTCTGCCAGTGAGCTTGGTGTGAGCCCCTACCCTCCCATTACCCTCCTCTGCCAGTGAGCTTGGTGTGAGCCCCAACCCTCCCATTACCCTCCTCTGCCAGTGAGCTTGATGTGAGCCCCAACCCTCCCATTACCCTCCTCTGCCAGTGAGCTTGATGTGAGCCCCTACCCTCCCATTACCCTCCTCTGCCAGTGAGCTTGGTGTGAGCCCCTACCCTCCCATTACCCTCCTCTGCCAGTGAGCTTGGTGTGAGCCCCTACCCTCCCATTACCCTTCTCGGCCAGTGAGCTTGGTGTGAGCCCCAACCTTCCCATTACCCTCCTCTGCCAGTGAGCTTGGTGTGAGCCCCAACCCTCCCATTACCCTCCTCTGCCAGTGAGCTTGGTGTGAGCCCCAACCTTCCCATTACCCTCCTCGGCCAGTGAGCTTGGTGTGAGCCCCAACCCTCCCATTACCCTCCTCTGCCAGCCATTTCTCTCCCAACACTTTTTATTACATCTGTCATCCAAGACAAACAGCAATAAAACCAAGGTAACCATGGATACTTGAGGGCCAAAGCTTTTCCTCCACTCGTCTCACACCTTTTAACTACGCTCCACCTTTTGAATTCCATCAACCCAGCTCTCCTCTCCCTCCCCCCTCCTCCTCCTCAAGGTTAGGCTGGCAATGTGGGCAAGAGAGCACTATGCTGCAACACTGTTCTTTGTCAACACGCCGAGGCGCCGAGAGGAGCTGGAACAGAATCGCTCCAGCAAAGTGATTTCTAACCTTGACTGTACGTTTCTTTAAAGGCGATCAATTTTTTCAGTCGCTCTACTATGTCACTTCTGACGAGAAAATCCATTAGCAAAACACACCGTGCTGGCATGGTAAACGCTGGTGTGAGTTAAGAGTCATCGGTTATAGAGGCAGGAAGCTGCCTTTGTCCTTCTGTTGCCGTGTCTCTGGAGACAGCTAAATGCTACATCAGTTAATGAAACAGACAAAAGAGGAGGTCTTCCTCTTTGTCCAGATGAAGAGTGAAGCTCGTCCATTAAAACCTGTCACTTTCCCCTCAGGTCAGAGCTTTTACGACAGCCTGTTCTGAGGTCAAACTGGGTCAGAGCCGACACATCCATTCCAAATGATGACGTAAACACAAAAACCCAACCAGTATTGGCCATTTACCTTTTCTTTATTGTCCGTGGATAATAAGAACCACATTTTTGTGTGAGTCTGTGTAAGAGTGACAGACAGAGAAGAGAGATGGAAGAGAGAAAAGAGAAAAGAGAGAGGAGAGAGAGGAGAGAGAGAGAGGAGAGAGAGGGAAGAAAGAGAAGAAAGAGAGAAGAGGAGAGAGGACAGAGAGGAAAGAGGAGAGAGAAGAAAGAGAGAGGAGAGAGAGGTAAGAAAGAAAGAGAAGAAAAAGAGAGAAGAGAGAGAGAACACAGATGGTTTTTCGACAGCCACGGAGAAAGAGGTCAAAGAGTGCGATTCTCCCTGAAGGGATACATGACAGGGAGATAATAGATTCTCCCCAACACCTTCCTCCTCTCCGCCCACCACCCACACCTGGCAAACACCGTCCGTTCAGCATGAGGGTCATCCGCTACGTTAAAACCAACGGAATGGTCCCAAACGTGTACAAATGTGAAGCACCTTAAGAGAATCCCTTCAGAGGCTCCGGAATTTGATGCACGTCTGGCCTTCCAGGAGGCGTGTCCACCCGACTGAAGCCGACATTCCAGGGGACATTCTGTGAGCTTCCCCCTGAGAAGCAGAACAGGCCCTGGGCCTCAGAGCCTCATTAGGCTCTTTGGAGCCTCCGGCGCTCTGAAGGTGAGACCTGAACACTGGCTTCCGGGGAACACTCATGACCACACACTAGCATGGAATACATTTGATGTTTCTATGTTAATGATGTTTTGGTATGTAAGTTTATTTATGAAGACACGGAGGGATGTTCTCCAGCTCCACCGCCAAACCAAACAAGCAGCTTGCTGTTTGTGTGGAGAGACGCCCTGTTCCTCTGTGTGTTTACCCTGCAGTGAGCAACAGGAGATTTCATTACCTCGCCATGTATCTTCTACAGTTAGCAATTCTGTCACCTGGCAACCTCAGCCCCCCCCCCCCCCCCGTTCCAGCTCTGGGTCTTGTGCTGGCCTGTCAGGAGCAGTAAATGTTGCCTCACACTTACACAAAAGCCCTTTCACACACACACACACACGTGATTTTGAAAATCCCCCTTCCAAGCCTCCGAATCAGCTCTAATCCTTTAGGGCCTGGCCAAAGTCCCACAAACAAATGTAATGGACAGTAATAAGCTCAGACTCTCTCTCTGCTGCCCTCCTCCCTCGACAGACAAACACAAAACGCCAGTTTTGTTCACATAAAGTCTGCTTAGTTTGAAGATCTCTTGTCCTTCTGCCCAGTGAATTCCCTACCTAGCTTCCCTTCCTGAGCACTTTGGGTGGTGTGCCTACGTCACAACACTCACTCAAGCAGCGGAGGGTGATTAATGGTCTGGTTATTAGCCACGCATCGAACACTTGAGAAAGCCTACCGCGTCTTTAATTAGGATAAGCGCATTACGGCAGAATGTTTATTCAGAATCTCCTGCTGGATACACCTCCATCTTTTCATCCTTCTCTGCGGCTCCGTCTATGGCTCTCCATTCTCAGGTCTCTCGCCTTTTTCTCACACACACAATGGCCATGTCTCTCTGTCTGTCATTCTCTCATTTCCCCAGACCTATCTTCTCCCACCCCTTCGCCCACAGGGTTTGTCTAAACAGTGAGGCCCAGCCACACCATAACAGAGCGAGCCAGACAATAAAAGGTTCATCCAATTCAGTTTGGCATGGAGACCTGCCTGCTGAAAGGAGAGAGGAGCTGCACCTGGTATCACAGCCTCCATTACCCATCCGCCAAGATGTTGGGAGATTACCCTGCCAGGACAATAATGCTGCCCCCCCACTGTCAACGACCATCACCTCCCCCCCCCCCTTCTCCCCCGCTCCTCCTCATCTTCCTCCCTCAGTAGCCCCCCAAAGCAATCACACACACGCACGCACATGCACTCACACACTCGAGCTGAAGCGCGTACACAGACACACACACAGACACACACACACACAGTGGTGTGTCCTGTTTGGATTAAGCAATCACTGGTCTTTATCTCTCCTATGTTTCTCTACAGTATTGGCTTCCCTTATCACAGCTGAACCAACTGCTTGTCTAGCCTCCCCCAGCCCTCCTCCCCCATCCACCTCATCCCAAAGCTCAGGATGCTGACGGGGGTGTACTGGTCAAACCAAACCCTTCTGGGCCAGACCCTTCAGTTGGTCATACACAGAGGTCAGGATTAGGTTGGTGACATCACACATGCTCATCCACTATCGGTATCTTCTCCTCACAGTGTTATCAGGCTGCCTGCTCCCCTCCTCCCTGTGTCCCTGCCTCAGGACCAGGTGTGGGGTGAGGGGTCTGGCTTGTGCGTGCACAGCCTGCCGGGACACCTCGGAGTTGAAACGTAGAATGAACTATCCCCCCCAAAAAATCTGAAGGATCTGAGTTTTTGACAATGACTTGGCTAGCATAAGGACCATAATCATAAACAGCAACGATAACTTGTCTACTGCTTTGGAACACAACACCAAAATTGTGTACACCAAGGGCGATAATATGGTGCAAATTACGATGCATGGTTCGTTGCTCTGACACTAGCAACACGTGTAATTTCATGGGATAATAAAGTTTAACAGCTTTCTAAACTGAGGCAAATGTAGCACGTTATACATAAGATGTGAAGAAACGGCTGTATGCAACCAATCTGCAAAGCAGGACAACGCGTCAACAGTCAGTTTAATTGATCACGAGGCTAGCTGAGGTCAAACCAACCCGTCAACAGACCCAAGACATCACAACCGCTTCACAACGCTACATGAACATAACAAATATAAACAAAAACGTTTAATAATAGGTTTTAATGCTCTGGTTTAGTTAGGACAAGAGAGCTGTGTGAGGTTGTCTTCCATGACGGTCTGACGGCGTCAGGGATGAGCTAAAGGAGAGTGTGGACGAGAGAGAGCAGGGCGACACAACAGCAGTCTCTGACCTCGAAGGGTAAGAGGGTTGTCAAAGCAATATCACAACGTGTCTTCAAGTTAATTCAGCTACACAGCGTGCTGGTGGCTTCTTACCCTTTTGACTTGTCTCTGATCTTGTCTCAGGAAGAGAGGGAGGTAGCTAAGAGAGGAGGAGAGGCCAGGGAATGATGTGCGCCACTCTGATTGCAATTCCTGGCAAGCGCAGGACTCGGGAGAAATAGGTCACGTAATGTGTGACAAATGGAGGTGAAAGAGTCAGTTTGTGGTGATACTGAAACATTGCTCAACTTGAACTCCTACATCAGCCAGCTGAACAACCAGCTTCCTTAAAAAATAAATAAAAAGGAAACCAAAATAACTTTTAAAACTAGAGCTGTGGTTACCACAACAGTTCCAATGTTGTTGTAGGAAGCGAAACCGACAATTCACGCCAGTTCTTATGCAACTTAGGGGCATTCCATGATATGTTGGTAGACCCCCATTCCTCACAAACAAGCGGTATGCCATGCACAAAATCCTGTGTTCTCGCATGTTTGACCTTCCCTCCAATCGCCATCTTTCACGCTGCTGACATTGCTGACTGTCAGGCAGTGACTTGACTGTTGAGTTGTGTTTTACACATTTCACAGATGCACAGCGTCAGCAGCCTGGAGACTTAAAGACAAGAGAGAGAGAGCGAGAGCGAGAGAGAACCAGGGGGCAGGGGGGTGAAGTTAAGGGTGGGTGGGTTACCTATCTAGAGATGCTGCTTCTCTTGCATAATCCCAAGCCTTCAAATAGGAGGAAAATATGCTGATGGGGCTAAGTTGCAGAACAATTACAAGTAAAAGAGAGGGAGGGAGAGAGAGGAATATGGGGAGAGACA
The DNA here is from genome assembly GCF_054491055.1 of Hypomesus nipponensis. Classification (NCBI taxonomy): domain Eukaryota; kingdom Metazoa; phylum Chordata; class Actinopteri; order Osmeriformes; family Osmeridae; genus Hypomesus; species Hypomesus nipponensis. Next base: position 2,005,583 of record NC_140368.1, read on the forward strand.
AAGATGAGAGAGGGAGAGGGAGAGAGAGAGAGAGAGAGAGAGAGAGAGAGAGAGAGAGAGAGAGAGAGAGAGAGAGAGAGAGAGAGAGAGAGAGACACTGTTTTACCCTTTTCTTTTCCAAATCAATGTAAATTCCTGACAAGGCAGGCAGGCCTCCCCTTGTTGGCAAGTTTAGTTTTTCAGACTCACATTCTGACTGTATCAGCATTTTGATTAAAGAGTTTGCGTTAGTCTGTCAACATTCCTTTCAACGACTCTGCTTGAGTCTTACTCAACCTCTCTCTCTCTCTTCATTTGCAACTTTTTTGCCCATAAATTCTGGATTTATCTGATACTGTAGACACAGGTAGACCTGAAAATGTTCGTCGAGGGCTTTTCACCTTGTTTGTCTTTCAGAAAGCTTCTGAAAGTTGCAGTTTCAAGATCTGATACTCTAAACCTTTGACGGAACATCAAATACACCAAACAAATTCCATGGTTGTGTCTTCAACCCCTCTACGACCTCTTCATCTCCCCTGCTCTACTTTTGTTCTGTCCGAACACCAGATGTTCTGCTCTGCAGATGCTCTGCAGGATGTGTGAAACAGTGTAGTGATGGACCTGCAGCTAGTCCCAAAATCTCCACAATAAAACCTACTCTGCCTACTTCAACACTGCAAGTCAGAACGCTAACAACTTGCTTGTTTCAAAATGGCCAACGGCAATTTCAGTCCTGATGAAACATGGGAACGTTTTTACATAATGCAAATGACCTCTGTGGACATGGTTTCTGACCAGCTGTTGGCTTGTAATTGTCAGAGGCCCGGGTTTGGAACAGCAGGAGACCGTGGCACAGGCTAGCTACTTTGCGTTAGAAAACAACAACTGGGAAACCAACAAAATAGAGTCCGGGTACAATCTAAGGCCTGCACACTTTATTGCATAGGCGTACAATGCTTTGAGGGTATTGTAGAAAGCATGAATAGCAGCAACATCATCCAACTTACGTGTACAACACCAACTCCGGTTTTTCTCAAAGTAAACTAATCGGTATCAAGGCCTTGGCTTACACCAGTTAATAGCATGGGTGGCCCGTCCGTGTCTCGGGATGTTATTGAGATGAAATTCAGATAAGCATTGCTACCACAAGACGGTGCGTTTGGCAGACCAAACTGCTAGATTAAACAGAGGCTGGCAACGTAACGACTCGAGACAAGTCCTTAACGTACAATAAGTGGAAGACGAATCCACACCTGTTCCCCCAAAGGAATTCTAGCATTTTTCAAAAGAATGCTAATTAGCGTGACTGATGAGCAACCGTCTCCCAAACAAAATTACGTTATCAAAGGAGAGTTACTGGGAGAGTAATTAACGTTACGGTTCCTACTCTGAAGTGAATGAGAGGAGGCATGTTGTTTTGGTTCTTTGGAATGGAAATAAAAAACATTTTCCTTTGTAGGAGTGCAACCGCTTCTGTCTGTTAGATCGTCCGCGTGCAGTTTTCTGCTCGCGATGAAAGACTCTGGTAGCCTTATCACAAACACACACATTTGCTTTGACAATCTACCTTCACGGAAGAAATGAAAATTTCCCAAGCGTTTGAGTCTCTGCTCATCTTGGTCTCACCGTTTCGGTCCCTGTCCATCCTCCCTCGCACTCTGTCCATTTCTCTCTCCCAACAAGCCCCCTCCTTCACGTGACAAGGCATTGTAAACACAGTAAATCTGTGCGATTAAAACGTTCTTTCTTTTCTCTGCCTTCTCATGCTAGTGTGTGCTTTACTGCGAAGTCCTGCAGTAAAAACACCAACCTGAGGTTCTCACACAGAACATCCCACACCAGTCTTGCCCTCTCACCCTGCCTCTCAGTCTCAGTCCGTCTCACGGCTCTCTGCTTTGGATCTCCAGGAACAACAGCAACAGAATCTGGATGTTGGCTGTTGGCTGTTCAGCGACTACAGCAGCCGATGATATAACATCTACTACCAGGTTATCTTACAGACACATTTGCCCTCTTCACCCGACACCCTAGCCTGGTCCTAACCAGATCCTCGCACATTTCTTTAATTGAGGGAAGCACGTAGGCGGGCAGAGCCAAGCTACCGACCCCCCCCCTCCCGGCCCTAAACAATCCTCCCTTATATACACACCTAAATACACACACCTGAACACACACACCTGCACATATACAGTCACACAACTGGACACACACACACACACATTTTCGAGATTTGTACCAAATCTGTGAGATGATGGGAGCTGTGATGTCAAATATAGCCCAGATCTGGGTTAAATGCTGAAATAAGTTATCAGCGTTGCATATGTTAATTACAGATGTAGAGATAGCAAACAGCTCCATCATAATGACCTCCCCTGGGTTCCACATTGTAATCGTGCCTGGTGCAAACAGGGATTACAGTGGCTCCGCAGAGTATTCACCAGCTAGCAGCTACCACGAAACCAGAGGACCTGTCTCAGAACAAACACTGAATATTCCATATTCATTATTACAAACATGATGACCCAGAACAATCATGAAGGAGCTAAACAAATACAATTAGTTTTATTTGCTTTGGAATAGATGTTATTCACATCTTCGTTGCAGCCTTGAGCGTGTCAAACTTCATCAAAGGAACGGCAAAGAGTGAGCAAACAGCAGCAGTTTGACTGGTGGTGAACAGAACGCCAAGCCTCAATCCTCTCTCCCTCCTCTTTTCCATTTCTCATCAGAAACACCTCCCTACACACACCCACACACACACACAGACACACACAGACACACACACACACACACAGACAAACACAGACACGCAAACACACTTCCCTCCTTGTATTCATTTGGATGGAACCCACCCAGCCGTACTTGTTCCTTATTCAGCCTGTACACAAACAGCTTCCCCTCCTCTGTCCTCGTTGTGTCCTGGGAGAGCCATTCTGACAGGAGATAAGGATCTCATGGCCCGGGCTGGCAGACAGGACAAGGAGGCAGGAGAGACACAGTACCACACACAGGCTTGCCTTTCTTCCCTGTCTTGTTTGTCCACAGGGGAGGTGACAGGGTATCATGTTTCACCCGCTGTCCCTGCCATCGCCGCCGTGGCAACCTAGCGCCTCGGGGCCCCTGACGAACGCTGCCCCGCGAAGGATGAAGACTTGAGATGTTTCTGGATACGTCCAACGACAGCCCAGCAATTGTTTTTTTGTTTTGTTTTTTGCGGTTGCCACAGGACGACAGCGAGAGGCAGAGAGACAGAGACGAGAGGTGTGTTTGATTAGAGGTTTGTCTCACGTAAATCTTGCCTCTTCACTCTCTCTTTCTGTCTCTCGGATGCTCTGCGCCCTCTCTCCCCACCTCCCCTTCCGTGTAACACGATTCCAGCCTGATGTCTATCAGGCCTGTCATTACCCTGCTTTGTTTTCCATTCTCAGAACCAGATAGGACATTCTCTGTTTTCAGGTGATCCCTCTCTCAACATGCACCCCCCCCCCCCACCCCCCCAATACATTTCCCCCTCTCCTCACAGCCTACACCGTCTCGAGCTAAATCCCCCCCATCTGCTTCTAAGGAGATAGGGCAGCTCATCTCAACATTAAAAAGGTCAACCAGTCCATCATCTGATGGGTTTGGATGTGCCGCTGGACTGGTACATATGCCGGGCCCGCCCAGGCAGCCTGCGACCGGGCAGGGAGATGTCAGCCTGCTCTGACATTAGCTGTTGATAAGACTGGGAGCTGAGCAGTGTCTTTCCTAAAGGGCAAACCTGCACCTCTCTGTATTGATGCTGAGGGGCTGGGTGTGTGTGTGTGTGTCAGTGTGTGGATGATGGGGTGCATGAGGGAAGATGGTATCTTACTGCTAAGAGGATTATTCACATATAATGGCAAGATTACTTTCCCCCTCAACAGATACATAGCTGTGTGTGGAAAAAAGCCTATTTTATTGGCTCATTGTCAACAAAATAATCAAATCATGATTTTGGTTGGGCATAATCATTCAATTTAAAAGCTTGTAATAGTTGTGTGCTGTAGCCCAGTGAATGGAAGAAAAATTAAATAAAAAAGCACTGTCCGGTAAGTGAAAGACGCTGTTATCTACAAACCATCTTCTACTCGACCAAACCACCCTCTCCAAAATCACCTGAAGTCTGTGACAGGCAGGGATCCACCCACCTCCCCTCCCCACCATCCCCCCAGATAAACCCCAAGACAAACTCCTAGTCTCAGCAATCATAGTTTCCCCTCGTCCCACTCTCTCCAACTCCCCCAGCACAGTCCTGTGAATGGGACTGATTGGGATGAGTGGGCCTCAAAGGTGTCCGTGCTGTGGAGGGGAGAGGAGTGGATACAGATGGCTAATTGAGACGGCGTATGTACTGTTGATTGTAGACCAATGGTAGAGAGGTGCTAGCTAATCAATACTGGATTAGCATAGCTAGACCTGTTGATGCATTCAGGCGGTAAGCAGCACCTGCTAGCAGTGTGATAATTATTTGCTTGATTGTCATCAGGGCTTGCCTGTTTCCCTCCTTCCAGGAATCCCTGCTACAATTAGCCATACAGCTAAATCAATTCCTTCAGAAGGGCTAATTATTCATGAAAGGGAGGGGACATTTATATCCTAGCATTTATTTTTGTATTGCAAAGCATTAACCATATAGCTCCACGTGGACACACTAACATGTTGTGCCTCATAAGAATATTCTTTCTATTCGTATCAATTCATTTACATTTTGACATTTATGTATGAAAGCTACGTTTCCAGAATTGTCTGTGTGAAAACATCATTTTGAGGAAATGTTTACAGGCATAAATAGTATGTTTGATTGTTTTCTACTGAAAATGGGCAGTAGAAACTACACAGACACTGCCACTCAAATTTATGATGTGATCATATTGACCACTGTGAAGCCCGAGGCCAAAGCAAATAGCTGTGGCCCTGCCAAAACACTGCAATCATCTCTACAATCAAAGTCATGTCTGTAAAAGACTGTTGAGACACTCCACTCAAATATATGACAAGGGTGTGTGATTTCAAAGACTGCTACTGTGAAATGAAATCTTATAACATCTTACAATGAAACTCTGAACTATTGACAGTGAAGTTATACCATCTGTACTGTGTTTGTACTGTATGTCGGTAGGTTGGTATGTGTGAGTGAGTATGAATGGGTGAATGAGAGATGTCAAAATTGTAAAGCGCTTTGGGTGCCGTCAAGGTATAAAAACGCACTATATAAATGCAGTCCATTTACCATTTACGTCATGCATAACATATTTCTGGTTTCAAATTGAAATGCATAGTTGCGATGGCATCGTAATTAATGGAACTGGAGTTTTCAGCTGGAGAAATGAACCGTTCTAAACCCATTTGGAACAGTAAAAGGCAGAACATAGAACATACAGTATGGACATCATTGTTTCCTTTGAGAGAACAGCGCTCCGGGCTATCACCCCCCCACCCCTAAAGCCCATCTTTGTTTTCCCTTGTTTGAAGTCAGAGAGAGAAGACACGGAATGTCTCCATTAACGCACAACATATTTCCTCCAAAGAAATCAAAGGAACATTCTCATCGTGAGGAGAAGCCTTCTCCCCTACAGTAGGTTTCCCTCAGTTCCTCTCAGACTGGCAGGTTGGAGAGACCCACGGTCAAGTCAGAACCGAACGAGAGGGGGCGGGGGGGGGGGGGGCAGAACCAGTGTGTGTGGCCGGTGATAAGGGAGATATGAGGCAGAGCATTCCTTAAATACAGTCTGGGCACATTCAGTCAGAGGAGTCGTCAAGCTTGTGGAACTAGATAGCTAAAATGCCTTGAAATACTTGTGCTGTACCACTGGCATGAAATGTAACAGAGCACGACAGCTTTATTGGACAAGTGTGTGGTGAAGGACAGTTTGCAAGGTAATATCACCTTCGTATTGTGTTATTCTTTGTAATCACTGGTGTGCACGAGGGCACCTGGTAGGGGAAGCCCTGTGGCTGGTCCTTCTGACCTGGCGTCTCAGATGATATCACAATGAGGCTAATTGTTTACTCAGTCCAGATCCTAATGTCCTTGCCTGGCTCCAGCCCCTATGGGACTTTACCTGATTATTTCACTGTTATGACCAAGTTTAATGATGTCAGAATGTCCGGAGGTAATCATTTGGTGTGCTTGCTCTCGGCAACCCACACTACAATTATCTTGCATATATATTATTTATTTATTATTTCTATAGACACGCTAACGTCCATCATTTTTTTTTACAAGGACCGGTTTCAAAATGTGCGTCTCATTACTTTAGCGAAGGTTCTGTTGCATGGTTTTTGAAGGTTTAAAGTCCCGCTAACAGTAGCTAACTAGCTAACCACAGTCAAAAACATCGCTAACATCACAAACCTGCGTGCGTTTACCTACACTAAAAAACGTCAAAACATAACATACGTCTCTTTCCAGCAGCTAGCTAGCTTCCGGGAGATCGCTACCTAGTAAAAACTGCAGTAGTATGAGCTGCAGTAACGCTACAGACCCAGGCCATGGGGATAACGTATTATGTAGCTAGCTATGTTTCCAGGCTGTGAGATCAACACCATAGATATATATATATATAAACACGAGATGTCTTACGGCGGAGTCTAGAATGTCCGCACATGGCGGCCATCTTGCTACGGTGAACTGAATGAAGCACCAACCCAATGTTAAGCACACCTGACAATTTCCCCAGAAACTGTACCCTCTCTGATTCAGCCTTAATGTATGATACTTTATTATGATGATAGTTACACTATCTATGACTCCAAGTCATTGTGACTTACAATTGTCATTTCTCGTGATATTTCCAAAGGAATCTCTTCTTGTTCAATAATCCATTGCAGGTGCCCCTTTCTCTCCCTCCCTTTCCCTCCCTCTTTCTCTCCCCCTCCCTCTCTCTGTTTCTCTCTCTCACTCTCTCTGTCTTTCTCTTTCTCTCGCTCACTGCCACTGCTCCACCTTGAGAGCCTTGGGGTAGAGGGAGGCAATGAGAGAGGAGAAAGAAAGGGAAGGAGGAGAGAGAGAGGAAGTGGTGTGTGCATGTCAAGGATAGTGGGGCAATCAAAAGAAAGGAGGGAGAGAGGGGGGCAGAGAGGAGGAAGGAGGGAGAGAGGGGGGCAGATGGGAAGGAGAGAGGTGGAGGCAGAGAGAGAAAAGGAGGGAGAAAGGGGGGCAGAGAGGAGGAAAGAGGGAGAGAGGGGGGCAGAGAGGAGGAAGGAGGGAAAGAGGGGGGCAGAGAGGAGGAAGGAGGGAGAGAGGGGCAGAGAGGAGGAAGGAGGGAAAGAGGGGGGCAGAGAGGAGGAAGGAGGGAGAAAGAGAGGAGGATGAAGGAGGGACAGAGAGAAAGGAGGCAGAAGAGGATGCCTTTCATGCACCCAGCGTGAAGCCTGTGGAATGTCATTAGCCATAACAATGGGGTTCTGCTCTATTTGCCTGGCCTGCCTCGCCTCAGCTCTGAACTGTGCCACCCTCAGACGCTGTGGGACAGACAGACGGAGGGAGCATCCATCTCAAACCTCCTTGCCCTTCTTTCTGGGGACAGGCTGGCTGTAAACAACTGGAGTGGTCACAGAGGGGCCTGTGCCAGGGGCAGGTGCTACGAGTCATCCCAGGGGAAGGCCTCTTCAGGCGGGGTAGGATTGCCAGTGTGGCCAGTGTGAACCCACGTCACGGGATTCATTTTTTGGTTATCTTCGCTCCTCGGTTTGAGCGAATTGGAGGGTCATGGTCTTTTGTTCAGGAAACTGTGGGAAATATGGTGCCTGGCGGTACTAACAAGGGGGATGTGTGTGTGTGTGTTTGTGTGTGTGTGTGTCCATGTAACTCTTGTGATCAGTCCTGCGAATCACAACATGGGGAAAAGAAAGAGAATTACATTTATTTCACCACGCTTGCGCACCATGTTACAACTGAAAAAAACATCAAAACATCTTCATCTATAGAGTTTTGAAAAAGGAAATCACACTGTGAACCAAACAGATCGTGTGAGCCTACTGATGTGCTTTGGAGCATTGCAGCTCAGATGGAATAGAAGCATTAGTGACACGTTCATGTGAAGGAGGGGAGGCGTGCAGAAAGATGTCAGTCATGTCATCCCGCCCTGTTAAGCGTACAAAGGAAACGCCTGTTTGATGTGGTTGGATGTTAATTCGGTGAATACAAATGCAGGCTTTCTGTGATTGAACCCTTTCCTCAGTTTTGGAGGTATGATGTGTGATGGCATTAAAACTGCTGATCCAAAGGGAGCACGAGAAATACTTTTTACTGAAGGATTCACGGAGACAACATCATTTTAATTACATTTTCTATAGTGATATGTGCAGTGCTAACATTTGTATACAGCGCCGATCCCACTGCTTGTGAAAAACCCTCCAGTATGATGATCGCCTTTCTGGGAAACTGAAACGAGAGACAATCCAAACATATATCAGCGGGTTTGGTCATCTCAAAGCCTGCTGTAGGATGTGGGATTCCCCCTCCTCTCTTTTCTTCCTGTATGAGGGGCTGCTCTCATCTATCTCTCTCCTCCCTCCTCTCTCTGTTCCTCTGTCTCTCATTAGCAGTGCATGGGAAGGAATGCTCGGCTATCTGGCCCTCTTTGTTGTCACGACGACAGTGGCCCCAGCCATCCCAGCATGCTCTGGGCACTGTACATCATCACCCCCGCTCTCCCACGCTGCTTCAGCTCTGATCTGAACTCGACATCAAGTCATCCTACACCACAACTCAACACAATCGCAGCACTGCACAAAATCGCAAAGCACAGAATAGCATATCATAGCTTGCATCACACAGAATAACACAGCATTGCATCTTCAGCCCCGCGGTAGCTACTACACCACCACACTCAGCCCAGCACATGTTCCACCGTACGGTTCCTAAATCTGGTCTGAATGAGCCGTGATGATCAAGTGTTCTTAACGACGAGCAGAAGGCTTCCTGTTCTCTGTCGTCTTGATGCGGTCTTCTGTGTGTCAGTATTCAGAGTGTCTGGCAGTCTTCAGTGTGTCTGGCAGTCTTCAGTGTCTGGCAGTCTTCAGAGTGTCTGGCAGTATTCAGAGTGTCTGGCAGTCTTCATTGTGTCTGGCAGTCTTCAGTGTCTGGCAGTCTTCAGAGTGTCTGGCAGTCTTCAGTGTCTGGCAGTCTTCAGAGTGTCTGGCAGTCTTCAGTGTGTCTGGCAGTCTTCAGAGTGTCTGGCAGTCTTCAGAGTGTCTGGCAGTCTTCAGAGTGTCTGGCAGTCTTCAGTGTCTGGCAGTATTCAGAGTGTCTGGCAGTCTTCAGAGTGTCTGGCAGTCTTCAGAGTGTCTGGCAGTCTTCAGTGTCTGGCAGTCTTCAGAGTGTCTGGCAGTCTTCAGTGTCTGGCAGTCTTCAGAGTGTCTGGCAGTCTTCAGTGTCTGGCAGTCTTCAGTGTCTGGCAGTATTCAGAGTGTCTGGCAGTCTTCAGTGTCTGGCAGTCTTCAGAGTGTCTGGCAGTATTCAGTGTCTGGCAGTCTTCAGAGTGTCTGGCAGTCTTCAGTGTGTCTGGCAGTCTTCAGAGTGTCTGGCAGTCTTCAGTGTCTGGCAGTCTTCAGTGTCTGGCAGTCTTCAGTGTCCTCTCCATCTGTCGTTGGTAGTTTCCAGTCTCCGCTCGCCATGCTGCGGATGTGCTCTTCAAGACCGGGCGCTGGTGCTGATCTGCCTTGATCATGCCAGTGACTGTACACAGTTTGATGGGCTTCAGATGTGCAACATAACACACACCTGTTCTGTGTTTGTCTGGAGGGGAGGGGCAGGTTTTCCAGATCTGCACCAAAATCAGACGATTACTGATTAGTGATCTAGGAGAGTTACCAGCAAGGTCGCAGTGCCTCTCTGCATCTCACCAAAGCCAAGCAAAACATGTAAACAAGCCCCAAAATAATACCCAAATCCTTTGAGACGATTCCTCAAGGGGGCTTAGAAGAAACGTAATGAACTAAATGAACCAAACAAGCAGAGGCTGAAGAGATGCTCGGAGCCCAGGGTTCGCTGTCTGCTCTGGGGGCTGTCAGACCTCCGGTTTGGTTCAGTCAGAGACGTATCATTACCTAGTTTTTTCACTGTTTTTGTTGTAATTTTTTGCTAAGATTTGAAGCTGTGAGCGCAGACGCGTACACACACACTCTCTCTCTCTCACACACACACACACACACACACACACACACACACACACACACAGACAGTAGAGTGATGGGAACCTGGCGTTATGAAACATTTCCCAGGAGGTTCGGAGACTGAAGCAGTGTCACGTAGATCATTTTCTCATTTCTCAGTGTGATGAAAGCTTGTTTAGAGAGCCCCCTGCCTCTCTCTGCCCCTCTCTCTCCTCTTTCTCTCTGTCTCCTTCTCTGTCTCTCTCTCTCTTCTTTCTCTCTGTCTCCTTCTCTGTCTCTGACACTTTCTCTCCATTCCCTGTGGATGCTCACTTAAGTGTAAAGAAGTTGAGGAAACAAAGCAGATAGAATGAAGATGCTCAGTATTAAAACTGTCAAGACCGATAGCAGACATGCTCTGTTGTGCCTGTGGACAACTGATAGATGTATACACAAACTTACTTATGAACACTCATGGTAATCTAATAGAGCAGTAATACTCATCCTTATTTACATAATTCCACATTACACAGACACATGGCTGTTAATGATCAATGCGTCAAAGAGAGAGAGAGAGAGAGAGAGAGAGAGAGAGAGAGAGGGAGAGAGAGAGAGGAGAGAGAGAGACGCTTTATGCCACATCGTCCAAAATCATTTCTGCCCAAATTTCTAAACCACCAGCTGCCTTGAAAAAAAAAAAACATGCTGCAGAACCGAGATACACCCTCCTTTGTATGGAGTGTAGAACAGCAGCACGCACACTCGCTCAGTTTGAGCTGAAGTGAAGGAACAGACCAGAGCCGTCCTGGTTGTGAGGGACACCTCTGTGTTGTGGCCTCCCAGGCCGGCAGACGTGGTCTGGCATGGGGAGGGAGATAAGGACGCCCCGCCCCTGACGGTTGTAGCCGTCCCCCCCGCCCCCGCAGAGCAGCAGACGTGTGACAGATCAAGTAAGGTAACGGTTGTTTCTGGGAGGAACATACGGAGGCATTGCACAAACAGCACTGCTGCCTGGAGATAGCAGGGGAAAGCAGGGAGAGGAAGGGAAGGAGGGAGGGGGGGGAGGGGGAGAGAGAGATTGAGAAGAGAGAGAAAGAGAAAAGAGGAGGGAGAGATAGAGACAGAGAGAGGAGGAGAGGGAAACGGAGGGGAAGAGAGATAGCGAGAGAGAAGGACACAGAGAAAGAAAGTCACAGAAAAGAAAAGTAAGAGAAAGAGAGAGAGAGAAGTATGCCTTGGGACTGGCACGTTTACCCTGGTCTCCCAGCGCCTTCTCCCAAATGCAATTTAGAGATATGCATCAGCAGCAGCAGCAGCAGTACCGAGGCAAAAGCACCAACCCCCATCTCCCAGTCCCCCCACCCAGCCCCCTGCCCCCCTCTCCAGCCCCCAGACACCAAGACCTGGAACAGCCAAACCTGCATCCTGACCATCTCTGATAACCTCTCCTTCTGCAAGGGCTGGGCCAAACCCAGATTGCCAGATCCTTTCTGCATGGCTTGGCTCCCTTCGGCTGGTGGGTTTGGGGAATTCTGGTGTGTTGATTATGCTGTGTTTGGGATGTTGAGGGGCAGGTAGACGGCTCCAGTTGTCAGGGTTGGTTATGTATCGTTTGGCTCCACACAGGATCCTGCCTTCCTAACAAGGTCAAACATGACCTGTAGCATCGTGCAATTTGGATTGCTTTAGTACAATTACAACTATCGCCCTCAGTCAGTTAATAAATGTCTCCCCTCTTCTCCTCCAGTTAATCCCATTCTCTGATAAGAACCCAGATGTTCCATAACCCAGAGCCTCAGAGAGGACAGCTCACGCTACAGTATGCCACACACTCACCACTCATGTTCATTCAAATGCGACCGACCATGCCCCCATTTCCATACAGACAAAATATTATCCTGGAAATAAGGAATGGTACAGAGCTCTCCAACCCATGAGACATGCTGTAGGAGACGAGTGGTTCTGGTCAGGGGGCACGGTTATGAAGTGCCACAATGCATTTGATTGTGTGAACAGAATGTGAGTAGGTAGGTTCTCTGGGATTTGTAAGGTAATGAAAGCGACACTCACTGCAAAGGCCTCTATCTCATTTGGTCCGACATGCGTTTGCCCATAATGGCGGGCCACAGGGAGTCAAGTGCTGTGAACGTCCCTTCTCCCCCATCTAATGGGAGTCTCACGCCGTTGTCTGAATGACTTAGCAGGAGCCTGGTGAGAGGTGCTGAACATAGCCTGGCTCGGGGAGCTCCACCAGATGGTGTATACATGTGTGTGTGTGTGTGTGTGTGTACATGTGCCTCTGTGTGTGTGTGATCTGTCAGCCACTGGAGAGTACCTTGCTTGTGTCACATCCTGTCTCTGACACACACACACACACACCTTCCACTGTCGTTGCAGCAGGCCACGCTTGATAATATTCTGGGCCTGGTGCAGTCATCCTGCCTTCTGACTGATGTCTTCCTCTGCATCTCCTAAACCAACGGTCCCATCGGCCTTGGTAAACATGGAACACGGAAAGTCATTTAGCCTGAGACGCTCCCCCCGGTGTCTATGCTGGGCGTTCGGCACGGGCCCAGAGGACGCCTCGACGTGGAGAAGACCAAGAAAATATGCCCTTCGTTTGGGTACAGAGCACCATGCGCTTCTCACTCTGTCTCTTTGTCTGGTTTTCCGGCTGTGTGTCTATCTGGTTGTATACAGGTCAACCTGTTTTCCTGCCTGTCTCTCTACCCAACTCTCGTCTGTCTGCCTGTCTGTCTGCCTGGAGGATGTCGAGGCCATTAGATGTGAAGGACACCTGATACAAGCTACTTCTAACATCAGGGTGTGTCTCATCTCCAACAGTCACTCTAATTGTGAGGCGGTAATCGATGCAGTTCAATTCTAATTAAGTAAGGGACATGTCTCTGCATGATGGCAACACAAATGTAACACGAGACCCCTGCTTTGTGGGGCAATTGTTATTACAGCTAATTGTTGCAGGAGGAATGACATCAATTGTAATCATTTTAGAGCAGCCTTCTCACTGGTGAAGGAATGGCTGTATCCCAGTACCGTTCTCATTCTGATACATCATGCTGAATGTTGAACATGTGACATACAGTGTGAGGTAGAGGGACGAAACCGCCAAACAACTTGTAAAAGCGTCAACAAATGTGAAACAAATGAGACTATTTTACTGACAGACGAAGCAGGGTGTGAAGCGTGGGATTGTGTGAGGTGAATGGCAGAGCTGCGGTGTTTACTCCAGCAGCACCACGAGCCAGACTCTACCTCATCCTACATGAAAGACTGGCCCCGTTTCAAAGTTGCAGAAGAGAGCACTGTTTGCAAAACATCTGTGCGATAAGGCTCTGGGCGGCTTAAACTGACATTTCATTCTCTCTGTCTCGCTTTCTCCTATCCCTCGCTCGCTCGCTCTCTCTCCTCTCTTTTTTCTATCTGTCCCTTTCTGCTCTTTCTACCGTTCTCCCTCTCCTCTCCCCTCTCCTCCCCCCTCTCCTCTCCCCCCCCTCTCCTCTCCTCCTCCCTCTCCTCTCCTCTCCTCCCCCCTCTCCCCTCTCCTCCCCCTCTCCTCTCCTCCTCACTCTCCCCTCCCCCCCCCCCTCTCCTCTCCTCCTCCCTCTCTTGTCCTCTCCCTCTCCTCCCTCTCTCTAGCTATCTCTTCATGCCTCAGAGTCACGCCGTGACTGGAGCTCTCCTCTGGGCTCATGAGGCCTCCTCTCTGATACTATTCAGAAGTGAGCCCCTCGGATTTGTTTACTTAATCCAATATTTATGCTCTGTGTACGCGAGCGAATGCAAAACAGTCTGTGCCTCCAACAAATAGACGCATAGACCCGTCTGAGATAAATATGAAAATAATTTCAAGCGGTAGAGAGTAGAAAAATAACGGTATTAGAGAATTCTGGCGTGAAGTGCACGAGGAGGGAGATAGCCTTTCCCGACCCTGGTAGGAATGATCTCAGCAGGAGGGTAGAATTTGTTTAACATTCCCTTGTTCATTTGCCTACAGCTTGTCGACAAAAGGATAGCGCTTGTGTGCCACACGATTAGTCACATGGCACTGGAAGTATGTCGAACGACATCAAGGAAATGCAAAGTTCCCCCGTCTGTGGCTTTGGAACTTCATTAGATTAGAGGTTCAGATCTTTGTTCCCTCAACATGATCATGCAGTTGTTTACACACCAAAGCCTTAGCTTGGCTGTGCAACAGTACAAGGCAGCATGCTCCTTCGGTCGTTCCCAACCCAAATCATGATTTACCTGAAGTACTTAGAGATGCATCGTGTTAGCGTTAGCTTCCTCTCCACAGCATGGTTGGTTAGGCTGCGGTGTGTCTCCTCCAGGACTGACACAGTGTGGGCCCTCCTCACAGCTCCTCTCATCCCAGGCCTAGCCCCTCTCCAGCGGAGTGGTATCAGGGTCCTGCTGCCTCCTCTCTGGAGCTCACACAGCCATAAGAAGTGAGCACCACCCATATGTCCACCCACCCACCCTCCGCCCACCCTCCGCCCAGTCAACAGGCCTGCGGACCAGGCGGAGCGAGCGTCCGGGGTAGCCTTGCCACCAGGGAGAGAGGGACCCCTGCTAAGGCTGTCACCGGCCTGGCTGGCGAGGTGTGAGTGCCACTTGGGGACAGCAAGTGTGGTCAATCTGTTCCTGGATCAGTATTTGGCGAGCGTCACAGTGCTGCAATACGCGGCCAGTTACCCGTTTTCCTGAACTGAATCTTTAGCGAACGTGAAGAGGATTTCTGTCTTGCCTTTTCTTGCCGAGTTTGTACAGACTTGGACGACAAGGGACTGGAGTCCCTTCAACTGGCCTGTCACAGAGCTCTCTCCGAGGTCACGTCAGTGTTAAAGATGGATGAATACGCATCAGGACAGTGCTTCAGAATAAAAGACCTAAACCGAACTCTGACTTGGGATTAGAACGTGACCCTACGGTTGGTTAGTTTCTCATTGTCTTCGTCTCCAGCAGAACACCTGGCTGGTCCCCTGCTCCTCCTTAACTGAATTTGCTGTGGGTAAGTTCCCCTGCATGGCTGACAAATGACATCAACTGTCAGTTAGTCAGAGGAATGTCTTCCACATATAAACATCTCACGACATTCTGTCACTCTGCTTCTCTGCAACCTGGCTGTTTTTTTTCCCAGGGGGAATTTGGATGAGTTGATTTCTGATTGACACAGTCAACATTCCAGACATAATAAGAAGAACATTATTTATATAGCACATTTGATACAAGAATTGCAGCTCAATGTGCTTTACATAAAATCAATAAAAACAATAATAATAAAAACAATAATACAAGTGATAAAAGTAATACAAATAAATGAATAAAAACAAAGCGTCCTTCTTCGTGTTCATTACTGTTCATGGTCAGCGATGACAAGACCCATCGGATTTCATCCAGAATTTCACTCCAAGACGAAACTTTACGCATACAATGATGTGTAAAACATAATATATTCTAAATTTTAATTAGTTGTTAGGCCATTGCTTATCATCAAAGGACATGTTAATGACTCTTGATGTGGGTTGGGTGGGTTGTCTAGAAGGAGATTAAATGTCAACTTTAAGCTTTATCTTACATCTGTAGGCTGAATATAGTATGAGGGTCGCCACCACCTTAAACCCTGGGTGCAAGCAATTTAGGGAATTAATGAGAATATTAATTAGAGTTTCTCATTAGCAGAGCCTGTTGTTTTAGTAAATGAGTTTAACGATACAGTGCCCTGCAGGCCAACCCTTTCCCAGCAGAAAGACACACGGCCCTGGAACCTGTGGCAAGATACACATGAGAGAGACAAAGTGAGAGAGGGAGAGAGAGGTAGAGAAGGCAGATGGTCCAAGAGAGAGAGAGAGGGAGAGAAGTAAAGGACACAAAAATTATGGAAAGTAAGGGGCAAGAAACAGAGATGAAAAGACAAAGAAAACGAGCGAGAGAGAGAGAGAGAGAGAGAGAGAGAGAGAGAGATGAGAGGACTCGGTGGGGGTAAGGGTGGCATGTTTGATCATGAACGGCAGTGATATTTACATAGTTAATACCTAACCCAGATACGGCGAGCACACAATTAATATCAGATCCCTTTTCTGCTGCCACTAATTAGGAAACAGTCTCAACTCATCTGGGATCCCTCCCAGAGCCTGGGTGAGAGAGGGGGGGACTACAGGCTTACGGTGCCCTCCCCCTCCCCTCTCCCTCCCCATATCAACATCACAGTCAGTATTTGTCCATAGCACAACTCACCATAGCTGAGTCATGTACCATTCATGTGAATGCTATGAAGCACTTTGGGTGCACCTGATTCCGCTGTGCCAGGAGTCTAGGGTGTCGTCAGGAGGGGGGGGGGGGGGTGAGGGGAGCTGGATAATCAGCCCATCGCAGTTTTGACATGGGGGTCCAGATCCTGCTGGAGAGACAGCCAGGTGTTGCGATTCACAACGTTCTTTATTAACCCACATCAGTATTGAAATTTATTCTGTCAGCACAGCTGCCGTTCCCAGGAGCAAGTTTTCCCCGCTTTCGTTTTCACTCTTGTTTTCAGTGATTGAATCTTTCTGTTTTCAAATCTTTCCCATCTTTCTCTCTCTATTGTTCTTCCATCTTTATTCTCTCCCTTTTCTTAAAGCCAGAATACAGTTCCGTACACATTTAGAAAAGAAGTGATCACAAAAAGGTTGAGATGAACACAGAGAGGAAACCTACATCACATAACTCCCATGGGAACACCAAACAAAACGTCAAATCAGTCACCGTGGCAACACAGAAACCTCGTCCTTTACACTTCCTTTACACTTCCTTTACACTTCCTTTGGAAATCCACAACTCAGTTTTACAAATGGAACTCCATCACTGTAAATGGGTTCTTCTATCCCCAATGTCCAATCACATTACCTAATCCAGTGCCAATTTGCATGAGTGACTCAAGGAGACTTAACACTGTCAAAATAAAGCCTGGCTTTTTTGCCTGCTATTGATACCACAGCTTGGTGAGGGTCTTCTCCCCAAACAGACTCTTATCTATTGTTGTGGCAAACAACGGCTTCCGTATTGAGATGTTTTTCTCCGTGGGGGAGGAGTGATGAAATGTGAAATGTGTCGTTTTCCATCAGGTTTTCAAATGCGTCCGACAAACAATGCTGTGAGGAATTACTGTCATCCCTTTGCACCACACCAGAGAGAGAGAGAGAGAGAGAGAGAGAGAGAGAGAGAGAGAGAGAGAGAGAGAGAGAGCATGGAGGGAATGAGACAGATAGACAGAGGTAGGGGAAAAGAGCGAGATAGAGAAAGGAGTGAGAGATACAGATTTAGGGCGAAAGATAGAGCGAGAGAGGAGAGGGCGAGAGAGACACAGGTAGGGTTAGAGAGAAGGGGGGAGAGAGACAAAGAGAGGGAGGGAGGGAGGGACCCAGGTCCTTTCCCACAGCATATGTGTGCATGTTCCAAGCTGTTCTGTATCTTCAGCTGGAAAAACAAAAGAAGTGAGGCCAAATCAAGCAGTGTCACCCTCCCTCCTCTCCGCCCCCGTGTAATTGACAGTTGCAGACCTCGGCATTGGAAAATGCCAGGGAGAAAATGAGAAAGATGAGGGAGGGAAAATAATTGAGACCCTAATTTACTGCACACTCCCCCAGTTATATATGCTGTATCTGTTTACCATAGCAACACACACACACACACACACAGATTCTCTCTCTCTCTTTCTCTGTAAATGTCAACATTTGATTGACTGTGGGCTGAAGGAATGAGGAATATCAATTCTGATAATAATTGGAATCACAAAATGTTCCACCTTATTGTGCCTATCGCAGTGACAAAGAACCATCTTATTATTAGACAGTCACACACAGTCTACTGACTGCACATCGTAGGGGTAGTCGTTCAGTCTAGCTCTTTCTCTCTCCACTGTGACTATGACACCAGGAGCTAGTTTACTAATTGTGACCCACCTGAACCACAGTGGAAACCCTCATATTATTATCCTGTTAACATTTAATCATATCAGCTAACCAGAGCATTTGATGGAGGAAAGACAGGCTGACATCCAACATTAAATGGAGGAAAGACAGGCTGACATCCAACATTAGGTAACTCCCCGCCATGCTCTCAGATCCTCCGAACATAACTAATGGCTTTTGACAGTCTCTCAGAAAGGGAAATGTAAATGAACAAGGATGTTACCAGACGCTCCAGATTGATAATATCAGAAGGTCCTGTAATGGGATCAGATGGTATGATGCCTTAGATAAGGTGAGTAGTAATTGAATGCAGTGTTTCCCCAGGTGTCTGCATGAGACTAGGGGTTGATCGAAGCACGGGGGAAAGGATGGGAGGCGGAAATGGATAAGTATTGGTTTGTGAGAACTAAACTGATTTTCAGATGTTTTAAATATGGTCATAGAAAAAAATATTCCTGATCAGCCCTGACTAGAGTTATTTTCTTCTTTCTTTTGAGCAACAGATGTGAATTCATCACTTATTCTCGGTCCAAAGTTTGAGGTACCTCTGGCTATAATTTGTGAGTTCTATTTCATCATCTCCTCTCAGGTACACCCCAGGCCCAGGTGTATTAGCGTTGACGCATACTTCAAAACCCTACCTTGTCCTTTTGTAATTTCTTACCAAGTACACCCCTAAAGAGAAGTACTCAATAGATTCTGAGAACAAAGTCCCTAAAATAGATGTCACTTCCTGCCTCCCTGTCAGATTAGTTTTTAAAAGCATTTTTTAAGTGCTTCCCGCCAAGGCATTACAATGGCTCATGGAACAGGAAGTAGTATTAGCTAAATAAGTGGAGGAAAGGGACAAAAGTGCACTCAGTGCTGAAGACAAGGAGGCGGAGGTGTTGTGAAAATGCCTGTATTCACCTGTCTGCTCATACGGATGATACTCTGCTACTGATGTTACCACCATCGCTGGCGAGTGATGTGGGAGTCTGGAGTCATTAGTCCACTCTGGTCAATTTGCTCCAATTGCACAGGGCAATCGCTGAGCGGATTTGTGTCTTTGGGTGTAGGGAGGTGAAGGACTAACTACCTTGGCTGGGCTCCACAGAATCTAAAGATTTTTTCTTTTCTTTTTTTCAGTCAACTGCAATGCCAGTCTATAGAGGACAGAGGTGAAAACTAAATTAAGATATTTCATGTTGTTTAGAGCCTGGAGTGGATCCTGCTCATTCAATTGAATATTGGAAAAATGTATGAAAAATTATATGCTGCACAAAAAAACTGAAACACGTGCGATCACATGGCCTCCAGTGTTTGGCATTGGGTCCAAAAGTCGTCCGGTTTCTTAGGAAACAATCCCAGCATACAGACTCAAATTAGGCCAATTATTTCACATCCCAGCTCCGTCCCCCCCATCCCATAGACGGGGGCTGGTGAGGGATGTTGCACTTAGGGTCCGTCTAAAAGGTTCACTAAGGCCTGGGTTTTGATGGCACCCAGGGCTAATCAGATTCCCGGGTAATTCCAATGGCCGTAATTGAGCACGGTAGCTTGTCTGCGGCTATTCAGTTTGTTCAGAGGGATTCAACTAACTTAATCTACTGCCGGATAATTGTTGGTTGAATTGTTTTATTATCAAGGGACTTAGACGCTGTTCTAGTATTTTCCCTCTTCAACAGAAACCTTTGTCGTGGGCCTGACTATGAACCGCTCTGACACACGAAGATGCATGCTAGGTCCTGAGTACCACCTGTTTCTCTCTCTCTCTCTCTCTCTCTCTCTCTCTCTCTCTCTCTCTCTCTCTCTCTCTCTCTCTCTCTCTCTCTCTCTCGCTCTCGCTCTCTCGCTCTCTCGCTCTCTCGCTCTCTCTCTCTCTCTCTCGCCCTCTCGCTCTCTCTCTCTCTCTCTCTCTCTGCGTCTTTGCATTACACATCTCCTCTGTTCTCCTTTGTGTCCGATTGTTTCCAGTTCCAGATGATTACCGTTCGCTAACACGCCATCAACACGCCGCGGCCCAAACAGGAAATCTCAGCGAGGTCTTCTGCAGATCCTCTCTGTACTTCTGTACCGTAGCAGGGACAGGAAGTGGGCTTGGGCACCTGTTTGCTGACTTCCTGAACCGTCCGGTTTGTCCATCAAAGGATCTCGAGTCAGGGTGCAGGTTGTTTTCCTCAGTCGTTGATAAAACAGCCTTGAATGTAAAATTGCACTGCAGTCTCAAAAGGCACAATACAAAATATTTTTTTATTTTAATTTTAATGAAAAGAGGCAAGACCTTCACAATTGAAATGTGTAATTTGTGCTATCTGCCAGTGAAACTCACCAAAAACAGTCCCCAGTCTGTGTCTGACCTGTTTAAGACCAGATTATGTTTATGTCAGTAGAATTTGCTGCCAACAGTTTTTCCACTTAGCTCATTGCTCAATATTCCCCTCCAGGGTCATGCTCTGAAGATAACAAAAATGTACATATGTGTTACGACACAAACTCCACTTGTGCAGCAGAATGAGTTGATTCTTGTGCGAGAAGTTTCGGAAGGGCATAATTTTGAGGTCATGAATCTGTCATTGTTTTCAAGGTTTGCTGACACCGTGAAAGTCCCTAGAAAAATATGTGTAGCAGGACAGTCATTGCTGCAAAAACAACTTGGACTCCCACACCAGTGTTGAAACCATCATGTAACAAAACTGCAAAACATCTGTCAGTTCTTCTCGGAAGATATAACGGAAAAAACTGAATAAAAATAACAGTTGGACTCCAGCAAACAAACTATATTTGACTAGGCATCTCACAGATGGTATTTCTTTTTCACTATCTGTTCCTAGTATTGATTCAAGCCCACAAAAAAACACATTTCTATTATTGGGCTTTTATCCGGTTTCTGATGCAGCATACCTTAGAGATGAGGCAGGGCCAATCTAACTGTTCTCTACATTCAAAGACAGTCTTATTCTGTGACCTTCAAGTGGTAGCCAGGAGAGGAGGAGATGAGGGGGCCATGTATATAATGGGGGAAAGGAGAAGAAAAGGAAAACTAATCACAATGTGAAATCATCAGAGGGGTATCATCTGGCCTCCTAACTGAAGAGTCCTCTCCTCTGCTTATTTCTACTCTCACCTCCCCTCCTTTCCCCCTCTCCTCTACCCTCACCTCACCTCTCCTCTCCCCTACCCTCAACTCCCCCACATGGATCATCTTGCATTAATACCAGCCTGGTCTGAAGGAGGACAAGGCCTGCATTACCAAGGGAACTCATTTGTATTAGGCACCAACAGCTGAGAGCACAGATGCCTTTTCTCAGGGATAGACAGACAGAGGGAGGGAGAGAGACAAAGACACAATGTCAAATATTGGTATGTTATTAGCCTGTCCAGTTGTTAGAAGGTAATCACAGACAAGGAAGCAGTAATATGTGAACATCCTGGAACTGTTTTCCTGCTATGAGCATCCCTTCAATACCCTTCCTCCTCCCACTGTTCCAATATTCTCCTCTTTTCAGTCCAAACTAGGTTTTCCTGTGTCTGTCTGCAGACTGTAAAAAAAAAAAAAAAATAGCTCTTAGTCTTTATTTCCATCTCCCCTGCTGTCTCTGGTAAAGACATTGACAGGGTGTATGAGCAGGTGTATGAGGGGTTATCATGAGGAAAGGACCATTATGTCCTCCTGTCTCACCTTAGGGGGCTGCCCAGGATAATTACCCCCCCCCCCCCCCCCACCGATCAGCCCGTTCCCCAACTGGGGGTTAGGAGTCTGGGCTGCGGGCTGATCCCTCCTCTCCCTGCACAGTCTCTGTCTTGTCCTACATTCGAACACGGCCCCTCTCTTGCTCAATTACCACGGGGTTGGGGAACGTCACCTGACACCATCTGGCAGACAGAGAGAAATGCTCTCCAGCCACCAGGGGTTCTGAGCTTACACAACTGTAAAAAGGGAAAGGCGGTTGGCGGGTGTTTCGATCCATTCCGAATGCCGTCGGGGCTCTGACGAAGGAAGGCCTTTCACGCTGATGGGAGTCAGATGGCTGAGCGGTGAGGGAGTCGGACTAGTAATCAGAAGGTTGCCGGATCGATTCCCCGCTGTGCCAAATGACGTGTCCCTGGGCAAGGCACTTCACCCTACTTGCCTCGGGGGGGGGGGGAATGTCCCTGTACTTACTGTAAGTCGCTCTGGATAAGAGCGTCTGCTAAATGACTAAATGTAAATTATGGATAAGGATGGGAAGGAGGGAGTCCAGTAGAGCATGTGAGCTGGAACCTTCACAACAGCTGTGCGAGGCGTCATGAAGGCCCCGCTCAGACAGGTGCTGGCTGACATGGAAACAAGGACGCTGCCAAAACCACAGGCCTTATTTCTTGTTCTCTGGGACGGGGTGGGGTGGGGTCTATTTACGGATGACCTCTGGTGTCCTTCAAGTAAATTAGTCCGAGCACAACTGCCAAAACTGGAGCCCCCCCCCCCCCCACCCCTGCTCCACGCTCCCCTGTCTTGCTTCATTCCGATCTTGACGTTCAGACAACACGTAATGAGAGAGGAACCCAATCGAGCGAGGGAATAGAAAGACCGTTCATCCGTTGAGTCGGCCACAGCCAGTGATGAATCAGTTAGCATTCTAAACAGCTCTTCAATCAAATTGGGCAATTGCCTTTTTTTGAAACATGCTGTTTGGAGTAGGTGACAGGTCTCTACCTCACCCCACCCCCCTTTTAAATGAAGTCTGATTTCAATATGAAAGTAGAGCTTTTGACATGATAAGCTCACAAGAGACCCAGAATTGGTCACAGCTAAATGGTTTGGGGTCCTAGGGGCTTGGATTTTTCTCCAAACCCCCACGTCCCTTGCCTCCACCAATGCATAATGGCCTGTATGTTTTCCATATATTACCCAGATGGGGGTGTTAAGACAATACGGTTGCCCACCAGTGACAGACGCAGGACACCGCCCAGGCCCCTGTGCTGCTGGAACTAATGGGAATCCTGAAGAACACTGCAAGGTTCACAAATTCAGAGACGATAACCACAATGTCACCAAATGTCCTATGGAGACTGTGTCTGCTTTGTGGCCCCAAAGACAAAGAGAGGAGGTTTGTTCCTATTTAACTTAATTGTATTAGGTGTGACTACCAAGCACTGTGTCATGTCTCAAGCCAACCTTTTCAGTAGCCTATACTGCATAATCTCACACTTTCACATATGAAGTTCAGAGAAATAGCTGGGAATCTTTTGCCCGCTATCACAAGACTGTGATTGACCTACTTTATCCAATATCAAAATAGTCTGAGAGTTCCCCAAGCTCTGTCACACATAGAACTTGGGTTGTGTGGCTGGTATTACAGCAAGTCTCAGGGCAGATGCCTGATGTGTAATGTTGGAGTGAAGCAGAGATGCAGGAGGACTGGACACTCCTCCTGGCCATACCTTGCTGGGTCGGGTGGTTTTCAGGTCGGCACACAACACAAATATCAGGCCCAACGGGTGCTATTTCTGTCTGGACACCTGCTTGAGGCTGGCAGGGGTGGCAATAGGCCACAAGCCTGTCTTCAAAACCAGCATGCAACACCTGTACTCTTGTCATAAGTGACGGGCCCTGGCATGCTACTGCAGCAACTGGATATGAGGTGCTGACATGCCCAGTGTCACTGGCTGTGTAGTCAGTAGTACATCGTGTCTGGTATGTGGGACTGGCTGGTGCGGCGGCTCGTGTTGTTAAGGCCGAAGGATCTCAGGAGACATGTCTGTTGTGTCAGGGCTGTGAAAAACATTTTTGGTTTGGTTCGTAACCACTTCTGCTTCACGCATATGTTACATGGTTCAAGTTCATGGCTTTGTATGCGCAGTCCTTGTTTCAATAGAGATCAAAAAGGACGTTTATATTTACTGAAGGTCCATGTGGGAGAGCCTCAGACCATGTACTGTAAATATTGTGAACCCTGTAGTCTGCTGGCTGAGTTCATGGCCAAGAGCACTAATAGCGTCTCTCTGAAAAGAGGGGTCTCTTTCTGTGCTTATGAATAGACCCTCAGTGTGTTCCACCATTACAGTCATTCTTAGAAATACTTTTCTTCTTTTTCTGATAATTCTGTTAGATGGTTTTGCAAGACCAGAAAGGCATGTTTGATACAGTAGTTATAGATTTACATAGGCCTACTTAAAGTTAGTTATTTATTGGCCTTTCTTAGTTTGTGGAAGCAAATCAATTACATAATGTTTTGAATTTTATAAGCCATTGAATACTTAATACTGACATTTAAAGAACAACGAATTTGTTGGTTTTGAATTCATTCAATTAAAATATGAAGTTATAAAAAAATAATCCGATATTCAGGATGCTCATATTTGAATGGTGAAATTCAGATAAAAAAAAATCTAGTACAAAGAAATTCAATACAAATTCAAATAGAAATAAAACACATTTTTGGGTTGGATTTTTTGTTGTCTAATTTCACCATTCAAATTTGAGCAGCCTGAATTTTGTTCTATTAGAATTTCAGTAGGTATAATTTTTTCAGCTCAAATGTTAAGACTCCAATTTTTCCGGATCAAAATTTTCCATCTCAAAAGTAATTTGATAATTATTTGCTTCCACGTTAGTTATTTCTTCGGCCCTTATTGACACATACTCATTAAGCGAATTGCTTTCGGAGTTTGCATTGTGCTCGTCAGCGTTGCAGTAAGCATCCAGTATAGTTTGGTGCAGTTGTGCCCTCTGTAATGCCCTAGCCATGCTCAGGGTCCTATAAAGGCTGTCTAATGGCATCTTACTGACGCTGTCCAAACGCCGCATAAACCTTCATTACTGGGGTCTCTCTGTCTGTTCTCTGACCCTGCCCAATGGCCAATCAAAGTCATTACCTCACCAAACCGCCAAAGACAACTGGCTGTCACTGGGAGGTTTGACTAAAAACCAGCCCAGGATTGGATTAGGAAGTGAAGGAGAGCGTAACAGGATATCCCCTAACGATGTGGCGTGGCAGCCAGGAAAGCCATGCAGTCTGTGATGAATCTGAAGATTTGGTCCCATAAATTACAATTATTTGCGCTAGAAAGCCACTTAGCATCCCAGCATCTATCAGTCGCCCCATATGGCGCAGAGATTAACCACGCTTTTCCCCTCCCTCTCTCTCTCTCTCTCTCTTTTTTTCTCGCTCTGTATCTCCCGCACTTACTCTCTTCCTCCACCAGAATTTTTTGTAATAATGGACGGAGGAGGAGGATGTGGTGTGTTTGGAGCTGAGGGGTGGCAGCTGTGGAAGAGGAGGTATAAATCACGCAGACTAAGAAAGTTCTCTAAGACGGCACGCATCGCCACTTGCACGACAAGTTTCAGGAGAACTTGTCTCCTCTGGGTTTGTTTGGTGTTTTCTTCTACAGTCAAACTTTCCACCTTTTAACTCGTCCTCTAACATGTGACATTCCAGTCCTTGAGAATTCCCCTCAAATGTTTACAACATACAGCAGGCAATTTGGGGCCAACTGTTTATTCCTTCAATATTGACAAATAACAAAGTTTGGGTGCGTTCTATAGGTATGGTACACTATGGCAGTTTGTTCTAAATGTGCATGCTTCTTGCCAAGCCAAAGCAAGTTAAAGCATTAAATCCAGACTGCACAGAGTACATTATGCCAACTTGTAAGGAGAATGTTAAAGCAATCAGCAAGTTTTAGAAACCTTAATAACCTATACGGCAACAACTGCTCCTGCCTTAGTCCCACTGTTCATTTCGACTTTTGTGTTTTGACCAAATTAACTGAAAACTTTATGCTAGTCAAGTTACATTGACATTCCCCTGCGGAAATATCACACAGTCCACCCTTGTTTGAAAGAATAATGAAATGAAAAAGGAAACTGTTTAGGTTTTCTGGAAATTACATTATGGCGTACACTTCCATGTAATATTCATAACCTGCACTTGGCTCGATTGTGTGTGTGCGTGTGTGTGTGTGTGTGAATGCATGTGTGTGAGCAAGTGCCACAGTCTAAATTGTTTTCATATGCTATCTTTTTTCCTAACTCGTTTGAGATTCCAATTCATTGTGAAAGTGGTTGGCCGTTTCCCCTCGAAATCAAGGCCGAAAAAAACTAGCAAATCTGTTTGCGAAATCCCACTTGAGCAGAGCGACACATGCTCCGACAAGTTTCGAAGCCAACACTTGTACCAGGCTTTCTAATTTACAATTAGCGTGCGATTCCAAGTCCTAATTCGATCCTGGGCTAAACTAAATTTGCTAATTCATGTGGCCAGTCAGGCTTCAGCTAAAAATAGAATCCTTCAAGTTGTCCAGAAAGTGAGTGATTGAGTGAACCATTGAGGCTTGGTCTAAAGGAGCACATTAATGTCAGCTTCTGGACCGACCAAAGACAGGGAGGCCTCATCTGTCTATGATAAAGGGGGGAGGGTCGGCTGCTCTGGTCTGATTGGTCAGTTACTGCTCTGGTCTGACTGGTCAGTTACTGCTCTGGTCTGACTGGTCAGTTACTACTCAGGTCTGATTGGTCAGTTACTGCTCTGGTCTGACTGGTCAGTTACTGCTCTGGTCTGACTGGTCAGTTACTGCTCTGGTCTGACTGGTCAGTTACTGCTCTGGTCTGACTATAGCCCAGATGCTCATCCACCACTGGTCTTTGTCTTCTTCGCTGGTTAACTCTGACTGGAGACCCTTTACACACACACACACACAGGCCACAATATGTAAACATTTTGAATGTTTGATAGAGAACCGGAGAAAGAAAGAAAACCTGTTTTTGGCAGACGCACAAGGCCTCAACGCTGAAGATAATGTGGCACTTATGTTTCGTCTCAGTCAAGTCCAAGTGCTTCACAGGGCACTGCTACTTTAGTTGTGCTTTTATCCCTGCTGTAAGATCTGTGTGACTTCCTAATGCTGTCCTGTGTCACGCTTGGAGCTGCTGGGCCAAGCAGGCCTGTTTCAATACTCAAGCAAATTAAAACCAAGCAAGGGTCGTGTTTATGCAAGTCGTCTGACACACAATCATAGCTGCTGGGCCAGATGTCTACCTGCGGCTGAACAGATGTTTTGTGAATTATTCACGCCCGCACCCCGTGGCAGTTTATAAAACTATGGAAAACTCGCGTAATCCATAACACTAACGGAGGCTGTGCATTGCTCTGTTGTTTAGAAAGGGTTCACAGCGTCTGAGTGTGTTTGTTTGAGTCCCTGCTGAAACACAAAGCGCAGACACACACAGTGCTGCACACACACACAAACACCCTCGGACACACACAAGATGACACACAGGAAGGTTCCAGACCAGGCCTGTGCACCTGAATGCAGCCTGCACACTGCACTGTGTGAAGATTATCAGTTGGTGAAGTGGGAATTCTGTGGAACTCCAATTATAAATTTGGCATCCATTTGTTTACTTTCCCAGATCTCAGGCAAACGAGATCTTCTTCTCCTCCTCCTCCTCTTCTCCTCCTCCTCCTCTTCTCTCTGTCCTCCTCTTCCATTAGAGCTGGTTGCTCATCTTGTCTCTCTGTAGACCAATGTCCTTTTATGGAAGAGGGTCTAAAAGGAGACACATGGTCCATGAATGAGGTTGCATTCCAAACTCTGATTAAAAATGTTTAGCTAATGGAATCTCCTGGTGTAGAAGCTCTATCGCTCTCCATCTGTCTTTTACCTCTTTGTGTCTCTCCCTCTTTCACTCTCTCTCGCTCTCTCTTTCATACTGAGTATCCTGTCATTAGAGCTGTCCATTTTCCCCCTCTATCATACTGAGCTACAGACATTAGTTTCTTCCCATTTTATGTTCAATAAACAACATGTTGTGACCTGGAAACCGTGGCCCTGTTTGGAATCAAACATCATTATCTGTTTCCACATCGATGCCCTTCACAGGAGTCCTTGGTGAGCTCAACAAGAATAATCAGACCTGTGAACACGAGAATCCCACAGGGAGAGGAAATTAACACTTCAAACACTAGGAGAATACAAACCCTTGTCCTCCTAGACTTCTCTGTTTTGATGAAAACTCAAACGGAATTCCAGAAAGGGATGTAGTCGATTGCTTACCCTTGAGCTGCAATGAATTAGCTCTGCCGCATTAGACTGACAGCACAGTCGCTAATCTGACAGCGAAGGAGGGAAAAGGACAAATGAAGTACAGTATCGCCTGATGGTTTCAAAGGAAGCCTGAAACAGGGATTCACGGTGACTGTAAATTCCATAAACATGTTGCCATAATCCATACACAGGACCTGACAGCCTTGTACCAAGACAGAGAGCCTGCTGCTGAGATGACAAACAACACTGAAGGCATCAAGCCGTTTGCATGTTAGCATGTTAGCACTCTTCTTTACTCAATGTCATCACATCTCTTATCTACAAAACAATTGAAAACGTAACATAAGCATCATCTGGCTTATACATTTGCAATCTATTCTGAGAAAACAGCGCAGGCTGCGTTTCTAATTCACCTCACTTGTTTGTGGAGTGACAAAAGAATATAGGTGTCACTATGGCAACTGCTTTTAATTCCAGTGATTTGCCGCTATTGATATTGCAAACACCATATATTCACCTCCACAGGCTTAATATAACAACGTTTCTTTTCAGAAGTCACAATGCTGAATGAGTGTTGTTATGGAAAATTAACTTCCTTTACAATGTTCAGATCAGCAATACAATGACATCAGCTCAATCTCCAACCTCCTCTCCCTCCCTCCCACCCTCCCTCACACACACACTGACACACACACACACACACACACACACAATAATGTGCCCAGGTGTGATTGTGCACAGTGATCCTATGCACATGCCTGAGACAGCCATTCTTTGGTCAGATTAATCTGAGGATTGCTATTCAGGCACATCGTTTTCCATTTCAGCAGGTAAATGAAAACAGAAATCTCTTCATGAAGAAAAGCCCAAATTTGGGAAATCGATGCAAAGAGCCCTGGGGTGAAACAGAACCCTGAGCCTCTTGTCATTTCTTCATCTTAATCCAAAATAACTAAATATTCATAATTTGTTGTCTTCTTTTTAATTTTTTTTTGATTGCTTGTCTACTTCTTCTGAGTAAATTCATTGCTAAGCAACAACCTGTCAGAATTTGCCGTTCCAGCCACAGGGAGGTTTTTTTCAGGAGACCATGACACAGGCTACAGGGTACTCCTCTGTTAGCTGTTTCATGGCAGTGCAGGCCTCAGAAGGCCTCCTTTTTCAGAAGAAGCATTACGCAGACAGATTATACTGTTTGACCAAGATCTTTAATCAGGGTGCTGACAGTGCCGCCACAATAACATGTACTCCTATTCCAGCTTCTCAAAGCATGTTTCATTCCTGATTAGTTCGACCATCTCCGCTGATCGCTGAGCGAGGCGTGATTGTCCTGTCTCTGATTGCTATGGTTTCAATTGAAGCGAAAGACCAGCAGATTATGCGTTACAGGCCCATCAATTGTTCCTGATTACGCAGTCTGTCGTCACTCAAGTTATGGAGGCCTCATCACGGGGAGATGTCTGCCTTTTTATTAGCATAGAAAAGCAGGGAAAGATGGTAGACAGAGTCGGACGATTTTTTAATACTGTCCTGTTTTGGCACGACTGTGCTTCCTTGCAGATGTTCGTGCCTGTGTTTGGCTGGAAGTTTGTCAAAGCTGCAGACGATCACGAGAACGACACAAGCAGAGAGAGGCTTTGTCCGTTGTTAATCGCCTCCTATTGCTAGCTTTTAGCCAGCGTTGACAGAACCTGTCATCTGTTGCTGTCTGACGCTAAACACTCTCCTCTGTGGTGAGGAGACGTACAAAGGGGAAACTGTTTACACAAACATAGGAAAGTAGCCAAGCGATATTGCCCAAGGTTTGTCTAAGTTTGAATTTTCCGCTTGACCAAACATCTCAAATTGTCCTCTTTACTCTGGGCCCAGCTCCTGCCACAAGTCAACCAATTTGCCAAGTTTGCCAAGCTCTCTCTCTCTTTCTCTCTCTTTCTCTTTCGCTCTCTTTCGCTCTCCTTCTCACTCCTCCCTCTCTGTCGGGGTAAACACAGTCATTACCACTATTCCCTGACTTTCATCAACACAAAAAGAGTTCACAGCGATGTATAAGGCTTCAGGCTTTAGAGACGTCTGAAATGGTCTAATTCAGATCCATTCTTACTTGGACATACATATATGATAACTTTTGTATGTCTGCGAAACAGATATTGAAAACGCAGGGGCAATTTTCAAATGACCAATTCAAAACCCATCATGGGCTCTATTTGATGAAACCTAGCGGGGAATGAATGGCACATCCCATTGTGGTCCACTGAGTTTCTCCATCTGTCTGCGCTCCTGACCTGCCTCCTCTGCCATCCCTTTCAAGCAGTCAGGTGTGAGTTTATCCCCATTCTGTGGAGATGCCATGTTTGCTGATGACCTGTCCAAGCCTTCCTCTGTCTGTCTCTCCTCTCCCCCCTCCAGGGAGGCAGGGTCGGCCATGCTTCAGCGCCGCTACCCAGCCACACAGCAGAGACGGGGGCTGGGAGCTCTTCGGTCTGCTCGTCCTGGTGGGGGCTGGGCGAGGGCAGTGGATCTCGGTCTGCTCGTCCTGGTGGTGGCTGGGCGAGGGCAGTGGATCTGGACCATCAGGCCCTGGTTGCTCCAGCACCATCTCCAAAAGGATAAATCTAGTTCACGTCTGGATGGGAAACATCTGGTCCTTGGATCAGTTTAAATATATCTCCCTTTCTCTCTCCCTCTCTCCCTCTGCCTCTCGCTTTCTCCCACTCACGCTGTCCATCCCCTCGACAACACACACACACACAAACACACTCCTGCCTCGCTCATCACTCCAGTGTGGTAACCTAACCCTCCCCTCCTGTGGATAATATCTGGTGGTGCCAACTCCACCATGCACGCCCCTGCTGCCAGCTCAGCCTTCGCACAGGTGGGAGAGAGGCCTTCTCTGGTTCCTCCTCCTCCTCCTACTCTTCCTCCTCTCCTCCTCCTCCTCTCCTCCTCCTCCTCTCCTCCTCCTCCCCTCCTCCTCCTCCTCTCCTCCTCCTCCCCTCCTTCTCCTCCTCCGAGGAAGCCCGTCAAGCCTTCCCCAACACCCCCTCCCTACTCCCTCCTTCCCCCAGACTGGTGCTCCTTCACTGGGGTAACAAAGGGGGAATATGTCCTCCCTCCAGGAGCACGGCCCCATCCCAGGCCCTCACTGGCCTCGTCGTCCACTCAGGTTTCCAGCGGGCCAGTGGATGGTCGCGTTCGAACGTCCCCACAAAAGCCGCTCTGTCAGTGTAACATGACGCTGCACGGACAGGACCTCTGCTCCTAGCTCTTCTGGTTTTTGTGATTCATAGCAGGCTCCTTTATTTCATTTGCTCTGGTTCTTCTTCTCCCTCTAATCTCTCCTTCCCCCTCCCCTCTCCATTCTCCCTCCTCCTCTTCTGGCCTCGGTTCAGTTTCACAGCATTCAGAGATGAAGGGACTAAATGCTGTCTGTTTAACAAGAGGTTTCCATTCCCGATGTTTATCAAGGTTGCTGCGCCAGGGCTCAACGTGGTGGAGGTTCTCTCTGTCTGTCTCTCTGTGTCTCTCTGTGTCTCTCTCTCTCTCTCTGGAACACTCTCATACATCAGTGTTGATCCTTTTTACTGTCAGTTAGATTCCCAGACACAATGCCAGGATGGGTTATCCATCCCATAATGACAGACATGGAGACAGCGGGATATGAAGAGGGGGAGGCTGTCAGATGGTAATTTGTTTAGAGAGAAAAAGGAGGGGGTGACAGAGAGATACGTCGAGAGAGAGAGAGAGAGAGAGAGAGAGAGAGAGAGAGAGAGAGAGATGAGAGAGTAAGAAAAATGAACTGACAGTACAAGAATTGCGGTTCAATGGCAGGGTTTGTCTCACATTTGCCTGATCGTGTCTTCATCCCGCGTCTCCCCACCAACTCCAAGCGATGGATTTATTTATTACCTTTTTATCTGGGTCTCATAACTTTTATTTATATGTAGGTATGTATATATAATTTATTTATCTCTCTGTTTTAATATTTATATTCTGAATATAATATATTCTATATACAACACGGTATATACACTGCATATTTATATTCAATACTTTATATATCATTTAAGATATTCACAATATATACAGATAATAATATATTTGGATATTTGTATTTCATTTCTGTGCTTGGTTGCTTGAAGGGGAGCCGTGAAGTGCATCACATTAGCCATATTGACATAAACAAGCGTGGCAGGCACATTCCCTCTGCCTTTGATGAGGGTTTAGGCAGGAAGTCATAGAGAGACTTATGGAGAAGTATTCCCACAGGATCAATAGATTAGAGCAGCAGCTAATCTTAGGACGCTCAAGAGCAGCTCACGCTAAAAAGAAATTACCCCGGTAGCGGTATCAATAACACCCAGCCTGCCATCGCTTGCCTCTCTCTCCAAACTGTTATCGCTCCCATCTCCCTAATGTAGGTCACGAGGGGAAAAAAGATGTGCTCAAGATGGCGGCAGAATTTCAGATGTGTTCCTCTGCTCCTCTTCTCAAGGCTTGATGGCGGAAGGAAAGGATTGTTCCTGCAGGTTCGGTACTTTGGTGAGTGAGGTCTGGCGAGTGCTTGCGTGTGAGAAGTGCTCAGGAAGCTTTGGGGTGAGGGTTAACCCCACCTGGGCTATTGATCAACCCTTCTTCAAGGCGATGCAGCAGACTGTCCCATCATGCAACTCTCAAATGGCATTCCCATCCTCCTCAGTCAAGGTGAAACCAACAGGACAAAGGCCCAACTAGCCCTTTCCTGTTCAGCAGAAACCCTTGCGCCATCTATCATGCCATTTCAATTAAACCCATCTAAAAAAATGATTAAATAATCATTTTCATTAGCCACAGGGTAATGGAACTATATATTCTTGTTACGGTGGAACATTGGTCATCGACAAAAGAATGTCTGTGGGTGGACCTGGACACAGACATTGCAGCCAGACAGATGGAATGGAAAACACAGTAGAAAAGGAACGCTCGTTCGACCAGAACGGAATTTAGAACGTAGAATCGCAGTGATGTGAGCAAAGGGGGGGAAAATTACTTGGTTTTAGATTTGTGCCACATTACCAATCTTTCCATGCGTGACCCATTTGAATGTCACTCAGATGTGCAGAGGGTTTAACGGGGCGAGCGGAGAGGGGCCCTGGTCGCCTGTCACCCACACGCCGCCAGGCAGACGAGCGGTGTCACGTGGAAAATGTTGTGATTGTTTGTTTGTGACTGGTAATGCAGAAGTATGTTTCACTCAGACAAGCCATCAGGTTAGCCTGGCCATGGGACTGGTAAGTGACTGAGCACACACAGACAGAGAGAGACAGACAGACAGAGACAGACAGAGACAGACAGACAGGCACACACACACACACACACACCACATGCTGGGAGATCCATTAGGTTAAACAGCAGCCATCAGCATGGAGGTGGGCAGCAGGATGAGGTGACCCTGGCTAGCGTCTCCATCAGTCTGCACCGCGGCTCAACTTTACCGGTTAATTGATGTCACAAGGGACTGCTGATCAAAGGCTTTCTATCCGTCCCTCAGTAAAATATGCTGTGACACTATTCTGTTAGCAAAGCAGGGTTACAGGAGGGGGCTGTCGGGGGGAGCGGGGCAGAGGAAATAGAATATGAGTGTACTTAAAGGAGAGAAAGGGAGGGAAGAGGGAATGGGGGTATTTTCACTATCTCAATCATCCATATTCCAAACAGTCTCCATTCCCTTCTTCCATTTGCTCACTCTTAATAACACACACACACACACACACACACTCACACACACACAGCCCGGTGCCGACCCCACCCAATCTACTCTGTATTTGTAATCAAGCCCCCCCCCCCCACACACACACACCCCACCCCTCCACACACACACCCCACCCCTCCCCTCCACCACAAGCATCACTGCTGAGCTGCAGACATATCTAGAGTTTTAAGTGCTGCAATTCTGACAACCATCAGCATAAAGAGAAGCAAATCTTATTTACGTTGCTAGGTTTTTCAATTTTCTCCTCATCTCTCTCGTATTTACGCCACTTTCATGATCCTCCCCCCCCCTCCTCTCCCTTCAACGCTGCCTGTTCTCAACAGTTTCCCTGCGCAATCATGCTAATATGCTAAGAAAGTATTTTGACACCACGACTAGGGTATTTGACAGCCATTTTCTAGGGATGTGCAAGATTCAGTCGATGCCACCTGCATTTCTGTCAATCTCCACCAATTTAAACAAAATGGATTAAAAAAAATAAATCCATCATCTTGACTGCGGCCCCTCCGCGAAGCTAGAGCCTCTGGACGAGGCGCAGCATCGTGTCAGACCGTGGTTAGGACCCTTCATCAGCGAAGAACGAATCTGGGAGACACAGTTAAGGATTCGATATCCCAGTGTAACATCTGACAGACCCGGACTAAACGTCATCCCCCGGGGAGTGGCTCGATGGAGGTGCGTGAGATTGATGTCCCCAGATCCTGTGGTCTTATTCATGGGTTTGTGTTTGGAGAACTGCAGGGAGGTCGACGTCCTGCCCAACCCTGGAGCTGAGCTGATCTTTTACCCAGCATGCCTTTGGTCAAGGTGGCTTGGGCTGCTAATGCAGTCTGGTGAGTCTGAGAGAGGGGTTTACCTACTGAAACGCAAAAGGGAAGGTAAAAGGGAAGCTGTGGATAACAGGAACATATTCAGATGAGTGTTCTCTCAACCACCTTAGAGTAGATGCTGCTAATAACCGTGAAGCGACTGTGGACTCCAAAACGTTCAGGCTGCTTTATTTGCCACTTTAGAGAAGTGTTTGCTTGGTGAGAGCGTCAAAACCAAACTGTTAACTATTACAGCACACTCTTACATATGGTTTACCAAGCGCCTCTATTTGCAAAGATTCCACTTAGAATAAAAACCTGCACCTTTCACAGTTTGTGAGTCTCTACCACTGAGCTAAGAGCCTGTGTGTGTGTGTGCAGTGTGTGTGTGTGTACAGTGTGTGTGTGTGTGTACAGTGTGTGTGTGTGTACAGTGTGTGTGTGTGTGTGTACAGTGTGTGTACAGTGTGTGTACAGTGTGTGTGTGTGTGTGTGTGTGTGTGTACAGTGTGTGTGTGTGTGTGTACAGTGTGTGTGTGTGTGTGTACAGTGTGTGTGTGTGTGTGTGTGTACAGTGTGTGTGTGCGAGACAGAGAACCTAAGTGTGTGCAGCTCCACAGCAGAAGGCTGTAACATCGTCAGTTTGGCTGGCAGCCTGGAATGATTAGTGTAGCCCAGGGTCTCAATGACAGGGAGAACCTCTGTTTGAAAAGCCCCTTCAAGGCTTTCTGGCTCCCAATTAGCCCAGACTCCCACACAAGACCCCTGAGCAGTAATCACACACAGTATTGGAGGAGCAATTTCAGCAAATGTTTTGGCTCCTGATCTGCACCATATGTTACAAACGCTAAAATGATCCCATTTGTTTTGCTTGCAGGGAAATTGTATGCACTAAGTTCTGACTGGTGGTTGAACTGGAATAGCTACTGCGGATACTCCTTATTACATATGCAAGATAATACATTTATAAAATATCCATCCACTCGGGTTTAACAGTGTGTGGTAGTGTTGAAGCTGAGACCAAAAAACTTTTTCCGCCCGTAGAAATCCACACAAGAGTCACTGTGTGTAGTGCCTGTGAGAGGGCACTTGCCTTTGATACATCCAAGCTGTTGGGTCTGAAGCATGCAGTGTTCAGCAGAGAGAGAGGCCAGTTACCTGTGGGCTAGCTGGATGTGTGGATGATTCTCATCGCTCTGTCATTTCCCAGTAGCGGGCCCACTTGATGAAGAGCCAAGGATCCGTGCCTGTTACTCTCTCTGTGCGACAGCCAAGTGTCCACATGCATGAGTGTGTTCATCAGTCAGGTGGCACTAACCTGTGTGTGTGTCTGTGTGTGTGTGTGTGTGTCTAACCACTAGTCTAATGCATCAGCCAGCCAGCAGCTGGGCGCAGAGATTTGTTTATGCATCTCTCATTGCCAGTCTAATCAGCCCACCGTTGCACTTCCCAGATGATCTGTTGTGAGTCGGATCTGTTGAGTCACTCTGGGAGTTACTTAGAAACTGGAGCGATTCAGAAACAAAATGGCCGCCATTCATCTACTGTATGCAGGTTTGTGGATTGCATCTAATTTCAAATGACGTTTAAACTTTCAGAAAGAACTTACAGACAATAAAAACAGTTTGTAGCCAGGATTTGGGGAATATGACACATATAAAACAAACAAGAAAAAAACATTCACAACTCAATCGTACTGAATCCACGACTGTCTGACTCCCACAGCTGTGACTGAGCAGAGTTGTGTAGGTCCAGCACAGCCTCCTCCCTATACCTGGCTTAACCTGACACAACCTCACCTTGACACACCTGCATGTCTCAACCCAGGGAGGCGACGCTCTCATGACCCCGATTACTTCAGACCCGGCCACCCCACGTTTCCCCAATATGGTTTATCCCTAAACCTCAAAGCCTTTCTTGGGTTGTACTAATGAGTTTGATTAAAAGGGGTCTCTGATGTCCTGCCGAGGAAGCACTTCAAAGTATGAATGAATGGAATTAGCAGGTCAACATGGGCGGGCTCAAGGGGGAAATGTCAGAGGATTCGATCTGAGGCAGGCTGGGGGACCGTAAGGATAGCCTGAAACACTGAGGTATCGGATGACCTCCAGACATGCTTTCAATGTCTTTGCCACTTCCACTTTCACCCAGACACACAAAGACAGTCTCACGGAAGACATGACAGAATGTGTGCAAGGATCCCACTGCGAGATCCATTGGAGTGTGATTTTTTGTAACTTCACTTTACATACGGACAATTTGCATGCAAACCCGTTGGCAGATTCCTGTTACCAGCGATGTGCTGTTGGAGACGGATTTGTATCAGTTTACTTCCCTTCCATCTTGCTTGAAGCTGATTACTGGGATGTGATTTGAGTCGAACAATGATATGGATTTACTCCCATAATTCCCAGGATTTAAGCCTGTTAGATCTGTCTATAAAATCCCATGCACACACATTCTTACTGTTTGAATATGTTGCTGTGTGATACTGTATCACTTCACCGCACTGACAACCAATTGGGTCGTCTTAATTGAAAATAGCAGTATTTTTCCACTTACTAATTGACTTATACTAAGACACGAGTTACCATTAAAATATTGGTAATGTTAACACAGAATACCTTGGACAGGAACTGTGCCTTCAATTCATACCGGAACGACTGCCTGTTGTGAGTCTTAATTAGACATGATATCTTAATTTGCACACAGCCATACTACACACGGTAATTATAGTGTATGTTCCAAAGACTAAGCAGAGCACTGAAATCCCCAACTGCCTGTTGACTCTAAGGGTAAAAATAGCTCATTTAGGACATTGGAAGCCTGTCTCGTTTAAGTAAGACTTCTAGGCAGGGCCCTTGGGAAGAATCTCACTGCAATTTATCACAGTCGCTAATTATTCAAGTTTATAGCCGCTAGTTCAGGGTAAAAGGAAAAAGGAAAAGAAGAGGGAAGAAACACAACAATGAAATCATCCCGTGCCCATGCGCTGGCACCAGCAGAGTTATGAAAGCGCCATATGTCTGTTTTTAGGAGTGCTGTCGGATGATTACAACACATATTTCTTCTCTGGGGGGGGGGGAGTGGAGACTGTTGCTATTTCAAGTGAAGGGTCTGTTTCCTGGACTCTTAAAGAGGGGGGAAATGCTCTGTTCACTGTTGTTTTAACCGTCCACCACGATATACCACAACCTTGCCCTCCTCTTCTTATATTAGCACATGTTCATCAGTGGAGTTCATTGGCGAGACAGTGCAGTTCCATCACCCTGAAATATAGATTCATGGGCTAACAAGTCAGGTGGCTGAGCGGTGAGGGAGTCGGACTAGTAATCAGAATGTTGCCGGATCGATTCCCAGCCGTGCGAAAAGACGGTGTGTCCTTGGGCAAGGCACTTCACCCTACTTGCCTTGGGGGGAATGTCCCTGTACTTACTGTAAGTCGCTCTGGATAAGAGCGTCTGCTAAATGTGAAACGTGAACAACACTAGACACTAGGTTCTCTCTTATGAGTGGCCTCGTGATCTACTTTCAAATGGGTGAATTAATTGTAAATGCGCAGCAATATAGATAGACGTTTCTATGAGCGGTGACTTTCTACTGTTTTGCTATATCCGAGATGAAGTGGGCTTGATTGTGTCGATCCTTTGATTGGAAAAAAAAACAAGGTACATTGCCACCTTTGATAGTCAAAACAGTGGAAAGACTTTCTGTGATCATCACATCTTCAGCTCTCTAATCCCACAGCCCCGTATAGGGAAATGAACCCTCCTCTCTCCCGGCCTTGAAGCCACATTTAATAACAAACTCACTGCGTGGAGAAACAACTGTTTATCTTGTGGGAGTCCATCTGTTTGTTTCAATGGGAGGTGTGATGCCTGCAACACCAGACGCATGTGTACACACAGTCACAGAGGAATCACATTATCTTATCTCCCCGGCAAATAATCTTCCTACTCTGGGAAAATATCAGTAAAAAACAAAACAAAAAAAAGCCCAGTGTTTTCCTTGCCAAAACTCACTTTTTGGACGTGTGTCCTGTTTTTCTGCAAGCACACAATGCATCGATTTGCAACTGACATTCTGCAACATCAACATTTATTTAATTACAGCGCTTTACAATGGGAGTGAGGATGAACGTATTCGATTGTGTTGATATTCAATTATGACGGATTGAAATCCTGACTAACCATGAAACACAAACCCTTCATGTTTGTTTATTCATTGTTTATTTTGGTCACACAACACCTCCAGATGAAGTGAACTGTAGGAAATGGGAAGAGAGAAAATAAACAAATAGGAATCCTTTTTCATCCAGGCCTGGACCATAAAACGATCCTCACAATATCACATACCGTTGATATCAAGCCAAG
The DNA here is from genome assembly GCF_054491055.1 of Hypomesus nipponensis. Taxonomy (NCBI): domain Eukaryota; kingdom Metazoa; phylum Chordata; class Actinopteri; order Osmeriformes; family Osmeridae; genus Hypomesus; species Hypomesus nipponensis. The sequence goes on from NC_140368.1 coordinate 2,044,590, forward strand.
CGATGTCACGGATTATGGACATAACCTTTTCTCACCTATTGTGTGTGTGTTTTTTTTCCAGCGTCGGTTCCTCACACACCATCGCTTCACCTGGCGAACACACAGAACAAAGGAGCTCTTCCATCATAGCCAGGAAGCTCTGCCTCTCAGCTGGTGTGTGCAGACCAACACAACAAGGATCTGGACTGCAAAACCAGCCCCTTCAGGATAGGTGTCTGTGAGGAGAAGGGAAGGAGCGAGAAAAGGAGGGTGTGTGTGTGTGTGTGTGTGGGAGGGTGGGCGCGAGGTGAAATAGCCTGATAATGTTCTCTCTCTGCCCCAGCTGAGTGAGATGCAGCTGTCTGGGTTTGGGAGACGAATGAAGGTGTCTCACTCGGGGACCCGCAGCATCCAGACGGGGACTCACAATTCCCCCCCCCAACTTCTTCGGGCCACAACAAATTAATTTGGGACAGCCTTGGAATGACACAATCCAGCTGGAGGTTGTTTAACACCCCTGTAATGTGTTTTCAGTGCGCCATGCCTGTTCCATCATGGGAGTGCATGATTGAAAAGTTGGACGAGTTAAATATGTATTTGCTGTGCTCACAAATAATTTGACACAGTGTGGCCTAGATATTAGGACTGTATAAATTGCAGCCTAGGGACCTAGCAGGTTACAGAGGACTGTTGTGAGGGAAAGGAAAAGATGTCCTCCAAGCTTTGTCCACTTCCTGCTTCACCTCATCATCATCCTCATCATCATCCTCATCCACTATTGTTGTAAGTAGACCAGCTCATTTCAACCAATGGTATCAACCATAGATATAAGTATGCTAATGTTTTCTGTACTATTCAAAGCGAGAATGTTGAGCTGGCCAATCAAAACATGTCCCTCTGATAAATACACTGTATATGGGTGCTTCCCAAAGGCAGTAGATGTGTTGAATCATTTAATTGCTAACAATGAGCAACAGTGTAATGTTGACTGGAGTCACAACTTACTTTCAAAGCATTTTCATTTTGTTTTCAGTGTTTCAGCCTCCTCACCCAGCAACAAAAACACGGCCTACATAAATCATTATTTCTCTCGTTTGGAAACAGACCTACAAACGCTCTTAGAATATGACGGCCTTTGAACTATTCCTCCCAAACCCACAACTGGTTATTAATTCATCCATTCTTTTGAAAAGAGAACCTAATTATCATCCTAACATCGGCACGTCCCGTGAGAAGTCCCCACACGAAGCAGAGGACTAGAGCACCACGGCTTCACAGGCTCGTCAGATTAGGAGTGCCCACAGATGACAGTTTGAGGATGACTTTGGTAACGGCAGAAACAAGCGATGAATTATGTAAGCTCTCTGTGAATATTGTAACACAGATGGGACCAGTGTCCCACATGCTCACCTCGTTTTTTCCAGCCATGGAAATCTATTGAAATGCGGTAGTGCTCGGTCACCAAAGGATGTATAAATTCATCTCCTTCAACTCCAGTCCTCCCTATCAGTCAGGCCTGTGCAGACAGCGAGTCCTCCGTGCTGTCTTAGAGGCTGAGGGAGATAAGGGGAGAGGAGGTGATTGGGTTTGATTGGATGAGATCTCTGTTTGGAAAGAGGGGCAGGATAACATCATAGGTTCTTGGAACATGGCCGTACTTCTGGGAAAAGCAAAGCAAACTAACGTGGCAGGACTCATTAATACAAGACAGTTTTCTGGCCGTGTTGTTCCCATTTCTGCTCCTCCCAGAGTTCCACAACCGGTGAAAAGACCTCCCATGGCTAGATGTTCTGTATATTAGACAGAGTCACTAGTGACACTATGACAGGCTTCAGATGAGCAGGTTTACCAAGCAACAGCTGACCGTTGTCTTGGACTCCAGAACTAAACAAATCAAGCAACAAATGCTTCGCCTGCTGAACATTCGAGAAGTCGGAAAGTCTAGAATCAAAAAACGATTTGGCCCAAGGTACAAGACATATTCCCTTTTCTGTTGATTCTAATAGTTTTACTGCTAATCACTTTTTCTTTCACACTGTTACATTTATTGACCTTATTTCAGCAGCTGCACTCCCCTGCTATTTTATTGTCTGTTTTGTTTCGTTCCTTCCCCTTCTATTCCTGCAAGGCAAAACAAAGAGATAATTGAATTGCACTCTACAGGCCAGCAATGAGTCAAACACATTCACATGTTAGATGAGGTCCTGCATATGGTCTGAATCCTAATGTTCAGAATCAGAAGTTTCTTTCCAGATAAACCCTGTTTAATTGTTATCATCATAATAAGCAGAATGGTAACAGTTCTCCTGTAATGGGCTGTGATTAATATAATGCAGCTGTTTCAAAACAACCTAGAAATAATACTTTAGACACTTTTCTTTGTGAACTTATGTTACAGAGATATGAACTACTAGGAAGACACGTTGACACCAAGACAGACTCTGTGAAGAAATCTCTGTTTTACTTTAAACTGCCTCTAGCTTAAATTGACAACAAAGCACATCCATTGTTGTTAACATAACAACATATCATTTGGTTACTATTAATTATAATTGTATAAATTATAATATTAAATACACTTCATCATAAAGTGTTTTTAGTTAATCACCATGTGCTTACTATCCTCCACGTAGGATAATAGGGTATTCAGCATTGCACCATTAACGAGATGGATCTAGTTCTTATTTCTGTCATGAAAACCCCAATCATGGAAGTTTGAATGGCAAGCTGGAGGACAATGTGAAGTGATGCTGGATCATTTCCAAAAGTGTGAAACAGTACAGTGCGTCAGAGCGATCGTTCCTCCGAATCCCATAAAGGGAAATATGGGGGTGTTGATGGATAGAGCTACTGATTACAAGCACAGTAAGTGTTAAGCTAAAGAATGCATTCAGTCTGAATCATGCCCCTTCTTGAGTGAAGAGCTTAGCTCGGGGTCTCTGTTGCGATGAAAACCTCAATCCCCAAATTTCCAAACAAGCTTTGTGGTCGAGGCTTGTGATTGGATGCCTCACAGGATGTGGGCGTGGTGGGGCAGTTCCTCAGCCCGCCACGCCCACGGTAACCCACAAGACGCGCGTTCAGGATCCTCTCGCAATTAGATGCAACTCTGTAATCAGCTACAGGCCCGGCGCATGGAGGGGCAGTAATGACAGCTTGAAGAGGAGCCGGCTGTGGTTCGTGGGAGGGCACTGACATGTTTACGGTGCGTTGGAATGAGTTGCTTGGGCACGTGAGGGGAGATCCAGGGGAGGGGAAGGCTCTGGAGGACACATCAAACAGCACCACACTGTTTTGACTCTCGCTGTCACTTTGTACCGTAAATGTGTTCAACTCACGGCCAGCTTCGCTGGATTCTCCGCTCTTCAATGACAGGATCTGTGTGGATAGTATGCATGTGTGTGTGTATTTATAGAGTGCATACAGGACGTCTTGGTGGATTGGCCCCACATGTCGCCCCACATGTCGACCATCTGTTGGGGATCCGGGGCTGGAGAACCACACGGCAGCGGGCTGTCCGGCGTTGAGCGGTCATCGGCTCTGGAAGAGTTCCCGCTCCACCGTTTGTTCGACTTCTCACTCGCTGCTCATCCATCCCCTGCTCAGCGGCGGGAGGCGTGAACACGCGGGACGCACGCCACCATGCCAGCTGCCAAGACCGGCTTCACGTCGTCTGAACGGTCGGAAATCTGAGCGTGTGTTTGTGCGACAGCTCAGGCCAGAAAAAAACATGTGTAGTTGTTGCAAACGTATGGTTCCTCGGTCAGCCAGAGAAAACTTCGTCAAGTGAGTGTAGAAAAGTCAAATCTGTAGGAGAAATGGCTTTATATGGCCAATGCTAGGCTGCTGATACTGGATCTTATAGTCGAAGATTTGTCACAATGTTTACACTACTGGTACTGTACACATGAAACAGTGGAATCAAGACTCATGGTTAGACAGTCATTCATCGATCTAACATCCAAAACAAGGTTTCCATTGATGCAACAGTTCTCAAGCATTGCATCATTTCCTGTGCATCATTTCCTGTACCACCACTGACGATTCCTGGTTGGCCCTCGCTAACGGGTAGAGAGGTGACCTTAGAGAATCAACCGCAAATAAAAGCTTGGCCAAGGGAGATGACAGTAAAAGGTGAGAAAGCTCAACTTGTCAGAAGGATCTTTTGTGGTTTGGCCACTGAGAGTCTGGTGTTAGGGTGTAAGACTCGCCCATAAGGAAATCAATGGTGTAGAAAACACCGTCTCACTGCATTAACACATTAAAGTCACACTCCAAAATGAAAGTGTTTTTTTTTTTTTTCTTTACAGATGGTCTTATTTCATGCAAATTTTTCTGTCAATTGGTAAAGAGAGAGAGAGTTGGCAGGCATTACAGGTGGCAAGCTATTGATGCACTGCTTTCTTCAGCCTCGTCGTGAGACAAGCATGAGATATTAACTGTTATTTCCTCTGGGATGGAGGTATCGGCGAGTCCATCTGTATGTTAAGAGGGGGATCCTTCACGGGCCGGTGTGATGTTGCCACGGCGCTGCCTCTCCAAACGTGGCAGAACTGATGGAGCCAGCGCTCCCGGCGGGCGCTCGCATCGCCAGGGCAACCGCTGCCTTCGCCAGGGCAACCACTGCCTTTTTATAAACACGGGGAACCGAAAGAAAAATGGTAGTTAACAAGAAGGTGGGTTTTGTCCTTGGTTCCCTTTTCACGGTCTTTGACCCCCCCCCCCCCCTCTCTCTGCAGCTGATGAACAGTAATTCAGTCTGGAGTGTCAGAATAATTAAGGAACAGGATCTGAATGACCCTCGCCCCGGTTAGGTCTGTTCTTCTTGTACATTTTCTCTTCAAAGTCGGTCACTGTAACCAAATACAAGAGGCTTTTTCAATTAAGCACATGCAGAAAACATGTCTTCTCCAGAAAGTAGAGAATTAGTCTTCTTCATTTATGATTAAAGACACTTTTTGGGGACATCAACCAGACATAAGCCTATCCAGATGACTAAAATGGAGGGAGTTATTCAATCCCATTGATCTTTTCAACATCTTAAAATGTTGTGTTTGATGTTTGGTCCTGTTTCAGATCCAGGATCATTTGTGGAAATGTGCTTTTGATAAGTAGTGTCAGCTGCTCGGTTTTCAGACTTCCTGATTGTTGGCGTGCTTTTCTCTTCATCCATCATAGTGTTCTGCGACTGTCGGAATCAGAAGGTATTGTGAAATTAACTGCTGACATACCTGGATTGTAAACAGAATTATTTAATCTTTGATCTAACTTCCCAAACGTCACTCGATAGCGAACGTTCAACTTGACCACCATTCAAATGGTCTTTAAATTGAATCTACAGTTTGTTAGATCCGAACCATGTGTTTGTGCCTATTGTAGGCTACACGTATAACTATCACAGTGCAGCGTGGTCAAAGTGACACGGTGCTCTAATGTAAATGTGGCTAGTCACTGGGCTCTTTCCACTGCCTACTTGCAGTAAATACCATCTGTAAGACAACAACCCAGCCAGTGATCTGGGCATGTTCATGGTCTTGGAGGGCTGTCTAGAATACACCTTGTAAATAAATGATGCTAACTAAAGGATCCTTGGCACACTCTCTGACACGGTGTAACTATCCTGTACATTTTCCATTCTTGTACTCTAACAGAACAATGGGAATTTCTTTAAAAGGGTAGTGTGTAGTGTTCTGCAAGCTACGTTGTGTTTACATGGGTTAAATTATATTGCATTTGTGCGTCAGCATATGGGGCTGACACACGAATACAAGTAGGACACGAGCACAGGTTTACCTTTCTTACAGCCGCACAGTAGATTTATGTTTTGTTGTTGTGGATATCTGGTGAGTGATTCAGAGCCAGCATTTCGTCAGGCCATTGATTCCTCACATTTTCATTAAAACCAGCTTCCAAATCCAATTCCAGCTGTTCCTCAAAATGAAATTATTGAATTACAGGCCAACATTAGCACCAGCTTGCAAAACCATTTAGGGCCTTGTTTAGCTTTAATTGCTGATGCACTCTAAGCATTCAAGACCAGAAATGCAAGACAGAAAGGCAATAAGCTCTCGTCAGTCAACAATTTTGGAGATGTTTGTGTGTATACACTTCAATATTTAGGCTACCGTACATTAAATACATACTTGTAAATATATATGTATATACTGTATATATAACAGTACATCCGATATGTTTGTTTGTCTGTTCAGACAGAGCCTTTTGTAGAATGAAAAAGGCAACACGTAGTGGGATGATTAATAGTGAACTCCATTATTGAAAGGCCTCACTCATAAGATGTCTTTGTCTCCCCGGGGAACCGACAAGCTACTGCAGGCTACCATCATATTGTTGTGTTTTTTCATTACTCAAAATGTCCTCATAACACCGTAGCAGGGAAAACAACTCCCCCGCGGACAGGAGACAGGAACCTTTGAAACACCTGCGAGGGCCTCCAATTAACCCTGAGAGCATGTTACCCATTCAGTTTATGTTCTCTCAATAATAATAAAAAGGCCTGGGCCCCTGTTGAAAACTGGGCAGGACTGATGACAAGAAGAACAGCAGTGAATTCATAACATACGGACGAATCACAGGCCCCTTCACTGAACCAGGGAGGACTACAAACTGAAGGACTACACCGCAAGGGTTGCTGGGGTATCTGACCTACGATGCAGACAGAGATGCAACGTGAGTGATGGTAGTTTGTGTTTTTTCTTTAATCTGAACCTTTTCCCATCCACCTCCAGACCTGTTGTTTGTTGGTATTATTTGACCTGACAGGTAACAAGGTGTTCTGCTAGGAGGGCCGTTGGTGCATCCATGAATAGGCTATTGGTTAAGTGCACTGTGTTCAAATGGTGCATTGAAAGCTATTTTGGAGGCATAATGGAGTGAGATGGATGTGGAGTGGACATGAACATCGCTCATTAACTGCTGTAATGGAAAGCTCTCTGCAGGCACTCTTAGGTATCTGAACCGGACCAATCACCTCTGTGAGTCATCAGGGCGGGAAGTTGTGCTTGAAGAAGTCAGTCAAATGAAAGCTATTCTGTTTTGTTTTTTTTACCAAACAGTTATTATTTAGAACTACCACAAAACAGCTGTCATCTTATCAGGAGGGCGGATATTGTACATTCCATGTCAACCTATAATCAAAGAGCTATTACTCTCCTTTTAAATTAATTTTATTGGTCTAATTCAATGTACTTGTGGTAAAAATTTCAGTTTGGTTTTCACTAACCACTGTCATAGGTGGCGTGATGATGGGGAGTATTTGTTAATAGCTACCTATTCACAGAAAAGGGCCTTTCAAACTTGTTAGGTCGGTGGCAGTTTCTCAAACTGAATTGTGGGTCTTTTAAAAGGCACGGTCTGGCCATGTGTGAAGTTCTCCCTGGGCAGATGTATGTTATGGGAGTGTGAGGGGACTTCCACTAGTGTGGACAGCCTGTCCTGTTTCATTCCTTTAACCTTTATGTATCCCTGCTGGCCTTATTAGCTGTGTGCCCACATAGCTCCCTCATGGCTTGTTACAGGGCTTTACATTAAAAATGAATTTGCAAGTTATAGCGGGTGATAATTCCTCATTACATCTGTGTTACCACAGTTTTATCACCTGCTTAATTCTTTTTCTCCGACTGTTAGGGCAGCAACCTTACAGGATGTGTGTGGCGGATGAGAAAGGAAGTGATGGCAGTGGCAATTATATTGTAAAGCAGAGAAGGTCAATAAGAAAGTTCACTAGGAGCAATTAAGTTAATGTGTTATTGTAGCTTTCATTTGTTCCTGAACCGAATGTATTAACTGTCAGTTTATACTAATAGGGTTCATTTCAGATGACTAGAAATAAATGTAATTGTTACGCTCCCATTGAGCACATTAATGATTTAGCTCCTTGTCAATAACCACAAGCGACCACACATTTAACACTTCCCCTTTCCTTTCTTTGAAACAGTTTTTTCTAAATTTCTTACCCAGTTCATTTAAAACACTTTCAAATAAGAGCGTTCAAACTGTCACGCACACGGTTGCTTTGTTTTGAAGGTAACACCAGCGGTACAAAAGGTACAACGCAATGTCATTCAGGAATGGTACTGGACCCGAGCAGGTGAAGGGTCAACTGGAAACAGAGAAGGAGGTTGGGATTCCTGCAAGAGGCTTGTCTGTCAGTGGTACCTTCACCAAGCAGATGTGACAAAGAGGGGGAACTGGAGGCCAGGTAGAGGCCAGGTGGAGGCCGGGTGGAAGCCGGGTGGAGGCCGGGTAGAGGCCGGGTGGAGGCCGGGTGGAAGCCGGGTGGAGGCCGGGTGGAGAAATGTCTGGCAGCATCAAAGGTTTTATCATCGAAGGTCTGATGCGAGGTCTAAGATAAGATGTCTCCCTAATGAAGTGTTCTTTTAATGATTCGGCAGTAACCATAGTTGCTAGAAAGGCCAGGACTTGATTTCAGCTCAAACTGGACACTGAGCTGAAACCAAACCCTGGTCTTGTTGTGTCACCTGGGCCAAGTCAAAGACAAGGCATTACAGTACAACATTCTTCCATTGATTCCAGCAGTTCATAACAAAAGCCTGTTGTACAAACACGATCAAGATTACCTCAGTGGATTATTTTCAACAATCAGATCTCGGTGCCAGTTGGCTTAGCATAGCGTCTCTGTATATTGTTACGGGTGCAAAGGACACTGTTGCTGCAGGAGAACTTTAAGGAAAGTTAGAGGACAGTTGGATGGCAGAATGAGCGCTTCATCTCATAAAGGCTGCCCTTTCCCTGACAGTGGCCAGTGTGATGACAGCCAGAAGCCCAGACAGCCAGACAGAGGCAGGAAGAGCTGTCACCCAACCCCTTATCATACACCACCTCATTGTGAATGTCAGGACTCCTGCTCGGTTTATTTCTTCCTTCTCTTTCTTGTCCTCCCTCCCCACCTCTCCTTTTCCCCGTTATTCAAGCAGTTTAGGAAACACAGACAATCTTCAACCACCCAGGCAGCCCTAAGCCTCAAAGAGCCACCCAGATACGAGCGATGGAGGTGAGCTATCGGCTGACCTGTAACCGCGGGCCCAAGGTGATAATCATTTCCAAACCGCCTAGAAAAATGGTTTTAATAACCCTGTAAAGGTGACGTTTGTCTGTCTTATCAGACCTGGCAGATGCATCATGGGGGGTTGAGGTGGGGGGGGAAACAGGACAGAAAGGCAGGAAGAAAGGGTCAGCTGATAATATTTCCTCCCCAAGGAAGGATGAGTCTGGAATTAGAAATGTTTTGAAAAAAAGTGCTTCTTTCAGGAGAAAGTTGAGGATTAGGGATTGTAGCCCTCCCTCCTTGCTTCAGTCACTCCTCCCCTTCTCCCCCTATCCAGCTACTACCCCCTGCTAGCTGAGTGTCTCAGGTGCGACAAAGCATTCTCTCTACGTCTCCTCTCCATCCCTCTTTTCTTAATCTCTCTCGTCCTCCTGCCTCGTTCCCTTCTTTTCACGTCTCCCACACCCTCCATAAAAATACAACCTTCCACTACATGGGTCAAGCTTCAAGCAGTTGTTTCCTGGCTGTTGTTAGCCTCATTTTCCACAGTGTTTTCTGGAAAGTCTGGACGATCATCGGCACGGCAACCGCACATGTGACACGTGACCATGTGACCACCTGTTCTGTCTGTGGTCCTTTGATGTTCTGTAGGTTCCAAGGCGACCGGCCCAGATTGAAATACCAAACCCCAGTTTCAAAGGCTCGTCTTGGCAGGTTTACACTCGACCTACTGGAGAAGCCAGAGGTCTTCTGAGGGAGCATCACTTGAAGTTCCACTGGGATCAATACCCTTCATCTGAAGAGTTATCAGGGGATCCTTCTGAGAAGGAGGATATGATGATTTCATTCTGTTCCCCTTGCTTGTGTTTGACCTGAAACATCTCACTTTACCCAAAATACTGCCTGACTTGACATCTTACAATTCACTGACGTAAATGTTTTCACAAAACAGCCCGGACAGAATTACTTATGATGCACCACGTAAAGTACCTTTCCTACAATCAGAATTCCCAGACAGGGGCTGGCCGAGGTGTCTGTTGAGCGATTGTCATCTACAATGCAGCTTCTACCTCTGACAGTGATTTGTCTTTAACGGTCAGTTCAGCGCACCGACTAATCACTCTCCAACCTGTGGCGTGATCAGCTGTTGACGAGCTGTCTGGCAACCCTGACAGCCTCTGTCCCCGCCCCACCCCGCCCGCCTCCTCGCTATGGGGTGACGACACTTCAGTCAGCAGGGGGGGGGGAACAGGGACACTACACCTGCCGCACAGGGGAACAGGGAGGGCCAAGCAGTTCCCTGTCAACATCTGGTGGAGGTTGAACTCAGGGAGGGGGAGAAGAGAGGAATGATCTGGGAGGACAAGGAGGACAAGGAGGGAGGGGGTGGTGGGGGGGGGGGGGGGGGTTAATACCAGACGATCCAGTGAATGTCTTTTTTTCTCTCTTCCCTTATTTTTTCCTTCTCCCTCTGAAGTGTTTAATGGTGTTTAACATTTACATTGTGCTGCAGGCTAGAGATGACTGAACACACAGGTCTCTCTCCCTCAAACACTCTTTTCTCTCTCACTCTCTTCCTCTGTCTCTCTCTCAGAGGTATTGAGACTGCAGCTATCTGCACCTTTAGTATCATAATTAATTCCCTGCCACCTGGTTTTCATCTCGTAAACCTAAATTATTTGGCTTGCTGCCTCAGGAACTCTGCATTTCCTTGACTGGGTAGGGAACAAAGATACCAGTAAATACTACTGAAAGCAATGCTTGTTTGCTCACAATAATGGTTGTTTTATGGAGGTCTTTGTTAGCTACGCAAAACACTAATGAGGTACATAGTTCATGTTGTTGTCAAAAGAATAATAATAAGAGAGGTGTACTGTGAAACTGACAACTTATAAAGTACACCAAATCCAATTCAACCTCATGTATCTTGTGTGCGTGTGTGTGTAAGGGTGTGATCTACAATCTTTCCTCCTCAACTACATCTAAATCCATCTTGTCCCAGGAGTGGGGCGGTTGGGATGTGATTGTATATGATTATGATATATCCTCCTCTCTCTCTTATCTATGAGGCAATGTGCCAGACACTGACAAAATGCAGAATACACAGATCTCTCCCCTCAGTGCAAAGCTGTCTTAACACAGACAAGAGGAGAATTCATAGCTCTCTCTCCCAGAGCAGGCTGTCTCAACAGACACCAAACACCTGGAAGTTTGGAGTTTTTTCCATAACAAAACACCACAACCCTCTAAAAAAGGCAGAGAAATCGTTAACGATCACCGCAACCGCTGGATTGGATACATTTTGGACGCGCGCTTGGCTTGGCTCCGGCCTCAAGGTCAGCTAGCACTCGGGCTCATGGAGGATCTGTGCTTTGGTGAAGTCACACAGCATCATCAAGTGAGGCTAAGCTCAAACCGCTCCAAGCTCTTCCTCCAGTCAATGTCAAAGTTCCACAGTTAGAGACAGCCGCAACACAGCCTCATCTCAACCCCCATCCCCCCTCCCCCACCCTGCCTCACAGCGGGGGCTGGGGCTGAAACAGGCCCCCGCCCTCACGCCCCCGCATCTTCCCTTTACCAGACAGTTTTCAGGCCTTGATAAGCTTTGCTGCTTTACTGTTTTCCCTTAATTCCCACCGTTTGGAAACCCCCCAGCACCATCTAAATCCATCTGCCTAATCTCTCCTCCTCACTTCTCCCTGTCTTTCTCTCTCTCTTTCTCTTTCTCTTTCTCTTTCTCTTTCTCTTTCTCTTTCTCTTTCTCTTTCTCTCTCTCTCTCTCTCTCTCTCTCTCTCTCTCTCTCTCTCTCTCTCTCTCTCTCTCTCTCTCTCTCTCTCTCTCTCTCTCTCTCTCTCTCTCTCTCTCTCTCTCTCTCTCTCTCTCTCTCTCTCTCTCTCTCTCTCTCTCTCTCTCTCCCCCTGTCCCTGTCTCTCCCTGTCTCTCCCTCTCCCTCTCCCTCTCTCTCTCTCTCTCTCCCTGTCTCCCTGTCTCTCTCTCTCCCTCTCTCTCTCTCTCTCTGTCTGCAGCTCTGTGCCTGGGTGTCTAGCTGTGTTGAGACAGATCTACTCTCCAGTGCTGGGGTGTAGAGATGTTAGTGGTATGAAGCTGAGCGATGCCTAGGCCTTAAGCCCTCACTCCATCCACCCCGTTCTCTCCTTTCCTCCTCTCATTGGGAACAAAGTGGAGATCAGCCGCACTGGCAGAAAAGTTTCTCTACAGCAGTTTCTCTCTTGTAATGCTGTCACTTTCTCTCCTGCCCTCTCCCATCCCCTCAGCCTCCCTCCCATCCCCTCAGCCTCCCTCCCATCCCCTCAGCCTCCCTCCCATCCCCTCAGCCTCCCCCCCATTCCCTCAGCCTCCCCCCCATCCCCTCAGCCTCCCTCCCATCCCCTCAGCCTCCCTCCCATCCCCTCAGCCTCCCTCCCTCCCTCAGCAGGATGTGGTCATCCCAGCCTCAGAGACACTAAAGACTTAGATTACTTTCCCCTCAGCTCTCGGCCCCTCTGGCCTCCTCCGCCCTGCAGGCCTCCAGCCCATCAACCCATCAGTCTCCGGTAATCCCTGACAATCCGGAGGTGAGATGAACGTAGTGGTGTGTGTGTGTGTGTGTGCTTGTGTTGGGTGGAGGGGGGTCTGCTGGTTCCAGTCTGCTGATGGAGTAAGCGTTTGATGGAGGGTATAAGCTTGAGTGACGGTGTGTGGCCGTAAGCGACCTCTCCCTCCGTGTCTAAGCAGAGAGGTTGAGTCGCCCGGCGGGCTGCTGTGACACTGTGCTCCAGGTGGATGTCTGGCTCCTGTGATTACATCCTGTAACAGGTGTGAGGCCTGTGTCCTGTCCACCTGGTGGTTTGAGCTTTTCAAAACTCAAACTTTAAGAACTCTAAGAATTCTCTGTATGTTGTGTGCGGGCATGAGAGTTCTGTTGTGTTTCGCCACTATTAACATGTGGATGAATGTCGGTCTTGTGTGGAACTGCAGAACAGAATTCAGAACACACTTCTGTACAGGGACATTAACACCCCTTCTTGTTATCTGACCACTGAATAAAAGGGATGCACATAAATGTTGTGAGAGTGATATTCTACTTTGACAAACATCTCTCTCTGCTGTGAAGGCATGTGTGCATCAGACTCAGAGCTCATGAGGCCAGTAGCTTACACACTAGTCACGAGGAACACCTCAGTCCTGTCAACAGACAGACTATTGTCCTTCATGATAACTGCTGTTGTGTTGGTTTCATGATGAGACATGTTTTTCCAGATCATTCTGACAAGACTGGAGCAGCAGCCTTCATCGCTTCTGAGCCGTCTTCAGCCTGTGGGCTTGCTCTGCGTGTGAAGCTGGGTGTTTTTCCAATTGTAATTTTTTTGGTGCTTTTTTTAAAGCAGGTCTTAGGCATGTATGTGCATTCATCTGATAGCAGTTTTTTGCTGGACTTCATTCACAGTTAAATGGGACAACTTCAGGCCCAACGGCAGTAACTACACAAATTCAGGTTGTCTCAAACTTGCTCACAGCAACTCGTCTTTTAAACATGTTTTCATCTTGGCTTTGTTCCCCTCAGTGATGTGAAACGAGATCCCCTTTCTCCCAGAGGTGAATCCCATATGGCCACTGCTGAAACGGAACGCACATGGAAATCCATAAACACAGAAAATGTTGATTCTCAGGATTAGATGTGGCACATTGAGAGTCTGATACGATTGCTGTCTCCTGTTGTCATTATCATGTAAATCTCTGATAGGCTACGTCCCCAGAGGGGACCATGTGAAGGTGACAAGACATCAGCTGGGATCAACACAGAACCCCTCACACACGCCACAAACCAACACAACAGCAGTTATCAGGAAGGACAAGAGTCTGTCTGTTGACACGACTGAGGTGTTCCTGGTGACTAGACAATAAGCGACTGGCTTCATGAGCTCTGAGTCTGACGCACTCATGCCTTCAGCTTCCCACATCACAGGAACCAACATACCACAGCCCTGGGCTAGCTTCACATCCCACAGTGGTGCTTTTTCTACCCCACTGTCCCCTCTTCCCACCCTGCCTCTCTGTCTGTCCCCCATCCCGCCTCTCTGTCTGTCCCCCACCCTGCCTCTCTGTCTGTCCCCCACCCTGCCTCTCTGTCTGTCCCCCACCCTGCCTCTCTGTCTGTCCCCCACCTGGCCTCTCTGTCTGTCCCCCACCCTGCCTCTCTGTCTGTCCCCCACCCTGCCTCTCTGTCTGTCCCCCACCCTGCCTCTCTGTCTGTCCCCCATCCCGCCTCTCTGTCTGTCCCCCACCCTGCCTCTCTGTCTGTCCCCCACCCGACCTCTCTGTCTGTCCCCCACCCGACCTCTCTGTCTGTCCCCCACCCGACCTCTCTGTCTGTCCCCCACCCGGCCTCTCTGTCTGTCTGACTCTCTCATTCTGGCCTTCTACACTTTCATTAGTGCTGGACGTCTGTTTGACTAACCCCCGCCCTTATTCTCACACACACACACACACACACACACACACTAAGCCCTGTAATTTCAGCACGACAGGCCCTGATTCTTCAGACAGTCACCTAATGAATCGTCACCCGGTTTAATACCAAATGATGCAGAGGTGAACTGAAAATCAGCATAATAACCGTGCAACAATAAAGTGTAATAACCGTGTATAAACGGTTTAACAACAGTGTAATAACACAATAACAGTGTAACAACAGTGTGACAAGTGTGACAACAGTGTAATAACAGTGTAATATAACGATATGTAAGAAGCGGGGAGAAGGGGTGTAAATGCCCTAATTGAATTTATGTAACTGTCTCATCAAAACTGAATCAGTCACTAATACGACAGTCTCTGAACCTGAATGTCAGCACATGTCCATTAGGCTGACTAACTACCTCTCCTTATCCAAGCTCCTCTTCTGAGTAGGGGGGGGATATTACTCTGCCACCGTCACTGATGAAATAAAAAAAAAAGTCTCTCTGTCTCATAATCATAATCTTAAAATGAAATGTCCTCAGTTACTACTGAGTTGCCAGCATCAAAACATGGAAACAGAAGTGTAAGAGATGTGCTGCTGAAGCTGCTCGGCTTGTCTGAGGGATGCTTCTGACGGCAGGAACGCCATTTTCACACTTCCACTCTGTGACAGATTATTATCACAGATAAGCACAGCGAAATGACACACAATTACCCTTCTCTCTCTCTCTCTCTCTCTCCCCTCTCCCTCCCTCTTTCACTTCTAAAAGCAATCATTCAGCGTTTCACTCCCATGAACGTCACCAGTTTGAACGACGCTGGCGAACGCTCTGACCTCCAATCACGGACAGGTTCCAGATACACGTATACCAGCCTGAGGAGTCACACTTCCTGGTAGCTAACCTATCATTAGTGGCTCCGCCCCTCTTCGCTGTACAGTTGCAGGAGAGGGAATGTTAATAAGCAACGCTTGTCTGTGGTTTCTTGCAACCTGTGATCAGACACCCTTTCATCTTAGAGACACAGACACAAACAAATATGAAGACAAATCATGTCACTTTCTATCTTTCAATTAGACCACAACATGTGGACTCGCGTGTCAAATGTTCAACAAAGGACTGGAAGGACTGTGACAAGGTGGTTGGTGATTGGTGTGTGTGCTGCTATTGATATCCCGCCCCCATCGTTTCACAGCGCTACTAAACAGAAGAAATGGGAGTTTGCTGTCGTCATCTTCATCTCTCTGTGTCTCATTGGTCCGCTGTACACAAATGGATGGATTGAGCACTCTTTTAAAACTCATTCAAGAGTAATTGTTTATTGATCTGTTATTTTTTGCTATGTAATTATGCGAAAGGTGAATTGGAATGAATAGTGTATTGTATGTGGACTGGGACAACCAGTCCTGGAGTTGAAGTCGACAGCTTGATTGCGTAATTACAGAAAGACATGGCAGAAAACACATTACTTTGCCAAGAATTCCCGTAACAACTTGTCCTTCATCGTTTGGTCTGAATCTCTGAATCTGTGGAACTGACGTACAGTGAATCGATATCGTCTCCCAGGTGTGATTTTCCCTCAACGTGGACGAATGGATTTCTAGTATGTCTCGCTGTGCTTGTATTCCACAGGACTAAATAAAGTTGTTGTTTCCGTGTATGTTCTCAGATTGCCATGCCGACGCCTGTCAGTCAAGCCGTCCCCACCGGGCCCTGTTCTCCCGGCTCGGGCCGCACCCCAGAGCGCTCCGGGCGGAGGGAGGCGGGGCCGGGGTCACCGGGGGTCACCCAGCCTCCGTGTTCTCATTCAGGAGGACTCCCGGCGTTGTTTGTTTCTCATTCCACCAAGTGCTGCTCGCTCCACGCCCGGCCCCAGGAGCACACACAGGCCGACAGGATTCAGGTCTTTATTTCTGTCGCTGGTCTGTCCGCTGTGACCTTATTAGTTTGGTGAGGGCTGCGATTCTCTTCCGAGGCGTTTTATGTTCAGTTCGCTTTCAGGAACGGTTGCGGTGTTAAGACCACACACACACACACAAAACACACACCACACACAGACACACACCACACACAGACACACAACAGGCAGGTTTCAGGCAGACCATGTTTGTGGATCATAAAGAGCGACAGAGACTCTGTAGTTGACCAACCTTGAGAGACCAGCTGCCCCACGTCATCTGCTCCAGCAAACGTAATGTGACAGTAATCAATAGTCATTATTAAAGTGGCAACACCATCTTCAGCCCCAGATTAATCTTCATTCCTTCATGTTTACACAACGACCCCCCTGGATGCTGCGCTCTGCTGCCGGGGACAACCGCCACGTCTCCCTGGAGACGACCGACTACACAACGCCACTGTAGAATACACACACTGCCACAGTGTTAAAACACTACCAGAGGTACCTGGTCTGGAAACACACACACGCCAATATCAGAGAACTGTTTAGTAGAAAGGCACCTCTACAGAACTATATCATTAATCATCTTTGCATCACTGCATTTACAATCAACATTATGTTCAAAGTTATCAAGAAATGGAAATGAGATCAGACCTATTTAACAGTGAGGCCTGGACATGGGGTCTGTGCTCCAGGCAGCTAACGCTTAAATCAATAAGGAGGATCTTTGAACAATAATGGAATATCTCTTCCTCAGTTACAGGAGAGGGATAGCAAGCCCCGACTGTGAGGTGACGAATCAGCAGAGAACTGTGAGTGAACCACTGTGTCGACAACACGCTACGAACGCATGTATCATGTATGTTCCAGAGAGTCATCCGACCCCCCGCAGATGAACCTGTGTTTGGTATGCATCAGCGACAGCACATTAACATTTTTGGACGGCCTTAAAGGCTCTCCTCTCCTCCACCCCTCCTCCACCCCCCTGACCAGAACAGATGGTGCCTTCTCAGAGAGCTCTCCCTCTTTGACATCCCCTCCCCTGCTCCCCCCCCACCCCCGCTCTCCCAGGCTACACCCCCACAGGTGGTGGGGTCCTGCCCTGCTCCCATCGGAACACAACAGCAACCCCCCCCAGCCTCCATCGTTAAATAATTACTCTGGATCTTCCCTCCTCCCCCCCCCCCCAGTCTCTGGCCTGGTTCTTGCCGCCCCCCTCTCTCGCCCCCCCCCTCGGCCCAGACCACCCCCCTTCCTCCTGACCCTTCCTCCTCCACCTGGACGGCTCTCACGGGCTTGGTAACGAACCCCTGGTGCTGCCGTTGTGTTTGTCTGTTCCAGTTAAAGGGACTCCCCCCTACAGCTGGGGCCTAGCCTGTGTATCAGTCTGGGTCCTCTCAGTTCATTTTCAGTGTCCAACGGGCGCTATCAATGAGCGCAGACGGAAATCAGAACAGCAAAACGCCATCTTGGTTGTTTACAAAAAAGCCTCGACAGCGCTCCTCTGTAAAGCCGTTGTATTAAAGCCGCCTCGTATCAGATATGCTGCGAGGCAGTGGTTGCAGGATGGGTTGTGATTGGCCCAGCACTTTTCTTGCCGGAGGGAAATCAGTTTGAATGGGATGGTGGTTAGACCCATCTGGCAGAACAAACAAGCCACGAGGCACCAGACTGGTCAGGCTCACAGGCTGGACGTGGTCAGATGAGATCCAGAGAAAAAGACAGAGAGAGACACTGTTTTGGATTTGACATCAGGCCATGGAAAAGGCAATTGCTTCCCCACAGGGAGGGAGGGGGTAGGAAGAGAGGTAGACAGAGATAACGAGAAAGAGAGGAGAATTTGAGAAAGGAGAATAAGGGAGAAAACCTGAAAGAAAGTGTTCAGGAACTCAGGAAAGGGTGAGATCTTTAGGCAAGTACAGAGGATTAATTTGGTGCAAGGCTGAGAATGTACCAGGCGAGAATGTGTTTTTTTTTTTTGGGGGGGGGGGGGGGGGGGGGGGGCGACATGCTTTCTTTGTCAGAGTAATTGCTCTCAGCCAGTCTGGTGTGCAAACTGTCAGAGATTATAGGATTTATTCCCATGTAGATTTTCAGCTAAGACGCTTTGCTGAAGCCTTTCTGCTGCCTGCTTCCTTAGGAACGACCCCGCTGTCGAAGGACTGAAATACATGAATACTGAGATGGTCTGAAATCACGGCCTATATTTCCCCAGGCAGTAAAGCAGGACAGGCACAAAACTGTGTGCCTCAGATACGTGTGTCAACGTGAACCAATCACCTGTCAAGACATGTGACACCATCGTACACCGTCTCCGTGGAGAAGGAAGAGGAAGCGGAGCGAAACATCGGAGAGAAATCTGAGAGAAATCTGGAAATGATGTAAATCTGAATAGAGAACACAGAGGGACGATTGTATGTAAACCAGTTTTTTTTCACACTATGAAGTGTTTGAAATGTGGAACAGGCAATCTTAGGTCTGTGTATTCCTCCAGGTTAAAGGAATATTATCAACAATGAGGGAAAATAAGGTCTTATAGATAGTATCAAGCAACACAGTTTTTCAGTTGAGTAATTTCATTTATTTGATTTTGCACAAAAGGCATAAATACTGAAAGAAAACCACACACACACACAAAGGCAAACATTATGGGATACAGATTATTACGAGATCAAAACCAACGGCACATATTTGCATTTTTTTTTTTGTTTTACTTTTGTTTACCACGTTACTTCAAACAAAGCATTACCATTTCAAAGCCCTTCAAATCTGTACGACTCCCTGTCCAAACACGAAAACAAGAGGAAATTGTATATTTCCTCCAACTAGCCCGAAGAGTAGAACGACACAGTCAGAAAGTCGGGCTGGCCCCGCACACTGTTCAGTCCACAGCCTTACATAACTACCTGTACCAGGCTGTGTCTGCACATAAATCATTTTCATGTCTGACGGGCCTTCTCGATGAGCAGGATGAACACAGATGAAAAAGTAGCTTTCAACCATTGATTTGAACTAACTTGGTTCAGTAGCGAACCGTGACTCTTAAACCTTGGCCCTCTGACCCCAATTACTCATAGGAAAAATAACACAATACAGAGGGGGTATAGCATTAGGCCAACATAAAATTGTGTCGGTCATTACACACTATTTGAGCCAGCCCTTGCGGCAGTATTTAAGGTAATTGTGCATAATGGCGTTGCATTGGTACATTTATCCTACCGATTGACCGGTCATTCTGCACAACACTAACATGTAGGCTAGGGCTTCTACACAGTGGGAGTGGCAGCCAGAATGAAATCAGTTGGCGTTTTTAAATAACATGGGTTAGGGCTGGATTGATGGCAGGATTGAAGGGTTTTAGGAATGATAAAATAAAATTAGAACAGATTACTTTTAAAATATATATTTTTTTAATATATTAGGCCCTCTCTGAGGGCCCAGAAGGCTCTGACAGTTCCTCCTGGAACCAAGTTACCTCAACATATGTCACCAATCAGACCTTCTTCGAACACCTTCTGTTTTCAATCAGGCAACTTCTTTGACAGGGTTACTGGGAAGGGGTCCTGAGATGATGTTTGTAGTTCTGGAGGGGACTTTGAATAGGACAGGTCCTATTTCCCTCCAAGGCCACCGGGGTATTATACAACAGTTGCCCACTGCCCTCTGTTTCCATGGAGATGGAGGGGAAAGGCCATTGATGTTACGCATTCTTTAAAAGCCTGCACCCACAAACAGACAGTCTATCAACTACTAACCAAAGTTCAGAAACCCCTGAATAATCCTCGACTCTTTTATTCTCTGATTCAAACATTATTTCAGAAGACCTCAAAGAAAGGCTGGCGAAAATGTCTGCAGAAATGCACCCGACTCATCCTGTGTGGGCGAATTCTGCTGTTGAATCTCCTCATCATGGAGGAAGCCCACCATCGTACCCTCAGGGGCGTCTTCCTCTCTCTCCTCCCCCCTTTCCTTCCCCCCCCTCTCCTTCCCCCCTCCTCCATCCATCCCTCCCTCGCTCTCCCCCCCTCTCTTCCCCCTCTCCTGCCCTCCGTTCTCTCTCCTCCCTCCCTGGGGTGACCCTCTCTGGGTGGCAGGATGGGAACTGCCCCAGGGCCAGGCTGGTGCAGGAAGGAGGCCTTCCCAGCCCAGACCCCTGTGGTGAGCTGGGGGCCCAGTCCAGCCCCCCTGGCATGGGGAGGAGACCACTGGGGACCTGGGTCAGGCCCACAGAGGATCTCTCATTTCATGGAGCATTTACCAGGAGGAAGTGCTTTTAAGTCCTGATCTCTGAGATAGGTTTGACGTTCTGAAATAAGGCCTACTGTCGGTGAGTCAGTGAGTTTGTCCGTCTGTCACAAACAGAGAGACAGGGACTCACATACTGACTCACACCAGATGTTGCCTAAAGCATCGGGGGGGGGGGGGGGGGGAAGGAGCTTGCAGGTGTGTGTGTACAGTATGTGTGCATGCGTGCGAGGGATAGTGCGCTTGCGTGTGTGTCTCAGTGTTCACGGACTCCCCAGCAATTGGCTTCCTTTTGCTTCCGCAAGATTTACGAGTGCATTTTCCCCCGTGACAGAAACTGCTTCCTCCCAAGCGTACCCTGGGGAGCCACGGAGTGAGGAGCACAGGAGGGAACTGGAGAGGAACAGGTTCCTCAACCCGAAACAGGTGACCAGGGATCAGACCTCGGCAGGCACAACGAGCCATTAGTGTTTTATCTGCTCACACAGTACACATCTGCTTCTCATTTCCACACGCTTGTTCCGAGAGCGCTTGGGTCCCGAGGAAAAGCGCCCGCGGGGCGGGAGGAGAGAGCGGTCACCGTGCCGACCTCTCAGGCGACAGTCTGCTGCTCATCACGCAGAGCCGCGTTTTTATAGAGCGCTATTATGAGCCATGTCTGGAGGGGATTACAGACTCAGCGGCCCAAGGCTGTGATGAGTGATGCCGGTCTGGAGACCGGCTCACAGCGGCCTGTTCTCTATCTTTCAAGCGACTCCGTCGACGCAGTTACTCTGAGGTAAAGCTTCGCTCGCGGTTGTTTGGTGTCGCAAAAATCTGAAATGTTGTGTCGAAATGGAAGAAATGTTCCTTTTCTAAAAATGAGGGTGAATTGTGTTGTCCTTCCTCTTTGCGGTGATGCTGGTGTTGGTCACAGACAGCTTTATGGTTCCCCCAGGCTGCGAGTGTTACAGCGCAAACCGATCCTACATGCGTCTCACTCAGACAGTGAAATCCAGCACCATATTGTAGCTGGATGACGGTGTTTTATGGCAAAGTAAAAGCATGATTTGATTCATGGCAATGATGTCAGTTTTAGGCTATTGTACTGTACAACAATGACTGTCAGGAATGAAACTAATCCTGAGCTATGCGTTGGGTCACTAACCTAAAGTCACCCCACTATCTGATGTCACTTGTTCTGTTACGAAGTGCAATATCATTTCCTTATCTAATTTGTATTCACTGAAGCAGCCATGTTGAGCTGTCTTTGTCAAGTGGTTGTCTGTGATGGTATAACAAAAACACCCAGGCTGTTAGTGTGATGTAAAGTAGAGTTCATCTGGAGGATAGCCTTGGGAATCTCCCCTCATAAAAGACAAAAGTGTTCCTAAGGGGTGAGTCTTCACAGAACCACTCCAACTGTCTGAAACTTATCCTCCCTTCGCTCCTCCCTCTCTCTCTCGCCTGCTCGTCTCTCCTGACCCAGCAGTGAGACACAGGGTACATCTCTCTCCCTGCTCGTCTCTCCTGACCCAGCAGTGAGACACAGGGTACATCTCTCTCCCTGCTCGTCTCTCCTGACCCAGCAGTGAGACACAGGGTACATCTCTCTCCCTGCTCGTCTCTCCTGACCGAGCAGTGAGACACAGGGTACATCTCTCTCCCTGCTCGTCTCTCCTGACCCAGCAGTGAGACACAGGGTGCATCTCTCTCCCTGCTCGTCTCTCCTGACCCAGCAGTGAGACACAGGGTACATCTCTCTCCCTGCTCGTCTCTCCTGACCCAGCAGTGAGACACAGGGTACATCTCTCTCCCTGCTCGTCTCTCCTGACCCAGCAGTGAGACACAGGGTACATCTCTCTCCCTGCTCGTCTCTCCTGACCGAGCAGTGAGACACAGGGTACATCTCTCTCCCTGCTCGTCTCTCCTGACCCAGCAGTGAGACACAGGGTACATCTCTCTCCCTGCTCGTCTCTCCTGACCCAGCAGTGAGACACAGGGTACATCTCTCTCCCTGCTCGTCTCTCCTGACCCAGCAGTGAGACACAGGGTACATCTCTCTCCCTGCTCGTCTCTCCTGACCCAGCAGTGAGACACAGGGTACATCTCTCTCCCTGCTCGTCTCTCCTGACCCAGCAGTGAGACACAGGGTACATCTCTCTCCCGGCCCTGGCTTGCCGCCTCATGAACACAGACCGTGGCGATCTCCTCCTGCTCGCTCAACAGATGGATTATTTTAAAGAGGATCCGAATTCCTATCTAAGAATGATGTTTAAATTAGGACTTTCCTACGAACCCTCGCCAGCCTTCAGTAAAACCGACCTTCCTCTTTGGGTTGAACTGCATACGTACGAGTGTTGTGTATGTGACTGTTAGTCATTAAGTGTCCTATTAAGACACGAGGCAGCATGCCCACTCCAAGATCGCTCCCAGTCGACTTCAGACTCTTCTATCAGGGACAGCGTGAAAGACAGGAAGGATGTGTGTCTTCACTTCCTTGTTTCCTGTTCCTCTGCTCCAATGTGTAAACCACATTAAAGCTGCGCAGCAGATGTATTCTCCAGATAATATGTTTTATTTTGTTTAACCAACCCTCATAGCCAGACAAATATGAGATGACTTGGTGTAGGAGTGCAGTAGCGAACCGTGACTCTTAAACCTTGGCCCTCTGACCCCAATTACTCATCGGAAAGAAACACGATACAGCACGCACAGCATTAGGCCTACATACAATTATGTTGGTCATTACGCACTATTTGAGCCAGCCCTTGCGGCAGTATTTACGGTAATTGTGCATAATGACGTTGCGTTGGTACATTTAGCCTACAGATTGACTTGTCATTCTGCACAACACTAACATGTAGGCTAGGCTAGGGCTTCAACACAGTGGGAGTGGCGGCCAGAATGAAATCAGTTGGCACGGCGGCCGAAACGTTTTAAATAACATAGCCTACCTTGATGATGATCTTTACTTGAAAATAAAGTCCATTCTCCGGTCCTTTTGGATGAATTGGTTGATGGCTGGGTCAACGAACGAACAAGCTAGCGTTAGCTAGTTTATTAGCTTGTGATCGAGTTTGCAACAGCGTGCGCAACTTAAATTTAGTGTTTACAAAGCCCACCCATTTGGGGTGAATACTCGATTCCAGAGATTGAACCAGCTTGCTTCCATTAAACAGACGACCTCATGGCATAAATGTGGGCCCTCATCCTCCTTTACACCAGGTCAACCCTGCGTCAGAACATGCTTGTGTAGCCGGTGTGAATCGGTGAAACTCACTCCACCTAAGGTATGTAATGGGCCACCCGCGTCATCGAATAGTTAGCTTTTCTTTGGCGTAGCTGGTAGTGGTGGCGCTTGGGAAGTCAGAGATGGCGTGTTCGACCCTCGGTGAAGGGTGGACACGGTCCGGAAAAGCCTGACGGAACTCGCAAGACCACGTACGTTACAGAACCGTCACACTTGCACACAAATAATCACACAGCATCACAAGAGGCAGCTATAAACATTTCTTTATTGTAAAATCTGATATGTACATTCAGAGACAGAGGCTGGATATAGTTTTATTACACCATGTAAAAGAAACCAATTGCACTGTGCTTACCTTAGTCACCGTGGCAACCCCGTATCAAATAACAGATCATGAGGTGCCTTATAAAAACACAACCCGGTCATTTGTCTCATGATTCACACTACTGCCCCGTGTGTCTCGGAAACAAGCCGCGCTTAAAAAGGACTGTTATTACAAAACACAAATAATGCAAGAGGGGAATTATTACTATAGTTTCAATTTTGCATACAGAATCGCACTCTCTGATTTAGCAGGCACTAGAACCATTTCCCAGTCGTACGAGAGACACACGGAATGTGGGAAATATCAAGCACCGACAACAGCTGTTGTGTGTCTGCGTGCGTAGACCTCTTTACCCCAAATGGGAGGTGGGGGGGAGAAAGATAAAAAGAGAGAGATAGAAATGGGAAATAAGGGGAGAGAAGGGGAGGGAGAGAGAAAGAGAGAGTAGTTCAGGGGAAGAGAATTTGCAGGTCATTCTTCCCAGACCTCTCCTCTCAAAGTGCCGTGTCATCACCTAATCTGTTACACTGCCGCCAATACTTATCCACCGACATGGGAGGGTCCTATTACAGGCACTATGGACATACTACAAACACACACAGTGTCAATAACATGCACACGCACAAACACACACACACACACACACACACATTCTCTCAAACCTATAGAAAGGAGGTCAAAAATAAAGACTTTTAAAACACGAGTGACAAGTGCTTGTTTTGATCAAATGACACTGCAGGTCTGCACATTGAGACTGCAGGTCGTCATACTGCTAATGTTCCCGTGGGTGGGGGGGGGGTCTTCCCAGGATCCAGGATGAAATATTCAGTGAAGAGGAGTAGGTCTGGTCAGATACGCTTGGCTTGGGTTACACTCTCACAGGCTTGGCCTAGAGAAGGCAGTGCTACCTCACAGCCTGTCCTCACCCCCTCTTCCACCTCTCCACCCCTCCTCACTCCCACCCCAATCCTCTGGGATGCCACACAGATCCATTTTTCATGAGGCGCATTAATTAATAACCCCAAACCTGACCTCGTGTAGACCCTATGGGCTCCCCAGAGAGGGAAGAGGGGTTCCCAGTGAAAGGAGATCTAAACCACAACAAAAGGAGAGAATGGAGAGATATACTGTGTAACAGTAAGGGAGTGTGCCTGGGTTTATAAGAGCGAGTTTAAAACTGGGAGGAGAAATTTCGAGGGATGGCTGGGAGGAAGATGATAAAAGAAAAGAGAGAGAAAATGAAAGCAAGAGTGAAGAAAAAGGGGGACTGAGAGATGAAGAGAGAGGGTCTATTTCTAATGGCATCGGAAACCAAGAGGGATTTTCTTGTAAACTCTGGAGTAGTGTCCAGACCCTGCCATGGCTCCGGAGGTCAGCTACACTGCCTAACCCCACAGCCTGTTAGCATCTGACTGACACACACACACACACACACCTTAATGAGGAATTACGCCTACTCTCCCAAATCAGACTTTTGAATTCATATAAAAAGGAACTTCTGGTTACAGAGATTAGACAACACCAGACTCAGCAGTCATTAGACCACAAGGCACTTGTTTGGACGATGTCTAGACACAACACATATGCAGGCAAATCCCACACCCCCTCCCATACCATATTTTTTTAAATGAACGTTTGGGCATTTCAGACATCAACATACTTGCATCCAATAAATTCATCCCGTAGACCACAGAAGATTCAGATGATTCCATTATTGCCGTCGATCGATCAAACGTTCCTCCTCTCATCGTCCACCCCCCTCAGGAGTAGAAAGGACGTCCCTTCTCTGGCATCTGCATCCTGCTGAGCTGAGCCAGCTGTTTCGGGGAGGGGGGCACATCCTGCCTGTAGGGGCCCTTTGGTGGGACCAGGCCCGGGGCAGAGCCTGGGGCTGGAGTAGCATCCTTATGGGTCTGGAAGGAGCTGCTGGAGGGGCTCTCCTGCATGGGTGGCAGCCTGGCCTGGCTCTCCTGCTCCCTACGTCTCTGCTCCTGCCTCAGCAGCTCCTGGGTCTCCAGCATCACGCGGGCGTTGAAGCCTCCGCCCGCGCTCAGGTACCCGTTCCTGGGGGCGGGGCCGGCGCTGGGGGCGGGGCCACGGGAGCCCTGGTAGCTGGAGTAGCGGGGGTTTTCTTTGGCCGACTGGAAGGCGTCGCCGGGCGGGGGGGCCTGCTCCCACGTGCCTTGAGACCCGGCTCCGCGAGGCTGCCTGTGGGCAGGAGAGGAGCAGACCTAGGTCACGCACGGTACAGGCCTCGGTTCAGGCCTCACTTGCAGCTAACAGGCCTTCAGTATGAGGAGACAAGAAACTCCAGAGAGATGGTAAAGGAGCTCAGAGAGAGAGGGCGAGAGAGAGAGAGGATGAATGGAGGAAGCTTAAACGCCTGCAGGACTATTACTTCCAAAGCATCCACAGAAACAGGGCTGGCTTCATCCAGTCACCCCCCTCTCTCAGGAAATGCAGAAAACAGATTTCATGGCCAATACAACAGTAATGGCTGCTCTTGCTCCAAGTCTGCTCTGTACATTCTCAGGTGTGTCCCTTCCTGACTCACTCAGCTCACACACACACACACACACACACAAAAATCCCCAAATCATGCCTAATAGCCATCGTTGCACATCTTAGGCTAAAGTTGTGAGTGTGTGCTTGTGTGTGTCTGTGTGTGCTTGTCTGTGTGTCTGTCTGTGTGTGTGTGTGGCTACGAACACTGTGGCTCCATTTCAGGGATCCATTAGGGCAGAGGTGCCATGGAAAACCTGTGAAGCAGTCTTTTCAGTTCGGGTGCAAAAAGAAATCCCATTCACACCTCCGTGACCTCTTCACCGGCTTAAAAGGGTTTGGAGTTCAACCCAGTGTTCAGTCTGAACACAGACTGGGAGCATGCCAGACCTGCATGCCTGTAAGGAATTACACCCTCACCCCTCACACCCCCTCACCCCTCACACCCCCTCACCCCTCACACCCCCTCACCCCACACACCCTCACCCACACACACCCTCACCCACACAAACCCACACACACCCACACACACCCACACACACCCTCACCCTCACACACCCTCACCCACACACACCCTCACCCCTCACACACCCTCACCCCTCACACCCCCTCACCCCACACACCCCCTCACACCCCCTCACCCACACACACCCCCTCACCCCTCACACACCCTCACCCCTCACACCCTCACCCACACACACCCTCACCCCCCTCTCACCCACACACACCCCCTCACCCCCTCACACCCCCTCACCCCTCACACCCCCTCACCCCTCACACCCCCTCACCCCTCACACGCCCTCACCTCTCACACCCCCTCACCCCTCACACCCCCTCACCCCTCACACCCCCTCACCCCTCACACCCTCACACCCTCACCCACACAAACCCACACACACCCACACACACCCTCACCCTCACACACCCTCACCCACACACACCCTCACCCCTCACACACCCTCACCCCTCACACCCCCTCACCCCACACACCCCCTCACCCACCCACACACACCCCCTCACCCCTCACACACCCTCACCCCTCACACCCTCACCCACACACCCCCTCACCCACACACACCCTCACCCCTCACACCCCCTCACCCACACACACCCCCTCACACCCTCACCCACACACCCCCTCACCCACACACACCCTCACCCCTCACACCCCCTCACCCACACACCCCCTCACCCCTCACACCCCCTCACCCCTCACACGCCCTCACACCCCCTCACCCCTCACACACACCCCCTCACCCCAGCCTAGCTGGCTGCAGAGGACTCCTTATCTGTGGAACTGTCAGGTTTACTGTCTGTCACACACACAGAACAGGCACCATTAAGGAAATGACTTAATGCACCTGCAGATCAGGTCCACTCACCCCCTCCTCCATCAGACAGCAGTCTACGTCAGATCTGAGCGCAAGAATTTGAGTTTTAAAACCAAGGTTGACTTTAGTTTGAACCGGTCCAGCCTGTAGCTGTGTACGTCATATGGTGAAGCCCTCACCCAATCACAACAGAGCAGAACAGAACACTTCCTGGTCTCATCTTCTGCAGCTGTACTCAATTCAGAGTACAGCACTAAAAGGTTCCTATCCATGTTTTTTTCTTCACCATAAAACTTTGAGAGGGAGAGGAGAGAGGGAGGAGAGATGGAACTACACTAAACGTGGGACAGAACACAACAAACAGCCAGGAAGTCGGCTTATTGTGGCTGTGTGTGTCTCTCTGTGTGTGTGTTTGTGTGTGTCTGTAATGCTGCTGGTATCAATCGTCGTTCATCAACATCACAAACAGTCACACGTGTACACATGAGGGAGGAAAAAGCGAAGCAGTCAAATGTACCTAGATCTCAAGGGAGTTTTGTACAAACAAACTATTAATAATTAAAAAAAAACAATGGAACAATGTTTTGGTTGTCCTGGAGGAAGCCGAGTTGTTTTGGTTTACAGGAGGAATGTGGGTGTTTGGCAGAGTAGCTCTGAGTAGCTCAAACACATCACTGTTCAAAAACGGATCCGGACTGTTACAAGGGTTAATCCCCTCTCTCTCTCTGTCTCCCTCCCTCTCTCTCACTCCCCCTCTCTCACTCCCCCTCTCTCTGTCTCCCTCCCTCTCTCTCTCTGTCTCCCTCCCTCTCTCTCTCTGTCTCCCTCCCTCTCTCTCACTCCCCCTCTCTCTGTCTCCCTCCCTCTCTCTCTCTGTCTCCCTCCCTCTCTCTCACTCCCCCTCTCTCACTCCCCCTCTCTCTGTCTCCCTCTCTCTCTCTCTCTGTCTCTCTCTGTCTCCCTCTCTCTGTCTCTCTCTGTCTCCCTCTCTCTCTCTCTCTCTCTCTCTCTCTGTGTGTCTCCCTCCCTCCCTCTCTCTCACTCCCTTCCTCTGCCATCTCCCACCACCTTGTCTCTCCTCCTTTCCCTCTCTCATCTTTCTCACCTCCTGAAACTATCCTTTCAACTCGTCCCTCCCCCTCTCCCTCCCGCCTGCATACCTTCCGTGCCCAGACCCTGCTAATCCCGCTCCAATAACAAGGCTTCATTACAGAGACAGCGTGTGCCCTCACGGCCTCACTGCCTCATCTCCCAGCTACTGGCTAAGCCACGCTGTAATCTGATAGCAACTCCCGCTGGCCAGGAGGCCGGACCAGGAGGCCGGACCAGGGAACCGGGAAGGCATGTTTTCCCTGTTTTGTTTCTGCTCTCTCTTTCTCTCTCTCTCTTTCTCTCTCTCTTTCTCTCTCTCTACCTCTCTCTCTCTCTCTCTCTCTCACCATCTTTCTTCCCATTCTTCTTCCTCTCTCTCCTTTTTTTCTCTGGCTTGTCTCCCTGCCTGGGCTGTATGGATGACTGCCCTTACTTTCCATTTCAGAGTCATTACGTGTGGAGGGAGTAGGGGAGGATTGTGGGTATTAATCCGGGGAATGAGGTCCCAGATCCCGACTGCTCCTAATGAGCAGGCGTGTCCAAGCAGGGGCTCTGGTGGGTCCACTAGGGGTCAGGGGTCAGAGTTCAAGCCGGGCTGAGCCGACCCAGGCTAACTAGGGCTCTGGAAAATTACAGGGGAGGAATGCACATGCAGGGCCCGGCCTGATGGTCCTTTGACAGGCCACAGGAAGCTCTCCCAGAGGCATCCTGGGACGTCAGGTTGATGTCACCTCAAATAACACAAACAACAACTGTGAAGGAGATGTATGGATCGCTCCTGGCAACGCAACACGTATTGATTGGTTGTGTGTCTCTGTGTGAACCACAAATAAATCTATAGCTGTGGGCAGGAACATGACGTGTGGAGTCAGAGGAGGTCTGTTAGAGGCGGAAGGTAGACCACACACTGCAGACTAGTGCATCTGTGTCTGGAGAAGTAGAGGTTGGTTGGCTTGTGTTTGTTTGTTTCGTGCCCTGTTTCTCCCCAAACATGGAATTACACATCTCAGAAGACAAAGGCTTCTATGGGCAATAAAGCTATGAGTGGACCACACACACACGCGCGTGCACGCGCACACACACACGCACACACACGCATGCACAATATTCTGTCATTGTTTAAACAGACCATGTAGCAATTATCTGGAACACATTCCAACTCGGCGAAAAGTAAAATGAATTACCTTTCAACTATAATATCCTCCCTCTTAAATAACATTCTGTGATTTCATAACTGACTTTGGCTCGCCTTCAGCATTAAAAACTTAGGGAGAAAAAAAGGAAAAAAGAAAAACTATGTTTGAAGAAGTGAAGAAAGAGGAGCAGTCAGTCAAAGTGTATCTGCACAGCCTTCAGTTAAGATTTACTTTCTCTTTAAGTCTGTGAAGCTGAAGGCAGGTCGGCCTTTCTGATTTGCATCGGCTGAGAGCGATTAGTGAGAGATGTCGAAGTTAATCCAAACGTCTCTGTGAGACGGCAGGAAGTACAAACAGCCATTCCAAACGTGGAGCCCCAGGCTTCCAGATCTCAGATACAGTCAGCTTTATTGATATCTATGACAAACATGCAAAGTATATTTAAAAGGAGGGGGTGGTGGAGGGGTTGAAGTGACAGCTGGGAAACGCCATGTAGCCCGCGGATGGCAGGAAGCAGCCAAGATAAACTTCCTTTTAAAAGCAGGTTGGCAAGGCAGGCTGGTGTGAGTGCTTTGGAGGAGGTATGAAGTTTGATGAACGTGTCAAAGTCCCCACTTCCTCCTTGGGTCAACATTGACTCAACGCAGCTGAACATTCCTGACGATTGTATTAAATGATTGGATTTAAAGAGGCCAAAGAGCTATAATTTTCTAAATGTCTGGAGATAAGTCAAACAGTGCTTTGAAAACGTCTGACTTTGAGGGCTCAGACAGAGATCCGGAATCAGATCAACCGCCCAGAAGAGAAGACCAGGAAGAGAAGGTGAAGTTAAAAGAAGGCGACGGGAAGAGAGAGATACGACAAGAGAGCGAAGAGAGAGTGAAGAGAGAGCGAAACAGCCTGCAAAGAGGTGCACTCGAGTTGTGGAGGGGAGGAGGAGAGGCAGAGACAGAGAGAGAGAGAAAGAGAAGAGAGACAGAGAGAAGAATAAGAGAAGAGAGAGACAGAGAAGAGAGACATAGAGAGAAAGAGGAGAAGAAAGGAGAGAGACAGAGAAGAGAGACACAGAGAAAGAGACAGAGAGAGAGACAGAGAGAGAGAGATGGAGAGAGAGAGAATGGTTGACAGGACCCAGGCGAGGTGGTTCAGGCTGGTTACCGTGGCAGGGAGCAGTACTGTCTCTGGGCCTGCAGGAAGCTCTCTGTCTCTTCCTGTCTCTGTCTCTGGGCCTGAGACTCCACTGATACAGAGTGACGACCCGTCTGCATGCAGCCGCTCGTGTTGCTCTGGAACACACAGGACACACACACACACACACACACACACACACACACACAGTGTTGACAAGCATGATAATAGTTTCCAATGACACTGACACACACTCAAACCAGGGGAGGATGAAGGAGGGGGTGCAGCATTGTGCGACACCCTTAAACCAGCGCCGTGGGGAGAGAGGTCAGCGTGCTGGTAGGTGAGTGGTTACCTGGTGGAAGGTGTAGGTGGTGAGGGCTGGTGTTAATGAAGCAGAGCTCACATGACAGCCCTGACTTGAGAGCCTCATGATGACACCACAGTAGTGAATGAAGTACCCTGACCTGATGTGAGGCCTGACCAGGCAGAACCATTACCTCCTCCATCTACATCTCACACAGTCTCACACACACAGTCACACACACACACAGTCACTCACACACAGTCACACACACACACACACACGAAAGGTCTTGCTCAAGTACACACAAACACCTAAATGCAGAAGCAGTAAGTGAGTGTGCGAACTGCGTTCTCTCACCAGAGCGGTTGACTCGAGAGAATCAACCCCTGCTACACAAACCACAAAGCTAATGAGCTATCTGCTTTAAAAACAAGCCAATTATCCTCACAGCCAGGATAGTGCTTGTATCCTCACATAAGGAGTTGTAAGAGCTATTCCATCAAGTGGAAGCTGTGTTTACATGTCTTTAGAATCGGTGGAGGGATACTGTAACAAGGAGCTGTCTGTCAGCCTGAAAACTCTGTGTTTTTCCAATATGGCCGCCTCTCTCTCTCCCACTTGGACAGCTGCAATAATAGCACAATTACTTCCTCGCCCTCAAACCAAGCCAGCCCCCTCTCTCTCTGAGAAGGAATAACACTATTACACGTGTGTCAAATGAATCCAGACGAATGTTTCACATTTCACAGGAATAACAAATTTCTCCCGCTCAGAGTGCTTGGGCACACAAACTAATATGAGATCAACTAACGGGGGAGAGGAGGAATTATTTTATTGGGGCTAAAAGCGAATTCGAGAAAATAATTAGCCTTGCAGAAACAAACTTTTAATGCAATTAGAATGGGGGTGGATGTCTGTGAGTGTGTGTGTGTGTGTGTGTGTGTGTGTGTTTTCAGGGCCTTGAGCTCAGGTTCTCAAAGCCTGAGCTGATGTTCCACAGACGGAGATGACGCCATATAGAAGGTTCATGTGAAACGTCCGTGAGAATGAATCAGTCAGAGTAATGTCATTAACTGGGAAAGCCCAATCTGATTATTCAGCGCCGGGCTGGAATACGATGCCGTATAAAACATGACATTTGTTGAAATTCAATCAAAGAGACGCGGATATACGTAAAAAAAAATGTAATAACAGGAAAAATGATGTAAACATGACACGACTCCCCCCACCGCATTCCTTCAATGTCAAAGCGAAAAAAGAAGAAATCTGAAGGGGAAAAAACCCCACCTGTTCAAACATAAGAACGTTTAGGCTGAGAGGGGGGGAGGAAAAACAGTAATTAAGTGAATTATTTACAGCCATCAAACAATAAGAACCTGTAACAACCAGCTGGAGGAGAGGGAACCTGCAGACCTTCAAAACTAAAGCTGGAGCCAGAGACTGAGGAGATCCTGAAGGGAGTACAGCGGC
Organism: Hypomesus nipponensis; assembly: GCF_054491055.1. NCBI lineage: Eukaryota > Metazoa > Chordata > Actinopteri > Osmeriformes > Osmeridae > Hypomesus > Hypomesus nipponensis. The sequence goes on from NC_140368.1 coordinate 2,077,719, forward strand.
AGGCGAGCCCTGCGCAGATATGAGAGGGGGGACGAGTCAGATCACACATGTGGCTGCCCTCCCTGTGCCCCTCCCTGTGCCCCTCCCAGTGCCCCTCCCAGTGCCCGTCCCAGTGCCCCTCCCAGTGCCCCTCCAAGTGCCCCTCCCAGCGCCCCTCCCAGTGCCCCTCCCAGTGCCCCTCCCAGCGCCCCTCCCAGTGCCCCTCCCAGTGCCCCTCCCAGCGCCCCTCCCAGTGCCCCTCCCAGCGCCCCTCCCAGCGCCCGTCCCAGTGCCCCTCCCAGCGCCCGTCCCAGTGCCCCTCCCAGTGCCCGTCCCAGTGCCCGTCCCAGTGTCCCTCCCAGTGCCCCTCCCAGTGCCCCTCCCAGTGCCCCTCCCAGTGCCCCTCCCAGTGCCCCTTCCAGCACTATTTACCCCTCAGCATGGGGAATAGCTTCCAGAGCTCCGGCTAGACCCACCTAACACAAACAGCCATATGGAAAACATTTCCCTGCTAATGGACCCGACTGTACACACAACTACAGACATGAAAGGGAAGTGGGAGAGAGGGAGGGAAGGAGGGAGGCGGGGAGAGACAGAGAAAGAGAGAGAGAGGAGATAGAGAAACAGACAGAGAAAGAGAGAGATAGAGAAAAAGAGAGAGAGAGAGAGAAAGAAAGAGAAAAGAGAGAGAGAGAGAGAGAGAGAGAGAGAGAGAGAGAGAGAAAGAGAGACACAGTAATGAATTCCCCTCCAACCCCCTCATCTAGAACTCATTTCACCAATTCATTACCAGCGGCAGCGCTCATCCATCTGTGGTGACGAGGGGAGGGCTGGAGGGCCAGGCTACGAGTGTGGTCCTCCACCACTTCCTCCTCTCCGTCCAGACAAACCCAACGGAGTGGGAGGTGTGTGTGTGTGTGAGGGGGGGCGCAGTGGTTTGGTTATCTCCACATCACAGTTAACTACTCCTACGCATCAACAAGCTGGACAAAACCTTTCAAAAGCAGCCCTTCCTAGCCTGTCTCAGCCTGGCCCAGCCTGGCCTGTCTTAGCCTAGCCTGGCCTGTCTTAGCCTGGCCTGTATTAGCCTGGCCTGGCCTGTCTTAGCCTGGCCTAGCCTGTCTTAGCCTGGCCTGGCCTGTCTTAGCCTGGCCTGGGCTGTCTTAGCCTGGCCTAGCCTGGCCTGTCTTAGCCTGGCCTAGACTGTCTTAACCTGGCCTATCTTAGCCTGGCCTAGCCTGTCTTAGCCTGGCCTAGCCTGTCTTAACCTGGCCTATCTTAGCCTGGCCTAGCCTGTCTTAGCCTGGCTTGCCTATCTTAGCCTGGCCTGTCTTAGCCTGTCTTAGCCTGGCCTAGCCTGTTTGAATGAATCTTTCAGACAGGTCTATTTTATGGTCCAACTCTTAACTAGAACTAGACCAGCTGGGTGTATGAGCAGGATAATGGGGAGGGAGATGAAACATGTTATGTAGAATAAGAGAACAGAGTAATCCACTTCTGTCTTCTGGCTCCAGCTGGCTCTCAACACCCTCCTGACAAGCACTATCTTATCTCTCCACAGAAACACCGCTCTGTAAGCACGCAGGCCATGATAAGGGGCTATGAATAGTGAGTGTGTTATCTGTGAATAACCATGACCATATATCTCACTTATAATCCATGTATTGTTCCAGTCATAGGGGCTGATGGTGACCTAACTCAAGCCTAGGCTGACAGACTTTGTACAAAGGTGTTGTACATCAAACCCTGACCTGACCTTGCCCTCTGGGATAGTCAAGTGACTTCACTTATAGAGGGCTTACGTCTCACATGACTGCATGGGAAAACAAACCCCACCATGTTCCCTACACATACAAAACACACACACACAGATGAAAACAAAACACACACACACAATTAAGTGATGCCCAAATCACACACCAACACACACACACCTTTTGAAAGCCTCGGTTGCATGGTGGCTGTGTTTCCTTCCGTACTGACTGTGTTAGAAAACGGTGCGGGTGGACTGACTGTAAAATCAAAGGGATTCTCCTGAATAAGGGCTTTATGAGGAGGAGGGAGTGTTTTTTATCCGGGGTAGGAGAACACCACTCAACTTCTTGTGTGTGGTCACACACACAACAGCCATACCCTCACAACCAACAACAAAGAGGGAGGGGGAAGGAGAGAGAGAGGGTGGGGGACGGAGAAGGTGGGGGACAGAGAGAGAGGCATCACAGTTTTAATAGAGTTTTAATCTGATGATACACATCTGGAAATCTCCTTTCCCTGCATGGTGGGAGGGAGACAGGAACATGCCTGGGCTGAACTCTCTCTCTCTCTCTCTCTCTCTCTCTCTCTCTCTCTCTCTCTCTCTCTCTCTCTCTCTCTAACCCTCTAGCCCTGTGATTCTTTCTCTCGTCCTGACTTTAGGATAGGTGCTCCTTGCAAAGTGAGCCCCATGACGCAGGCAGACCTAGATGATGTCAGTAAGTTACACTGCCGCAAAGCTAACAGCGTGTTCTCTAGTCGACACAAACTCAGACCTGTTTGTTTTCTCTGGAAGGTGACAGCAGGAGGTGGATCTGGAGCTACAGAGTGGGTGTTTAAGTCTGACTACCGAGGGCTAGGGCCGACCAAGCCCCCCTCCACACACACACACACACACACACACACACACACGTGTGGAGCTACAGAGTGTATTATGCTAGATCTCAACACACTTCATTTGTTGGTGAACAGATTTCTCTGGGCCTGTAGATGTACTTCTCTGCTGGTATGGACAGCCTTTCAACAGCAGACATAGAGATTTCAACAGCGTACATGGGGTGTCGTATAGCGCCATGGCTTCAGAGACAGCTCTTTAGATGTCCTCAATTTGAGTTCAAACGGCTCGAACATGGACAGCTTTGGCTGCGTGTGAGCTTCATCTGAACCAGTCGTGTTGTTCGAAAACCACGTTCTCACAGCGAAGGAACATGAAAGAGGGTTTAAAAAGCCCCACCCGCCCCCCTTCTCCTGGGACCTTCTTGGTGTTATTACTGCTGGAATAGCGAGTCTTTCAACAATGTCAACAATCAGGAGCAATTAGGAGCTCTGAGCCTGGCTGGCTAACAGCTAGCGTAGGCCTCCACTAGCCTAACACAGACAGACATTGTGACAACATTAGACAGAGCTAGGGGGCTTTGATCTATCGATAGGGCTAGCAGCGCTCGGTAAGCTAGGGGTAAATAAAAGCAGCTTGTTCTCTCTTGGGTGTGTGTGTGGTGTGTGGTGTGTGTGGTGTGTGTGTGGTGTGTGTGGTGTGTGTGTGTGGTGTGTGTGGTGTGTGTGGTGTGTGTGGTGTGTGTGGTGTGTGTGGAATATGAATAAGGAGGCTGGCTGAAACTACCTGCTGAAGCACTGAGCACGCTCGGATGAAGATGGGTCGAGTGTAGACCATGTGAGCGGTGGTGCACTGGCGGTTTGAGTGTCAGTTCAGAGTAACACTACACAGAAAGCCACTGGAACGAGGATTCCTGTTCTCACGGAGGGACATTCTGGCAAAGGGAGAACAAATAAATGGACGCCGCATATTTCAGCGAGGCTAGGTCGACACGTTGACCCGTAGTATAGGAAGCAGAGCTATTCCACGCGGTAATTATCCTGTCATCTGCTCCCATTCGCTCCAAGCCTCGCAGGAAACCACTGGACAGGTCATCGTGTTTGTCCCAAACCATTACATCGCAAAGACACACAATTATTTGACCTTTGACCCCGTGTGAGTCAGTTCCCAGCCAGCCAGACTGTTGGAGGCCCTCTCTGTGGTTGTTTATAGCAGAAGGTAACGGGATCACTTCTGACCCCTTCAAGGGGAACGACAGACTTGGTAACACACAGTGACATCGTAGGAAAACATCAAGATGGGGCGTTCGTACAGATGATGTTCAGAAGTATGTGTGTTCAGTTTGCCTGAGAGTAAAACTAATTACCCACCATAAAAGTCATGTAAAGTATGGTACTGAACTACAGTTCAACTCAATACAGTTTGACTTTTCACACACAGTGGGTAAAGTAAGAGATGTCATTTCTCAATAATAAAAAGGAATTAACTTGATTACATTTTGCAATTAAAAATCAACACAAATCCCACTGCAGTCTGAGATCAATCAAAACGGGTAAAAAAAGCGATATGTTGTACAAATTTAATTAAAAATCCTTTTTTTAATTAAGTCTGTTGAAGGTGAAAAAGTGTGGCTGTGATTTCACAATCACTCTGATGAATTTTACTGACTGCAGCTGTGAGTATCAAAGCTGTCGCTCTCTGACTGTCCTCACTCCTCCCAGAGGTTCACTGTAAACCAGCACTGCTCAAATGACCGTCCCTCTGTCATAAGGCCCAGGCTTTCTGGGTGCAGGGGTGGAGGGGAGGAGGGGGTGGGTGGAGGGGTGGAGGGGGTGGGTGGAGGGGGTGGAGGGGAGGAGAGGGTGGGTGGAGGGGGTGGGTGGAGGGGGTGGAAGGGAGGAGAGGGTGGGTGGAGGGGTGGGTCACACACTCACCCAGGACTGCTGTCTCTGCTGCAGGTCGAAGCTGTAGGTGTGTCTCCTCTCAGCAGGCTCCTCCTCTTCCTGTCTGGCAGCCTGGAACTCATGCCTCAGCATGTGTATCCGGTCATGGTTGCTAGGCGCCACGTGACTGCTGTGTAACAGAGAGAGAGAGAGAGAGAGAGAGAGAGAGAGAGAGAGAGAGAGAGAGAGAGAGAGAGAGAGAGAGAGAGAGAAAAGGGAGAGAGAGAGAGAGAGAGAGAGAGAGAGAGAGAGAGAGAGAGAGAGAGAGAGAGAGAGAGAGAGAGAGAGAGACAGAGAGAGAAAGTCAGAACGAGAGTTAAATGAGAGAATAAAATGTCATTCAAGACAGCACTGAGCATTGCAAAACCACAGTTGATGATTTGCGCGTCGCTCCCATCCTGGAAAAAGTACCCGACACTGAAGCGATGAAGCAAAGTGAAGTGCTCTCTTAGAATCCATACCCCAGCGACCAGGCAGAGTGAGGCCAGCTCAAGGTCTGCTGCTAAAACCTCCCTGTTCCATTCAAACACCAGATGACGGAGCGGAGGTAAGGAGGGGAGGGAGGTAAGGAGGGGGAGGGAGGTAAGGAGGGGAGGGAGGTAAGGAGGGGGAGGGAGGTAAGGGGGGGAGGGAGGTAAGGAGGGGAGGGAGGTAAGGAGGGGAGGGAGGTAAGGAGGGGAGGGAGGTAAGGAGGGGGAGGGAGGTAAGGAGGGGAGGGAGGTAAGGAGGGGGAGGGGTGAGGGGGAGGGAGGTAAGGAGGGGAGGGAGGTAAGGAGGGGGAGGCAGGTAAGGAGGGGAGGGAGGTAAGGGGGGGAGGGAGGTAAGGAGGGGGAGGGAGGTAAGGAGGGGAGGGAGGTAAGGAGGGGGAGGGAGGTAAGGAGGGGAGGGAGGTAAGGAGGGGAGGGAGGTAAGGAGGGGGAGGGAGGTGAGGGGGAGAGGGAGGTAAGGAGAGGGAGGGAGGTAAGGAGGGGGAGGGAGGTAAGGAGGGGAGGGAGGTAAGGGGGGGAGGGAGGTAAGGAGAGGGAGGGAGGTGAGGGGGAAGGAGGTAAGGAGGGGAGGGAGGTGAGGGAGAGGGAGGTAAGGAGAGGGAGGGAGGTAAGGAGGGGGAGGAGGGGGTAAGGAGGGGGAGGGAGGGGGGTAGAGGGGGAGGGGGGTAAGGAGAGGGAGGGAGGTAAGGAGGGGGAGGGAGGTAGAGAGGGGGAGGGAGGTAAGGGGGGGAGGGAGGTAAGGAGAGGGAGGGAGGTAAGGGAGAGGGGGGTGAGAGAGCCTAGGGGAGGGAGGTAAGAGAGGGGGAGAGGGAGGTAAGGAGGGGGAGGGATGGTAAGGGGGGGAGGGAGGTAAGGAGGGGAGGGAGGTAAGGGGGGAGGGAGGTAAGGGGGGGAGGGAGGTAAGGGGGGGAGGGAGGTAAGGAGGGGGAGGGAGGTAAGGAGGGGGAGGGGGGTGAGGGGATGGAGGGAGGTGAAGGAGGGATGGAGGGAGGGGATGAGGGAGGGAAGGAGGTGAGGGGGAGGGAGGTAGAGGAGGGGGAGGGATCTGAGGAGGAGGGGGTACTAGGGGGGGAGGGAGGTAAGGAGAGGGAGGGAGGTAACGGGGGGAGGGAGGTATGGAGGATGAGGGAGGTAAGGGGGGGAGGGAGGTAAGGAGAGGGAGGGAGGTAAGGGGGAGGGAGGTAGAGGAGGGGAGGGAGGTGAGGGGGGGAGGGAGGTAAGGAGAGGGAGGGAGGTAAGGAGGGGGAGGGAGGTAATGAGGGGGAGGGAGGAAGGAGGGGAGGGAGGTAAGGAGGGGAGGGAGGTAAGGAGGGGGAGGGAGGTAAGGGGGGGAGGGAGGTAAGGAGAGGGAGGGAGGTAAGGAGGGGGAGGGAGGTGAGGAGGGGGAGGGAGGGAAGGGAGGGGGGTGAGGAAGGGAGGAGGGGGAGGGGGGAGGGAGGTAGGGAGGGGAGGGAGGTAAGGGGGGAGGGAGGTAAGGAGGGGGAGGGAGGTAGAGGGGGGAGGGAGGTAAGGAGGGGAGGGAGGTAAGGGGGGAGGGAGGATGAGAGAGGGGAGGGAGGTAAGGGGGGAGGGAGGTAAGGAGGGGGAGGGAGGTGAGGAGGGAGGGGGGTAAGGAGGGGGAGGGAGGTAAGGAGGGGGAGGGAGGTGGGAGGGGGAGGGAGTGAGGGGGAGGGAGGAAGGAGGGGGAGGGAGGTAAGGAGGGGGAGGGAGGTAACGAGGGGGAGGGAAGTAAGGAGGGGAGGGAGGTAGGAAGGAGGGAGAGAGGGTAAGGAGGGGGAGGGAGGTAAGGAGGGGGAGGGAGGTAAGGGGGGGGAGGGAGGTAAGGAGGGGGAGGGAGGTAAGGAGGGGGAGGGAGGTAACGAGGGGGAGGGAAGTAAGGAGGGGAGGGAGGTAAGGAGGGGGAGAGAGGGGGCTTCCCCTGAGCACCATTGTAGGTGACACATTTCTCCTCTCCTTCTAGACCGGGGTAGAACGTGGGGTCTTGGCTGTCCGAGCAGCCATTAAACACTGGGCCGCTGAAGTCTCATCTCCACCCCCTTCATCAGGGCCTTTGAGAGGCCTGTCAATAGGAATCAATACCCTCCCCTCAACCTCATCAGGCTGCAGCTTTTATCACCGCCGGCAGAAACACTGCCTGACAAGCCACATCATTATGATAAGACAACCGGCTTGATAATAAGGATGTTTTATGCATGCCTGAACGAGAGAGAGAGGAAGGAGAACAGGAAAGAGTGGGCGAGAGTGAGAATGAGTGGAAGAAAACAAGAACATAGAGAAAGAAAGGGAGGAGAGACAGATAGCGAAAGAGAGGAGGGGAAGAGAGAAGGTGAGAGAGAGAGAGAGAGAGAGAGAGAGAGAGAGAGAGAGAGAGAGAGAGAGAGAGAGAGAGAGAGAGAGAGAGAGAGAGAAAGAAAGAGAGGAGTAAGATGGGGGCTTCAAGCAGGTACAAGATGAAGACGAAGATGGACGTTTGTCACCTTCAAACTGTCAACCCTGTCCCTTTCTGTTTCTCTGACCTGCCAGGCTGCCAGTTAGCCAGCCAGTAAGTCAGTCAGCCAGCCAGTCAGCCAGCCAGTCAGCCAGTCAGTTAGCCAGCCAGCAAGTCAGCCAGTCAGTTAGCAAGCCAGCAAGTCAGCCAGTCAGTTAGCCAGCCAGCAAGTCAGCCAGCCAGTCAGCCAGCCAGTAAGTCAGCCAGTCAGCCAGCCAGTTAGCCAGTCAGCCAGCCAGTTAGCCAGTCAGTCAACCCATCCACGGGTCCTGATTGCTCATTTAAACCCAGAGGTGCCTGGGCACAATTACAGCCAATAATTGCAGATTACAGTGAAGTACAACCTTGTGATGATAATGGACACAAGCACACTGGTGCTGCCAATCACCCTTCATTAAAAGCCCGCTTAGCAGCACCTCATAAAGAACAGAGGGAGCAGGAAACACATTCACACATCTCCTTTCATGGTCCCATCCAAATCAATTGTACTAGCTATACCCTGTATGATTTCGATATGTATGTGTGTGTGTGTGTGTGTGAGAGAGAGAATGACGGCTCCCTTAATAGTCCTTCGTGTTCACTTCTATGAATGAGGGCTATTAAGCAGTTCATTGGCGTGTGATCGTGTGCTTTAAGTGCAGTGGAAGGGAGAGGAAGGAGCTAACATGCTATCTGTTATTATCTCAGCAAAGTGTTTTCCACTGGCACAAAAACACCATCATGTCATCACATTACGAGTCACGTTCAACATAGACCTCTACCTCGGAGGAAGGGGCGGGCGGAGGGAACGTTTAGGATAACGACTGACGAGGAACACAGCACGCTTTTTGTCCAGCATACAAACGCTTTTCACCTCCAGTCTTTTTAAAATGAGTAACGTTGACTTTGTCCTCCATGGATCAAACGATCAGCTTCATGTGTAGATGAGTGCACGTGTGTGTGGACGCCTCCAGCAGAGTGGAGAGGGTCTGCTTCCAGCCTGTCAGACCCTCTCACACATCCTCAGCTGACAGACACCAGCGTGAAACCAGGAGAGATAGGACCACATCTGCCAGCGCACGCATGAACCAGACCGTGAGCTCACCACCAAACCTGCCGTGACACCGTGGGAGGGGGTGTCGACACGCCCGTCGTCCACGCTCGTAGCATGACGGAGTGGGCAGGTGTGGCGTATCGTGATTGGTCGAGAAGGGCTGGGGTGGACTGATGCTGGAACTGGAGGGTATGCAATCAGCTTAATCCTTCTGGCCGGTCAGAGGGGGAGAGGGGCTGTCTCACTCCAAACAAACAGACCTCGTAAATCCTCCTTCACCCCCCCCCCCTCCCCCCTGCGTTACCTCCCCCCCCCCCTTTCTGACCTTTCAGAGGTCAGCGCTTCCATCAGCACCTCTGGAGTCTGCAGGATCACCAGAGCTCAGCTGGGAGTTCAGCCGCAGGGGTCACCAGCCCACCAGCCCTGCCTGCCTGCCCACCAGCCCAGAGCCCTGCCTGCCTGCCCACCAGCCCACCAGCCCTGCCTGCCTGCCCACCAGCCCAGAGCCCTGCCTGCCTGCCCACCAGCCCAGAGCCCTGCCTGCCTGCCCACCAGCCCAGAGCCCTGCCTGCCTGCCCACCAGCCCAGAGCCCTGCCTGCCTGCCCACCAGCCCAGAGCCCTGCCTGCCTGCCCACCAGCCCAGAGCCCTGCCTGCCCACCAGCCCAGAGCCCTGCCTGCCTGCCCACCAGCCCAGAGCCCTGCCTGCCCACCAGCCCAGAGCCCTGCCTGCCTGCCTGCCCACCAGCCCTGCCTGCCCACCAGCCCTGCCTGCCTGCCTGCCCACCAGCCCTGCCTGCCTGCCCACCAGCCCAGAGCCCTGCCTGCCTGCCCACCCAGGGCAACTCCAACCACCACCCCCCCTTCCTCCACCACACCAACCTCTAACCTCCACCACACCACCCTCCAAGTGTCGACTGAGTGGATATGGTGGGGGGATAGTTTCCTATCCTAACAGTGTGTGTGTAGGCTGTAGGCTGAAGCAGTATGGGGGGGGGGGGGTGGTGGTGGTGGTGATAATGACAGAAGTTTTTAGACAGAGAAGCTCCGCTCAGAGACAAGATCTTCAGCAAATTAAAGCAAAATGGCAGCATGGAGCTGTCTGGAAGCGGGGCGGGGATGGAACGCTGGCTGGATTTGTCACGGCAGTTCAAAGGAGGCCCACGCTATCCAGAGGATCTGCCCCTGCTACTCACCACACACCCAGTGGGACTGATCCCAGATGATGAGTTTCTTGGAGGGCACTCTCAATGTGAAGCTTCAGT
>NC_140368.1:2092500-2102500 GCF_054491055.1 Hypomesus nipponensis
AGCCTTTCAAACACAGACCTCTCCTCACTACACAACCAGCCTCTCAAACACAGACCTCTCCTCACTACACAACCAGCCTCTCAAACACAGACCTCTCCTCACTACACAACCAGCCTCTCAAACACAGACCTCTCCTCACTACACAACCAGCCTCTCAAACACAGACCTCTCCTCACTACACAACCAGCCTTTCAAACGCTGTTACAGACACCCACATGCTAGATGTGAGGATTGTTTCCATGGAATCCAGAACCTTATTCTGAATCAAAATCCCTCTCAGGGGTAGCTCTCCTACCTCCGGTGAGGCAGACTCAAACGAGAGGCTGCCTTTGTGAGGTTCTGCTGACTGTCCCTCAGAAACAGAGAGAGAGAGAGAGAGAGAGAGAGAGAGAGACCAAAGAGAAGGAAGGAGAAAACCTTCTAGAAGTTTGGGCTTGTCTGCCCGCCCGTCAGCACTTAGACAGCGAGGAGCCTGAAAGATCTCAAGACGAGGTCGGCTCGCCAACTGCAGATGCCTGGGGCGCCCACGACAAGATGGCTGCCAAGTCTGGAGTTTAACAGCACGCTAAATGAGAGAGACCAAACCGGAGAGGGAGAGAGAGACCTGCCAGCCTAATGCTTTTAGCAAGCAGTGAAAGAAGAAGAAGTGATAGAACAGAAAGAAGAAAGAGGAGACTATCTTCAGGTTCTCCTTGCCTCCCGTCTCCCTCACCGGGCTGCAGACTGCTCCGAGAGGAACCAGAGCGCCTCTCAGTCCCCTCCGGCCCTCCAGCCGGTCCGCAGGTCAGCCTGAGCGCAACACACAGCTGCTTAAACCCCCTCCCTCCCTCCCCCGACACACACACACGCCTCGTGGATGAGGAGCAGGGCTGAGTCTCAGTCTTTACCGGTCAGCGACACTCTCACTTGCCCCCATCCCTGTCCTCCAGCTGTCTGTGGAATGCCCTCTGGAAGTTTACAGGGGTGGCGCGAATCGGTCAACAGTCCGACGCCACGGTTACGGCAGGAGGAGGAGGAGGAGGGGGGGGGGGGTCGGCGGCGAGGCGAGTGAGTTCTGAGAAGCAAACAGGAGCCAGCCCAGCCCTGAGGTGAGCCGCCAGTGAAAGGGAGGAAGGCGAGGAAACAGCCTCCATAAAGGAGGGAATGTGCCTCATCCAGACGGGCCCTGCGCACGTCTCTTCATCTGGTGCCACCCAGCACCCAGCTCTCCACGGCTCCTATTTCTAGTGGACGGTAATTTGTACCTCGGCAGAGACTTACCGTAGGAAAGGAACAGGGAATGAGATTTAGATTTACTGCGTCTGCAGGTTTATAGGAGAGGCCGTATTTCCTGCGCCCGGCCCTGAGCAGTAATCAGACCCGCTGAGCAATTATGGTGCACTTGATGCAAATAGGCCCCATGGAAATGAGAACCTGACTAGACAAACGAGTCCTCTTAAGACTGGCGGTTGATGGCCGTGCTGTTGACCTCACTTTCAACGTCTCTCTCTCTCACAACCCCCCCCTCCCCCCGCAACTAGCTAAATGAGAACAGTTATTGGATTCAAAATGACTCTTTTGTGAAGCTGCATTGCCATCCATTACACACGCTACTAGAAATGTAGGATTTGCCATGTGGTGGATCATTTCTCTGTGGTAGGGTTCTTTTGGAAGGCTTATCCGTCTGCTCCAGAGTCCTGGTCACGTGGGCCCCTTCACATCCCCATTAGGAACTAATAAGACCAGCTATTCTCCTGCTGTCTGCTAACCCAGACACAAGTTCCTCATGACTGACATGCAACACTGTGGTCCTCTACCTGGAAACTCATTTTAGCCTGTGACATCACACAGCACCACACACAGCACCACACACACACACACCACACACACACACACACAGCACCACACACACACAGCACCACACACACACAGCACCACACACACACACACACACAGCACCACACACACACAGCACCACATTCTCCTCCTCCAAATGTCATTGGCTGCCACCCAGCGGGTAGCGTATGAGGAGCCGGTGAATAATTTACACTCACACACACACATTTACACACATATACACACACACAAGCTTCTTACCACGTCTAGTAACAGCCCCAATCCTCTCAGCTACCCACTGTGCCAACACCACTTCCTGCATCAATAATGGAGGAGGGAGGAGGGAGGGGGGTGGGACGCCTGGGAGGACCACTGGACAGCCCTCTCCAGGTTCTAGGGCCACTTTACACAATAACAATATTGATAGTGGGAGTAATAAAGCAGAATGAAATAGATGGATCCCAGTGATTTTTTTCTTCTTCCTTTAGCTGCTCCCGGCACAGCTGGTCCTCTGGGCAAAGTGCTGGAGGGGTGGAGGTGGAGGAGGGGTGGAGGGGTAGAGGGGTGGAGGTGGTGGAGGGGTGGAGGTGGAGGAGGGGTGGAGGGGTAGAGGTGGTGGAGGGGTGGAGGTGGAGGAGGGGTGGAGGGGTGGAGGGGTAGAGGGGTGGAGGTGGTGGAGGGGTGGAGGTGGAGGAGGGGTGGAGGGGTAGAGGGGTGGAGGTGGTGGAGGGGTGGAGGTGGAGGAGGGGTGGAGGGGTAGAGGGGTGGAGGTGTGGAGGTGGAAGTGCTGGAGGGGTGGAGGTGGTGGAGGTTCTGGAGGGGTGGAGGGGGTGGAGGTGGTGGAGGTGGTGGAGGGGTGGAGGTGCTGGAGGGGTGGAGGTGGTTGAGGTGGTGGAGGGGTGGAGGTGGAGGAGGGGTGGAGGGGTAGAGGGGTAGAGGTGTGGAGGTGGAAGTGCTGGAGGGGTGGAGGTGGTGGAGGTTCTGGAGGGGTGGAGGGGGTGGAGGTGGTGGAGGGGTGGAGGTGCTGGAGGGGTGGAGGTGTGGAGTGCTCTCGCATGAGGGAACTGGGAGAAAAGAAGGGAGGGAGAGGAGGAGCAGAGGGCACTGGAGCCCCCCTCCCCCATCCTCTCTTGTCAGGGCGGGCTGTTACTCTGCTTATTGAATTAGGACCCAGAGAACCCTTCTGGGACACGGCAAGGGAGGAGAGGGCGGGGTCAGGGGTCGTGACCTTTATTAATGGCCAGGCTAACAGTGGACTGGATGATGCATATGACCAGGGGCATCATTTCAATTACCTTATCAATGTTTTGTAATAATCAATGAGCAGGTCAAGGGGTTGTCAGATTCTGACAGATGGGCCAGAAAGGAGCGCATCTGACGGACAAACGGACAAAAGCGAATCTCTCTCAGACACAGCTTGGATCGATATGGACCATAACTGGAATGGCCAGTGTGTCACATGTCTAAACAAATGAGCATCATTTGGGCATGGCTTACACAACAGACACATCCTACAGTTCAACATAAGGGATCATTCACTGTCTTCATTTCAAAAGGATTTTATTCAGCAAGCAACGAAAAAAAAGCTATCATCCTGTGACCCCCAGGCCTTACATATGTTAATGGGCCTTAGGCATGCCCTCTGCGTACCAGACGTCATTACCAGACCGCTACGACAAGACGTGGAGCTGTCAGCCGGGTGATCCATGGTCTCCAATGAAGACATAACGGTGTCTTAAAGCAGGGTGGATGTCCGGGGCATGGGCGGCCATGACACCCTGTCAGCGGAGAGGGGGGGTGGGGGGGGGGGTAATACAGGGGTCGTATCCATCATCTCCAATCAGAGATCCATCAATCACTGTCTGACAGCAGCCATGTTTGTCAGACGATGTGATTATCATCTCAATTATCCTGACGGAGAGCCAGCGTCCTGCTAGCCGCTAGCCAGAGCACTGTGTGACGGTCATGCTAATAAGAGACACTAACAGTCAACAGCACGGCATGGAAAAGACCACTGCTGTCAATACGCTTTTTTCCAAGTTATTTTTCAGTTGGTTTTTAATGCTAATAACTAAGGACTAATGAGGCTGCACTGATAAGACTAATTGGATATGGTTCATTTGCATGAATAATTACAACAACAAAAAAACGTTAAAAGTTTTTCTTGAAACACAGCAGGCTTGGCTTGTTCAAAGCGCTCCAAGCAGGGAGGTAGGTGAATCTCCCCCTGCTGTTTCGCCCTCACAGATAGAGGGCCGTAACTGTCAGACACACGGCCAACAGAGGGCTGAGGTCACGGGTGCCAGCTTGAAGACAAGCTTTCAGCTTCCAGGAGATGGCTGCGTTCCCAGCAGACCGCTCTTAAAGAGAGAGAGGCCAGACACTGGAGGAGGACTGGAGGTCTCTCTAGTCATCCAGAACCCTCTCTGCAGGCCGGGACTCGCCATGTCGAGGGAAAGATGTATTGGGCTGATATCTGATGAGGTTTCACCAGCACATGCCCTGCTTCTAATAAGGATGACATGCAGGCTAAGCTGGCAAAGTGTCATCATGTCAGAAATACATGTTGATCTTTTCAATCTGCTCTATCCTTAAATCTCTCTCTCTCTCTCTCTCTCTCTCTCTCTCTCTCTCTCTCTCTCTCTCTCTCTCTCTCTCTCTCTCTCTCTCTCTTTTCTACAGATAATGGTTAATCAATACAAGCCCCAGTCTTACTTGGGAATATCATTTTAGCACATGATGTGTTCTCCGTCTCTCTCCCCTGCTCCGGGTTCTGTCATGGCTGTTTGCGATCAGGCACTCGGTGCGATCAATCCGACCCAATCAGCTAAATACCCGCGATTACACCAGCCGATTGGATATAATGGCATCTCTCCATCGCTCCCTTTCCTCCGCGTGGAGCTGTCCCGCGGGTCGTGACATACTGGGTCAATTCTATTGAGCCTGCTGTTGGGAGCTGGTAGGGTTTTTTGACAGGTTGTAGGTTGAGCATGTGTGGTCGACTGGATACTGCTGGATGTTTGGGTTTGGGATCCGCTTTGATAACTGTGTCTCTCCTTCTGGGAAACCAAATCATCTCTCTCAAACACTCTTTGCTTTGTCTCTCTCTCTCTCTCTCTCTTCCTCTCTCCCTCCCCTCTCTCTCTCTCTCTCTCTCTCTCTCTCTCTCTGTCTCTCTCTCTCTCTCTCTCCCTCCCTCCCTCCCCCTCTCTCTCCCCCCCCCTCTCTCTCTCTCTCTCTCTCTCTCTCTGTTCCTCTCTCTCTGTCTCTCTCTCTCCCTCCCTCTCTCTCTCTCTCTCTCCCTCCCTCTCTCTCTCTCTCTCTCTCTCTCTCTCTCTCTCTCTCTCTCTCTGTGTCTCTCTCTCCCTCCCCTCTCTCTCTCTCTCTCTCTCTCTGTCTCTCTGTCTCTCTCTCCCTCCCCTCTCTCTCTCTCTCTCTCTCTCTCTCTCTCTCTCTCTCTCTCTCTCTCTCTCTCTCTCTCTGTGTCTCTCTCTCCCTCCCCTCTCTCTCTCTCTCTCTCTCTCTCTGTCTCTCTGTCTCTCTCTCCCTCCCTCTCTCTCTCTCTCTCTCTCTCTCTCTCCCCTCTCTCTCTCTCTCTCTCTCTCTCTCTCTCTCTCTCTCTCTCTCTCTCTCTCTCTCTCTCTCTCTCTCTCTCTCTCTCTCTCTCTCTCTCTCTCTCTCTCTCTCTCTCTCTCTCTCTCTCTCTCTCTCTCTCTCTCTCTCTCTCTCTCTCTCTCTCTCTCTCTCTCTCTCCCTCTCTCTCCTGTTCTGGTTGTCCTCCCTACAGGGACGCTCTTCATGTTTTGGCTGTGCTGTAATGGAGTGTCCACCCCCCCCACAGGGTCAGGCTGACCCTGTCCCGTCCCAGGCAGGCTGAGATCACAGGCCGGGCCCACAGACAGACACCCAGGTCAGCTGGCTGGGGGCGGAGGTGGGGTCCTGTACCCCACGATCATGTCAGCCTCTTAGCCTCTCTCCCTCAGCCTCTCTCCCTCAGCCTCTCTCCCTCAGCCTCTCTCCCTCAGCCTCTCTCCCTCAGCCTCTCTCCCTCAGCCTCTCTCCCCTCAGCCTCTCCTCAGCCTCTCTCCCTCAGCCTCTATCCCTCAGCCTCTCCTCAGCCTCTCCTCAGCCTCTCTCCCTCAGCCTCTCTCCCTCAACCTCTCAGCCTCTCTCCCTCAGCCTCTCTCCCTCAGCCTCTCTCCCCTCAGCCTCTCCTCAGCCTCTCTCCCTCAACCTCTCAGCCTCTCTCCCTCAGCCTCTCCTCAGCCTCCCTCAACCTCTCAGCCTCTCTCCCTCAGCCTCTCAGCTGTGTGTGTAGTGCATGTGCAGTGGTTAGGACCTCAGATGTAACAAGCTGCTTTTAAAGGGAAGTGTGTGAGTCCTCCAGTCTCCCTGGCAGTTGTGATGGTGGGAAACATTTCCATGAAACGGTTTTACAACATTGACATTGAGCGTCTGTCTGAGACGGTTGTTCCAGGGGACATAGCAGCAAGACGGCCGTTCAACCTCTCGTCAGGTTCTCGACAATTAAAACTGAACACCTTCGCCTCCCGCTAGTGTATGTGACCCATCTCTGTGTTCCTGACTGCTAGACGCAAACTCACACACACACACACACACACACACACACTCCCTGTGTCACCTCATCCTGGACCTAAGCCCCAGGCCCGAACAATGCCAAGGTAATGAAAGCTGTGGAATTGTGAGATTTTTCCTCTCTGTCCTCTCGCGCTTTCTGTGGTTCACAAAGAGACGAAGCCAGTCGAGCTGCACCTTTAATGTGAGGCTTTTGTTCCCGTGTCGACAGGGGAGATTTGAATAACTCAAAGTGCCTTCGCTAAGCGCTAATCCTCTAGCCAAACGCTAATCAACCCTGTTTTTACCCCCCGTATTCCAAGTCTTTGAATGTTCTATGGGATCGCTTGAGAAAAAAGGCCGGATAAAGGTATTTAAATCAAGTGGTGGCTGGCTAATCTCTTTAAACCTCACCTCCTACCTCCCAGCTTTACTCAGGTGTGCCTGATTTTGACCTCTCCTCCTGTTCCCTACCTCCTCACCCTCCATCGTTCTCTTTTCCTCTTCTTTCTCCTTAACTTGAAAAGTCAGTTTTCCTGAGGGTGAAGGTCATCTCTCCTGAGGGTAAAGGTTATCTCTCTTTGAGGGTGAAGGTCATCTCTCCTGAGGGTAAAGGTTATCTCTCTTGAGGGTGAAGGTCATCTCTCGTGAGGGTGAAGGTCATCTCTCGTGAGGGTGAAGGTCATCTCTCTTTGAGGGTGAAGGTCATCTCTCGTGAGGGTGAAGGTCATCTCTCCTGAGGGTGAAGGTCATCTCTCCTGAGGGTGAAAGCCTGATAGATTCCTATGATTGCGTGGCGGTACGTCTGTGCGGCCCTCAGGGTTGAGGTGTGGCAGTGAGTGGGGGCCTGTGAAATGCGTCACAGACACGACCAGCTGTGACAGCCAGACTTGGACACAGACTGGGTTATATGCAGTCTACCAGAACTCAGTGATATCTTTCCTCGCTGTAATATTTTTCCAATCATGGCTTTTATTATAAGATATATATATATATCTGCCTCAAACTTTGTTACTGAGATGCTGGGCATATTAGGGGAATTTGGGGGGGATATGGGAATAGATATTTTCTCCCTCTCTCTCGTTCTGTATTTCTCCCTGTTTCCCCTCAAGCTATTTCACACAATATAGAACAGCTTCTTAAACTGATTTACTGAACACCCCCTTGCCCCTGTTCTCTGTCTTCGGGGGAGGAACATCCTCAGTAGTGTGTGTGTGTTTGTGTGTGTGTGTTCAACCGGGGAAAGAAAAGCAATAACAGGTGAGAGATAAGCGAGTGTGATTGCAAGGACAGTTTTGGCTCTGAAGGTGTTCAGTGTGCTGCTGTCATTAGTGCTGCCTACGATCTTCCCAGCTACTGGACTCTGTTCTGTGTGTCTCACACACACTGTACAGCCATGTGACTGGTGAAGGTGTCTATAACACAGCACTGCTTCAGCTGTGTCAACCAAGCTGATCCTCCATCCACACTGCACTCATCTGCCAGCCCAGACACCACTACCCCGCCCTCCATCCTGCTCTCTCTCTCTCTCTCTCTCTCTCTCTCTCTCTCTCTCTCTCTCTCTCTCTCTTTATATCTCTCTCTACCTCTGTCTCTCTCTCTCTTTATCTCTCTCTCTATCTCTGTCTCTCTGTCTCTGTCTGTCTCTGTCTGTCTGTATCTGTCTCTGTCTCTGTCCGTATCTGTCTCTCCCTCTCTGGCTGTCTGTCTGTATCTGTCTCCCCCTCTGTCTCTGTCTGTATCTGTCTCTCCCTCTCTGGCTGTCTGTCTGTATCTGTCTCTCCCTCTCTGGCTGTCTGTCTGTATCTGTGTCTCTCTCTCCCTCTCTTTGGGAGGTGCCTGTCCTCATCCAGTAAACATGTTTTTGACGTGCACACACAATCTGCCTCCATTCCACCTCTTCGTCTTTCTTCCAGAAAAGCCCCATCGTTTCGCCCATCGTTCTGTCTACGACATGTGTGTGTGTGTGTAGCGGGGGGGGGGGGGGGGGGGCGGGGCAGATGTGTTGTCTTTCCATCATGGAACATCTCTGGATCATCTGTGCTCAAAGACACATGTTCTCACCAGGAATAGCTTCAAAACAAAACCAGACTGGATTTGAGGAAAAGGAAAGGATCAGTGGATCGGCCATGTGTCTTTACCGTGTGGGAGCAGAGACTGCTGGGAGGGGGGAGGAGAGGAGAGACTGCTGGGAGGGGGGAGGAGAGGAGAGACTGCTAGGAGGGGGGAGGAGAGGAGAGACTGCTGGGAGAGGAGGAGAAGAGGAGAGACTGCTGGGAGGGGGGAGGAGAGGAGAGACGGCTGGGAGAGGAAGAGGAGAGGAGAGACTGCTGGGAGAGGGGAGGAGAGACTGCTGGGAGAGGGGAGGAGAGGAGAGACTGCTGGGAGAGGGGAGGAGAGACTGCTGGGAGGGGGGAGGAGAGGAGAGACTGCTGGGAGAGGGGAGGAGAGGAGAGACTGCTGGGAGAGGGGAGGAGAGACTGCTGGGAGAGGAGGAGGAGAGGAGAGACTGCTGGGAGAGGAGGAGGAGAGGAGAGACTGCTGGGAGAGGAGGAGGAGAGGAGAGACTGCTGGGAGAGGAGGAGGAGAGGAGAGACTGCTGAGAGAGGGGAGGAGAGGAGAGACTGCTGGGAGAGGGGAGGAGAGGAGAGACTGCTGGGAGAGGAGGGGGGGGAAAGGTAGTCTTCCTGTCCTTCCGCCTGAGGCTAAAGGGACACCTGGAAACGTTTCTACGACAACGGCTTCTAACAGGCTACGGAGTGGCAGTATTAAGCTAAGGTCTCCTGGCTGTGCTATTGTGTCAGTGCCCCCTCCCTGCCTCCTCGACACACACACACACACACACAGAGGAGCTAGTTTCACTGGGTAATTGGGATGATAATTATTGGGAGGTTAGTGCCAGCTGGATGGCTAAGAAGGTCAGAAAACAGTGTGCGGTCAGGCTTATCTCCATGTTGGAGCTGGGCTCCATATGGCAACAAACAATAGCACAGAATAGCACAGGCAGGCTAGACCTAACCCAGGACACACACAACTCCACACTGGGTAGACACAGGAACCTCTCATCTGTTCTCCTCCCCTCACCTGCCCTCTCCTCCTCACCCCCCACTCCTCTCCTCCCCCCTTCCTCCCCTCTCCTCTCCCCCTCGCTCCTCCCCTCCCCTCTCCCCCTCTCCATCCCCCTCTCCTCTCCTCCCCCCTCTCCTCCCCTCTCTCCTCCCCTCTCCTCCCCCCTCCCCTCTCCTCTCCCCCTCTCTCCTCCCCCCTCTCCTCCCCTCCCCTCTCCTCTCCTCCCCTCTCCTCTCCCCCTCCCCCTGCCCTCTCCTCTCCCCCCTCCCCCTGGCCTCTCATTTCCCCCTCTCTCCTCCCCTCTCCTCCCCCTATCTCCTCCCCCTCTCTCTTCCTCCCCTCTCCTCCTCTCTCCTCTCCCCCTGCCCTGCCCTCTCCTCCTCTGCTGTTTTGAAATAGCGAAGGAAGGAGCAGGAAAGAGTGGAAAGGGAAAGAGAGACCTATTAATATAGAGGGAGGAAGAGAAAGGCATGTTTAACTGAAAGGTGCCAACATATTTAAACTTCCATCGCCATAAATCCATATGTATTTCTGCGGGCTC
>NC_140368.1:2110000-2112500 GCF_054491055.1 Hypomesus nipponensis
GGTTCAGGAAATATGAGCTACAATTTGAGCTCCTTTCACATCGACGCTGGAAACAAAAGCCACCTCTCCCCTCCATTCCGGCCTGATAGCACAGACTGTCACTGGGATTCAAGTGAGCCCCTGTGGGCTGGGTGGACCAGCAGATCACTGGTTAGAGGTGTGGCTGTGGGCTCTGTTTAAGTGCACAGGTCTTAGCTCCTTCTCCAGGTCCTCAGAGGAGCCTGGTGTGGACATCAGCAGAGACCAGCCTCAGCAGGGACCAGCCTCAGCAGGGACCAGCCTCAGCAGAGACCAGCCTCAGCAGGGACCAGCCTCAGCAGAGACCAGCCTCAGCAGAGACCAGCCTCAGCAGGGACCAGCCTCAGCAGAGACCAGCCTCAGCAGAGACCAGCCTCAGCAGAGACCAGCCTCAGTAGAGACCAGCCTCAGCAGAGACCAGCCTCAGTAGAGACCAGCCTCAGCAGGGACCAGCCTCAGCAGGGACCAGCCTCAGCAGGGACCAGCCTCAGCAGGGACCAGCCTCAGCAGGGACCAGCCTCAGCAGAGACCAGCCTCAGCAGAGACCAGCCTCAGCAGGGACCAGCCTCAGCAGGGACCAGCCTCAGCAGAGACCAGCCTCAGCAGGGACCAGCCTCAGCAGGGACCAGCCTCAGCAGAGACCAGCCTCAGTAGAGACCAGCCTCAGCAGAGACCAGCCTCAGCAGGGACCAGCCTCAGCAGGGACCAGCCTCAGCAGGGACCAGCCTCAGCAGGGACCAGCCTCAGCAGGGACCAGCCTCAGCAGGGACCAGCCTCAGCAGAGACCAGCCTCAGCAGAGACCAGCCTCAGCAGGGACCAGCCTCAGCAGGGACCAGCCTCAGCAGAGACCAGCCTCAGCAGAGACCAGCCTCAGCAGGGACCAGCCTCAGCAGGGACCAGCCTCAGCAGGGACCAGCCTCAGCAGGGACCAGCCTCAGCAGAGACCAGCCTCAGCAGAGACCAGCCTCAGCAGGGACCAGCCTCAGTAGAGACCAGCCTCAGCAGGGACCAGCCTCAGCAGGGACCAGCCTCAGTAGAGACCAGCCTCAGCAGGGACCAGCCTCAGTAGAGACCAGCCTCAGCAGAGACCAGCCTCAGCAGAGACCAGCCTCAGCAGGGACCAGCCTCAGCAGGGACCAGCCTCAGTAGAGACCAGCCTCAGCAGGGACCAGCCTCAGCAGGGACCAGCCTCAGCAGGGACCAGCCTCAGCAGGGACCAGCCTCAGCAGGGACCAGCCTCAGCAGGGACCAGCCTCAGCAGAGACCAGCCTCAGCAGGGACCAGCCTCAGCAGGGACCAGCCTCAGCAGGGACCAGCCTCAGCAGGGACCAGCCTCAGCAGAGGCAGGTGGACGTGTCAACATGACTCCACCTCCAGGCTGTTAACCCCTCCAGAGAGCCAATCAGAGCCCAAGCTGTGCACCAGCGCTTAACACTGACACATGACACAATCACTAACCCCGGACTAACATTTTCTAAAGCGTACGGGGATCTTTCTGTGTGTGTGTGTGTGTTAGGGCAAGTGCTGGCAGGGGACTTCCACAGAGCAAAGGGCATCCCTCCTTCTGTCCATCCCTCCCCAGCTGGGAGAAGCAAGCGTGGGCAGAGTGTGGGGGGGCTCCTGGGGGGGGGTGTTCCCCGTAGTGGTGCTTAGCATCCTGCTAGGAGCTGACATATTGGGACCAGTCCCTTACCTCCCCGCCCCCATACTCTGGTCACATGACGGACCACAGCGCTGGATCTGGCTGTGGAACCACACTGGCACATCTGCACTGAAGGACCGCATGTGGCGACGGGTTCACTGGAGGGAGGAAATGGAGGGATGGATGGAGGGAGGGATGGAAAGATGAGAGGAAGGGAGGGAGGTAGTGACGTAAAGAACAGAAAGGAGGGATAGCTTTGTGCAGCCAGTTCACAACAGATTACAGTGCGGAGCGCGCTAGCCGGCGAAGACAGGGGAAAAGGCGGATCTATCTTGTGTTGTTGAAGACGTCGCCAGACAACACAACCCTCGCACGCTAACGCGCTCGTCTTCCAACTCCCGAGCCAGGTGGGAGACGGTGAGCGTCCCTGTGTTCTGGAAGCTGAATGAGTTCAGCTCGCTGTGCCTTCCACAACCAGGTGCTTTAAACAGGCTGGCTCTCTCAGGGCCCAGGTTGGCTGGCTTTATTCCCCAGCTATCAAAGGAAAAATGGCCGCCTGACTGAACTCCTTATGAAGAGACGTTAAAGCCCACTTTGGTGTCATGGGCCCTTCATATCTTGAAGCCCACGCATGTCACCTTTCTCACAGGAGATGGAGGAAGGGAAGAAAGAGGGAAGGAGAAAGAAGTGAGAGAGAAAGAGAGAGTTGAAGGCTTAACCTTATCTTCCCCTACCACCACTTTCAACCGGAATAATCACTGTCCAGGGGGTTTCTCAAGCTGTGAATGTGTGTGTGTGCATGTGTGTGTGCATGTGTGTGTGCATGTGTGTGTGCATGT
>NC_140368.1:2115000-2117500 GCF_054491055.1 Hypomesus nipponensis
GGACAGGGTGACGTGGGTACAGGGTGACGTGGGGACAGGGTGACGTGGGGACAGGGTGACGTGGGTACAGAGTGACGTGGGTACAGTGAGACGTGGGTACAGTGAGACGTGGGTACAGGGTGACGTGGGGACAGGGTGACGTGGGGACAGAGTGACGTGGGGACAGGGTGACGTGGGTACAGGGTGACGTGGGGACAGTGAGACGTGGGTACAGGGTGACGTGGGTACAGTGAGACGTGGGTACAGGGTGACGTGGGTACAGGGTGACGTGGGTACAGGGTGACGTGGGGACAGGGTGACGTGGGGACAGTGAGACGTGGGTACAGGGTGACGTGGGTACAGTGAGACGTGGGTACAGGGTGACGTGGGTACAGGGTGACGTGGGGACAGGGTGACGTGGGTACAGGGTGACGTGGGTACAGTGAGACGTGGGTACAGGGTGACGTGGGTACAGGGTGACGTGGGTACAGGGTGACGTGGGGACAGGGTGACGTGGGTACAGGGTGACGTGGGGACAGGGTGACGTGGGGACAGGGTGACGTGGGGACAGAGTGACGTGGGGACAGGGTGACGTGGGGACAGGGTGACGTGGGGACAGGGTGACGTGGGGACAGAGTGACGTGGGGACAGGGTGACGTGGGGACAGGGTGACGTGGGGACAGGGTGACGTGGGGACAGGGTGACGTGGGGACAGGGTGACGTGGGGACAGGGTGACGTGGGGACAGGGTGACGTGGGGACAGGGTGACGTGGGGACAGGGTGACGTGGGGACACACCTGTAAACCTACAGTCACTCAACCTGCCTGGGAGCCAATTCCTCCACAGGCCTCTTTCACTGCTGGTTAACCAAACACACACACACACACACACACACACACACACACACACACACACACACAGACACACACACACACACAGACACACACACACACACACACAGACACACACACACACACACAGACACACACACACACACACACACACAGACACACACACACACACAGACACACACACACACACACACACACAGACACACACACACACACACAGACACACACACACACACACAGACAGACACACACACACACACACACACACACACACACACACACAGACACACACACACACACACACACACTGACACACACCCTCCTAATCTCCAATATAAATCAACATCAGTACCCAACACATCCACACCAGCCTCTAAGTGACTGGTTGGTGTTTGACTGCTGGTAGCTGTTGGCATCCACCACTTTGGAATGTCAGGTCACTTTGACTCTAAAGCTGACAAAGGGACACAGGTTGGGGAGTAGCAAGAGAGGGCCGGAGGAAATAGAGTTTTATATTCCTAAGACCAAGCAGCTCCTGTGGAGAGGCCCAGAGAGAACACACACAGACCAGACAGACTGATGACATCACATGATGACATCACATGCCTCGACATGGGACGGCATGGTGCAACTGGAGGAATCACCCTTGCCTGAGGGGCGGAGCCCTGGCCTGAGGGGCGGAGCCCTGGCCTGATGGGTGGAGCGCTGACCTGCCAGAACACAGCCAGGGCTCTCATGTCAAATCCTACCAAGACATCTGCTGTGTCTACAATCTTGTGGATTTCTAAGAGAGCATGTCACTGCCCAGCAAGTTCTAGCACGGACGTAGAACCGTCAGAGAACCCACCGGCGTGGAACCACGTGGGGGTGAGGAATGGTAGAACGTCAATCTTTCTGAAGGCCGTGTCCTCATTGAGAGGAACGCCCTCAAACCAGAGGGTTTAGAACTAGTTCTCGCTCAGAGGACGAGAAATACGGCTGTCCCATGTGAATTAAAGGAAGTCAATAAGTCAATTACTCTCTGTAATGAAAGGGAAAACATCAAAAATGTCAACCCAGCAATACACAGTTGAGCATTAATAACTGTGAATGAGACTCCACATAAGCAGGACCATACCTCAAAAAGATATACTAATTATATAAGCAGTATTGTGCGAATGTCTTAAGCACAAAAACATTTCACGTAAATATTGGGTGCCCGGGACCTTTTTGAAAGTACTGCATATCTACATTTTGTGGATCTGTGTCTCTATAAAAACAAAATAAAATAGATGAACCAAATCATGGAGACACCTCTAGGACACTTGCACATATTTGCATCACTATTTCACTTGAGCGGTTAGCACACACACACACAAACACTCCTAATGAGACAATCACTTCCAACAACAATGACCCAGAACAACCGGCAGAGCTAAAACCTCACACACATCTCTGTTCGTCTGGAATCTGCTGCAGTTAAACCAACATGTTTTCCCAAACCCAGGACCAGACCCAGCCTCCCAAACACACTGGATTCTTTTCACAGCATCACACCACAGCAGCTATTGTGTTTTGCCTGAGCGCTGGGCCCGGCAGGGCAGGGCAGGGCTGGGCAGGGCAGAGGGCAGGGCAGGGCAGGACAGGACAGGGCAGGGCAGGGCAGGGCAGGGCTGGGCTGGGCAGGGCAG
>NC_140368.1:2120000-2157500 GCF_054491055.1 Hypomesus nipponensis
GGGAGGGAGGGAGGGAGGGAGGGAGGGAGGGAGGGAGGGAGGGAGATTAGGCATCCCCCCTCTGCACCCCTCATCACTAGAAGAATGCAGCTCTTTTTTCCCCCTCTGTTGTTGGTCTGTCTTCGCTGCTTGTGGGGTGGTTCTACACCATATGTTCAGGTAGAATGAGGCTTCACTGGTGAGGTTGCCTCGACCAGCAGACCTGTTAGCTATGGAGCCTCCAAGGGGAGGTGAGGAGAGAGATGCATGGAGCAGGAGAGGAGAGGAGGAGAGAGGAGATGACGAGAGAGGAAAGAGGAGGAAAGGAGATGAGGAGAGAGGAGAGAGAAGGAGAGGAGAGGAGGAGAGAGGAGGAGAGGAGAGGAGGAGAGAGGAGGAGAGGAGAGAGGAGGGAGGAGAAGAGAGTAGGAGAGGAGGAGAGGAGAGATACATGGAGAAGGGGAGGAGAGGAGGAAAGAGGAGGAAAGAGGAGAAGAGAGGAGAAGAGGAGAAGGGAAGAAGAGAGGAGGGAGGTTAAGATACTTGACACTCAGGTCAAGGGTCAGGGACTTCCCTATTTCACCGAACACAGCTTTTATTACGAAAGCACTGCCATCATTGTGGACTGACAGAACATACCCTGTCAACACACGTGCACACCTGAGACAGTTGTTAGTTCCACTCAGGTGAAAAAGGTCATGTTTGCTGTTCAGATTGTAGCCGTGGCAACTCAGCCCTGAGCGAGGTCATGAAAGATATATGGACGTAGCTTGTTATTCATTGATGTGCTTCTCTGATAAGGCTGGACAGATTGTAACATGTGGTTATCCCCAGGGTCATGGGATCCAAGGTCAACCAAACAAGCGTGTCCTTTTCCGCCCTTTATTCTCCCTCCATCCAGGACTTCTAATGAGACAAGAACATATACTGTCCATTCCCTGTCACCCATCTACACACTAGCAGCCTCTTTCGTATCGAATGGCCATAGACAGAGAGGTGTCTAGGTTTGGAGGCAAAACACAAATCTGTAATGATCTTAATTGTGTTAACTTAATGTGTGGGACCCATCTTAATTCATCAGCCAGCCAGTGATCCAGTCAGTCAGACTGCGTCCATGACAACACCTAGATGTTCATTACCTGTGGTTCATCAGGCAGGGAACACTAGGGCTAATTGATTAGTGAATTAATAATCTGCCTGAGAGGAATCCATTGTCACGGTTGCAGTCATGCTACCTAGACAGAGACTAGTCTGGGGCTGAATCCAATACCCAGCTCTATTTTATTGATTAACGCCTGAGATTTCTAACATTTACTGAGGGCCCAAAACTTCTGAGCAAGTTGAAGATCTTCCCAAAAAATAAAAAAAAATAATAAAAAGAAATCCTTTCATTTCAACCTCCACCTTCCTCCCAGAATGCCCTGCACCAGAGAGCTAATCAAGGGTCTTTGAGTGAGTCTGGCCTGCTGTGGTGGTGCTGGTGTTTACTGCCCGGAGGAGCAAGAGATCCTCCATCACTCCTAAATAAGCGTGTTATTGGTCTGGAGCGATTCATCCACACAGTGTATCTGTGGCCTCCCTCCTCCCTCTATCCCTCTCCTCCCTCTCTCCACACTCCCTCCTCCCTCTCTCCCCACTCCCTCTCTACCTCCCTCCTCCCTCTCTCCCTACTCCCTCTCTCTCCTCCCTCTCTCCCTCCTCCCTCTATCCCTCTCCTCCCTCTCTCCCCACTCCCTCTCTCCCCACTCCCTCTCTCCCTCCTCCCTCTCTCCCTCCTCCCTCTATCCCTCTCCTCCCTCTCTCCCCACTCCCTCTCTCCCTCCTCCCTCTCTCCCTACTCCCTCTCTCTCCTCCCTCTCTCCCTACTCCCTCTCTCTCCTCCCTCTCTCCCTACTCCCTCTCTCCTTCCTCCCTCTCTCCCCTCCCTCTCTCCCTTGAGTCCAGGCTATAAGTCAGAGTCTAGGGCAGGAGGGTTCCTGTCCTCACAAAATTTCCCAGAATCCCCCTCTCCCCAACACACATTATATCCTCTCATCGTAAATTCTTGATTTAAACACACGCTGCTTTGTTGTGTTGAAATACACCAAATCTTAGTAGAGAGGTGGAGGTGATGGAGGGTGGAGAGGTGGAGAGAGAAGGAGCTGCTTGTGTGAATGATGTGATGAGACAGAGAGCTGGCCTGGAGGGCGAGGGAACGGGACTGTTAGATCGTGCTCGGTGAGGTGGAGGGGTGTGTGTGTGTGTGTGTGTTTACACTTCCTTGGTTTAGCCTTTGCCCTCTAATGAGGACCCTTGGTAGTGGGAAGCAGGGAGAGAGGACTCTTTTGGCAGCATGGCAAATTGACCTGGCATCCTGAAGGGTGATTGACAGGTCCTCGGGGTGACTAGAGACCACCCCCTGGTGACAGAAATAGGGGGTGGAGGGGGCAGGGGGGGGGGGCGGGGGGGAAGCAGGCCTAAGTGATGAACCGGCTCTGGAATGGTAATTGTCAGCCATTTATAGGCGGACAGAATTAGAATTATGGTTCAAACGTCTGAATGTTCTGCCCTGCTCCCAAAGTGCTAGCCAGACGTGGTCATTCAAACCTACTTGTGTGTGTGTGTGTGTGTCTGTGAGAGAGATTTGCATGCCACTTACATGATTTAGCATGGAAAATAAAATGTTTAAATCTCTTTAAACATTAATAATACAAATATAAATCTTAAATATTGTGCATTAGCTAGAAAACGTCCTAATTCTGAATTAATTAATCAACCTTCCCACCTCAATTATTTTGAAAATAATTTCTAAAAGCATTAACAGGAAACAAACAAGGTTGGAAAATATGCTAAGTGAATTTTTACAGCTATAGTCGAAAGGTTTTTCAAATGGCAGTTAGAAACCATTTGAAGGAGGAAATGTAGCAGATAAAACATCCTATAATGACAAACTGACAGGCCTGCTTTACAAAGCTAATACCATGTCCCAACCATACAGGCACCAAGGGCTGACTGACTCCTACATGTCTAACTGGGGCCATTTCTCTTTAGCTTTCCCTGGGGAATACACACACACACACCAGAGCAGAGTGCAGGAATGAACAGATTGATATCTGCAGAGTTATGGTGGATTGGAGGACTGAGGGAGGGAGAGAGAATGATGAAGGGAGGAACAGAGTTATAGAAGGGGGAGAGGAAGGGGAGATGGGTGGTAGGATGAAAGAGGGAGGGAGGGAGGAAGACAGAATGACGGAGGGAGAAGAAATATGGAGGGAGGGAGAGAGAGGGAGGGAGGGGTTCCTGGATGTGATGTGGAATCCCTGTTTGGTTATTTTAGCGTTAGATTAATGTCTGGGGTGGGGAGTTTAAAGAGGCCCCAGAGTGTCCTGTGTGTTTGACCGTGTAAGAGAAAAAGAGGGAGGGAGAGGGAGAAGAAAGAAAGTTATGGAGTGTTCAGGATCAGAGCGCCCCTAGCCTGGGCAGAGATGAAAGATGAGACAGATGTCTGTAGGTGTGTGTGTGTGTGTGTGTGTGTGTGTAACTCGGTGGGGTGGTACTGAGGAACAGAGTGGCCCATCAGTCTTACTGCCACCAACCCAGAGAACCACCGAAGTATTCTTCTAGGCCGGGGATTTCTCTTCTTACAATAGTCCCTCTCCCTCTCCCTCTCCCTCTCCCTCTCCCTCTCCCTCTCCCTCCTCTCTCCCTCTCCCTCTCCCTCTCCCTCTCCCTCTCCCTCTCCCTCTCCCTCCTCTCTCCCTCTCCCTCTCCCTCTCCCTCTCCCTCTCCCTCTCCCTCTCCCTCTCCCTCCTCTCTCCCTCTCCCTCTCCCTCCTCTCTCCCTCCTCTCTCCCTCCTCTCTCTGTTTCTGTCCAGAAGCCAGGTTCACTCCAGCCATGCTGAATCCGTCATGACCAGACCACAGTAACACCACAGAACAGCAGGAGTAAACCCCCTCCTCCTCCCCCTCCCCTCCCCCTCCTCCTCCCCCTTCCCCCTCCCCTCCCCTCCCCTCCCCTCCCCCTCCTCCCCTCCCCCTCCCCTCCCCTCCCCTCCCCCTCCT
Source organism: Hypomesus nipponensis (assembly GCF_054491055.1). Lineage (NCBI taxonomy): Eukaryota > Metazoa > Chordata > Actinopteri > Osmeriformes > Osmeridae > Hypomesus > Hypomesus nipponensis. Next base: position 2,124,021 of record NC_140368.1, read on the forward strand.
CCCCTCCCCCTCCTCCCCCTCCCCCCTCTCCTCCTCCTCCTCCTCCTCGTTCCTCTACCTCAGCTTCCTCAGAGTACCCCCACCCTCTCTCTCTCTCCTCAGCCCAGGGCTGTGCACATGAGCACTGGGTCCGACCATTTCAGAATGAATATTAAGTGTGTGTGTTTCTCTGTGTGTGTGTGTTTCTATGTGTGTGTGTGTAAGGGGGGGGGTAGGAGGATTTGTGTCTGAGGTTTGAAATTGGAAATCACAAGTTTGACTAATCAGCTTTGGAGCTTCTCATTCAAAGGTTTCTGCACTAGAGAGGGAGAGAGAGAGAGAGAGAGAGAGAGAGAGAGAGAGAGAGAGAGAGAGAGAGAGCGAGAATTGGGGGAGAGAGAGAAGAAAGAGAGTGAGATAGAGAAGACTAAGAGTGAGAGAGAAAGTGAGAGCGATACAAGAGAGAGTGAGGAATGTCAAAAGAGAAGATGATTAGGATAGGAGTGTGTGTGTGTGTGGGGGGGGTTGCGTGGCACATACTTTTTACTCTCCATTGGTTTCCAGCAGTAATAGTGAACAGGGACCCCCTGCAGAGAGCAGAAGTGCTTATTCACTGACCCCCCCTACCCCCCCTCACACACACACACACATCTCCTGAAATAGCCACAAGGCTATTAAAGATGGAGAGAGACAAGACAGGCACACAATATCACCAAACTCTGCTCAAGGGTACCTCGTCCTCCCCTCTTCCCAATGTCCCTCTCTATTCTCTCTCTCCACCTCCTTACTTCGCTTGCTCCCTCTACGTTCCTGCCCTCTTCAGTTCCATGAATCAGAGGTATGTTCAGGGTCTGACAAAGAGAAAGCGAGGGAGGGAGGGAGGGAGATATGAAGAGGAGCAGAAATGGAATAGAAAGAAAGACAAGCAAGACCAAGCATGAATCATTCATCAAATTACTTATTAGACAGCTGCTTATTTTAGCAGCAATGTCAATGAGGGCTTCTCCTACACCTACAGTACTGAGGGCTTCTCCTACACCTACAGTACTGAGGGCTTCTCATACACCTACAGTACTGAGGGCTTCTCCTACACCTACAGTACTGAGGGCTTCTCCTACACCTACAGTACTGAGGGCTTCTCCTACACCTACAGTACTGAAGGCTTCTCATACACTTACAGTACTGAGGGCCTCTCATACACCTACAGTACTGAGGGCTTCTCCTACACCTACAGTACTGAGGGCTTCTCCTACACCTACAGTACTGAGGGCTTCTCCTACACCTACAGTACTGAGGGCTTCTCCTACACCAATTTTTTTTAGCTTGGCTAAACAACCCTGATCCAACTCTCCTTATTGTGTTCTACCCATGACCTGGAACATTCTTCATGTTACCAAGTGCTTACATTTCATGTAATCCTATTGGAAAGCCTACATAGTGGTGTTAGAACTAAATCCAGGCCAGTGTTACCAATGGAGAGACAGAGAGAGATGAGTATCTTCTGTACAGAGAGAGATGTTATTACTGTATCCCCCCCACAGTCTCATTTCACAGCTAAGTATTTTGGATTCAAGTCTTTCCACTCTAGGAAAGTGAAAAGGAGTCATATTTTCTTACACTATTCTGCACATGTTTAAACAATACAGTCTATCTGTCCGCATCACAGGGCCCCAGGCCAGGGTGTGTGTGTGTCTGTGTGTGTGTCTGTGTGTGTGTGTGTGTGTGTGTGTGTGTGTCTGTGTCTAAATCCGAGATGGGAAGTAACAAAGTATAAATACTTTGCTAGTATCCTTAAGTCGATTTTGATCAGTACTATCTTTACTTTCACTCCTTGCACTACTTCAGTTTTAATCTGTATTTGGTGGCATGATTAATATTATTTCTTGACATTGTGGAGGGGGGAGTGAAAACAGTGAGGACGGCCATACATCAGCAGGGGGTTTGGTCCAATCACGACAACTGATTCAATAAGGCTGACTAGGTTAACATGCCTGTGGTTATTCACTTCACCGTCCGGCCAATCCCCATGCAGTCACTGAGTCACACACTAATACCCTACTGAGAAAAAGACGGGGAAAGATGAGATCTAGCTTTTTTCGAGAGGAAGAAAAGACATTTATAAAATAAAAACTCCCTCCAGACTTCTGGCACCAGAACTTTCTGTAGGAAACTCTGCTCAGGACATCATAGGGCAGTTACGACCGGCCAATGAGGTGCGGTGGTAATTGCTCTGCCGCTAAGCGCTAACGTGATTTTTACAGGCGGACCCCAAGGTATTAAAGATGGCCCGCTTGGCCTGTGGTTTATTGGGTCTAGTGGAGGTTTCTCTGGGTCTGAGTGCGGAAGAAGCACTGTCTCCTGGCTCCCCACCTGAAACACACACACACCACTTCCTATGTTTCCTTACGCCACCCACAAATCATTAAGATAAGAATCAACACGCACACACACAGTCACAAACAGCCAAACTCCACAAACACACACAGGTAGGCAACACAAAGCCCGTTAACTCATCCCGTGCGTCATGGGAGAACACAGCTTCCTGACCATCCTGATGAAATGATCCCAGACGCTCCAATAGGGCTTCAAACAGAGGGCATGACTCACTCGGTTGTCGGGTAGATTTGAAGGTTTTTACCCATTCAGGTGGAAGTAATAACAATGTTTGTTCCCAAGATCCGATTTGCAGCTCAGAGTTTGTTCAATGCACGGGGATCGGAACAAAAGCAAGGCTGACAACAGCAATATGGATACTGCTACTTCAAATACAGAACTAATGCCATTCTTTCAGCTGACTGCACAGAACGGTTGGCACACTGTTTTTGCTGGCTGTCTTAGATGTGGGCTAGGTCCATTTAATGACGTCACCGTACACAATGGCTGGCTTTAGATTCGAAATGGAGCCCTCATCTGGATTAGCCAGCCACAGTGCTGCAGACAAAGCTCCAGACACAGCCTGACAACCTGCGGCTGTGGCTAACAGTCCTGCCTCTACCCACGGCCAAACGCTCAAGCTCAGCCTCAGAGGACAGGGAGAGAGGGGAGCCTGGCTCTCACTGGGTGCTGGGTCTGGCCCTGGGTGCTGGGTCTACCCCTGGGTCCTGGGTCTGGCCCTGGGTGCTGGGTCTGTCCCTGGGTGCTGGGTCTGCCCCTGGGTGCTGGGTCTGTCCCTGGGTCCTGGGTCTGGCCCTGGGTGCTGGGTCTGTCCCTGGGTGCTGGGTCTGGCCCTGGGTGCTGGGTCTGCCCCTGGGTGCTGGGTCTGCCCCTGGGTGCTGGGTCTGCCCCTGGGTGCTGGGTCTGGCCCTGGGTGCTGGGTCTGGCCCTGGGTGCTGGGTCTGGCCCTGGGTGCTGGGTCTGTCCCTGGGTGCTGGGTCTACCCCTGGGTGCTGGGTCTGCCCCTGGGTGCTGGGTCTGGCCCTGGGTGCTGGGTCTGGCCCTGGGTGCTGGGTCTGTCCCTGGATGCTGGGTCTGCCCCTGGGTGCTGGGTCTGCCCCTGGGTGCTGGGTCTGGCCCTGGGTGCTGGGTCTGCCCCTGGGTGCTGGGTCTGGCCCTGGGTGCTGGGTCTGGCCCTGGGTGCTGGGTCTGTCCCTGGATGCTGGGTCTGCCCCTGGGTGCTGGGTCTGCCCCTGGGTGCTGGGTCTGGCCCTGGGTGCTGGGTCTGCCCCTGGGTGCTGGGTCTGGCCCTGGGTGCTGGGTCTGCCCCTGTTAGCACAGCTGGGTTCCTGGCTCTGCCCCTGGCAGCACAGCTGGGTTCCTGGTCCAGGTAGCATCTCCTCACCCACCATACACGGACGCCGTGTCTTGATACGGGATTGAGGGAAACTAGTGAGAGAGGGAGGGAGGATTTGACGAGTGTGTGTAACGAGGGGGATCCGAACCTGGATCCACCATGCAGGAGACCAGGCACAACTCCAGGGGGGTCAGATGGCTGAGTGGTTAGGGAATCGGGCTATTAATCAGAAGGTTGCCGGTTCGATTACCACTTGTGCGGATTGATGTTGTGTCCTTGGGCAAGGAACTTCACCCTACTTGCCTCGGGGGGAATGTCCCTGTACTTACTGTAAGTCGCTCTGGATAAGAGCGTCTGCTAAATGACTAAATGTAGCTGTAATGTAAGAGAGGTTGGGGTGGGGGGTGGGGGTCAGGAATAGAAGCTCAGATGCTATTTATGTAGAGGGACCCATGATTAGGTTAGGTAATTGGGTTATCCATCATGTGAGAACTGCCTATGATATTACAGAGATGTGTCGCCGTTGGAAACTAGACAAGACTCAATGTGACCCCCCGACCTGATCTGAGTCAAAGTATTCAATCAAAAGCTTTTCTCAGATTCAATCCAAATCGTTTCTCGGTTTCTCCGAATGTTGATTCAAAACGACTCGTGGTCTTAGTAAATGCCGTCAATGATTCACTTTGACCTTTTTGTTAAGAACTAAACGTCACACAAGTTATTCGCAAAGAAATATGAAAAATTAAATCGAGAGACGGAAAAATAAATCATGAATATTGAAAACATTCCAGCTCAGCTTAACCTCATCAAACCACAGGCCGAGTGAGGAGTGTCTGCTATTACCCAGAAGCCCTCAAAAGAGTTGGAGGGATTAGCTCTTCCCAGCGCAACTGATTGGCGGGAAATAAGAAGCCCCGGGGTCCTGATGAATCTGGTCTGAGGCGGCCGTCCGCCTGCCTGACTCAAAACCCCTCACCCATCCCCTCCTTCCCCTTTCATCTGGAGAGGCACACATGCCCTAAATGAGGCATTCCTTTAATGTCCTGCTGAAAATTCATAAGGTACTGAAGTATCAAGCAAACCTTGATGTGAAGGGCATCAAGGCACACAGTGAGACCCAGTGGCATGTTAATCAGCTTGATCCAGATCAGGTGCGTCTGAGGGGAGGAGCATCGGCTCCCAGCCCTGGCTGGGCTCCGCAGGATGTTTGCTTTCTTAAATGAACCTCACAGTACAAACACAGGGTAAATTGCCTTCCGCAAGTCTATCCCACGGGCCACATCCCACACAGCCTTCTCAGAAGCTCGGGAGGGAGAGGGGGGAGAGAGGGAGAGAGGGGAGAGAGAGGGGAGAGAGGGGAGAGAGAGGGGAGAGAGGGGAGAGAGAGGGGGAGAGAGGGAGGGGAGAGACAGGGGAGAGACAGGGGGGAGAAAGTTAGGGAGGGAGGGGAGAGAGGGGGGAGAGAGAGGGAGAGAGGGGGGAGAGAGTTGGGTAGGGAGGGGAGAGAGGGGGGAGAGAGAGAGGGGAGAGAGAGGGGGGAGAGAGATTAAAAAAAGTGAAGGAGGGAGGGAGAGAGTGAGTGGGAAGGAGAGACACAGAGTGAGAAGGAGAGAGAGACAGAGAGAGACAGAGAGAGAGAGACAGAGAGATAGAGAAAGACAGAGAGAGAGAGAGAGAGCAGGGGTGAAAACAGACAAGGTATATAATGCACTTGCTCTGCCTGGAAGATACAAGTTGCTATCTGTGAATGAGGCAGGTGATAAGGCTGATGCACATGGGGTGCATTAGAGCACTATCACCAGAGCCTTGAGCAGGGAGGGAAGGAAGGACATGTTTGTGTGCGTGGTGCAGCGCGTGTGTATACGAGTGTGTATTGATGAGCATGTCCTGTATTTTGTTCTTTACATCATGCATAAGCAATGCTGTGTGTTTGTGTCTGTGGTACCTTGCCCCCCAACAACACAATTACCAGTAAAGCTGAACGCCTCTCTCCCTTTGTTGTGGCTGTGCGGTGCATGTTTCCCATCCACAGACACACTGACAGGTTCAGCCCCCGCGCCCCTCTCCCCTGCACCCCTCTCCCCTGCACCCCTCTCCCTTCGCCAGCTCCTTTCATTCCGACGCTGGGAGAAGCGAGACCTCCGATGACACCAGCTTCCCAGCCACACAGGGACCCTGACGGTAGCAAACAAGCACCAGATGTGGAGACACAAACAGAACACAGAGGAACGAGGAGGGAAAGAAACGCACACAATAAGAGCCTGACAAGGAGCTGTTTGGCTTGGCGACCATGACGACAGGGCAGGAATAGGAAGTCATACCAGAAACGTCTTGGGAAAACACAGATAGCCATGAATTATGCCAGTAAAGACTTCATTTGTCAGAGCTGCGTAGACTTTAATTTACTTTAATTAAAAGGGAACACAAATGTTCCATTAAATGTGGATCTATCTGAAAGTCTATCATAGACATATGTGTTATTAATACCTTAGGCTCCACTGTGAAGGTTATTAAACACTTATGTTCTTTAAGCACATGCATGGATCTCAATACATCAATTTGTTTTGCTGATGAATTATTGAGAGGGCTGATCTAATCAAGCTACAGATGCTATTGAAATGTGAATGCGGTTTTGATTGCATGAAAATGAAAACCCCAGCCACAAACCCGTACCCTGATTGATTGTTTCCGAGCTAATCACTGGGACCCAACACACAACATCAAATAATTGCACCACAATGAACGCATGTACAGCGAGATGATTGGTTTAATGATCTTGCAATTGGACTTTACCCAACGTTCTTTTTGTTGAATATTTCAGGAAGAACAACAAGCCAGCCACATAGCTCAGCTCTGCATCACTGTTGTTTTTACAGCTCTGCGTGTCCGTCTGGGAGCCATATGTGCCTGGATGAGGTCACTGGCTGTGGAGCAGGGGGTCAGAGTGTACAAGTGCCTGCTGGGGAACTACAACACCTGGAGCTGAAGCACAGGGAGACACAGCTTCTCCAATGCTAGGAGGATGGATGGATGACAGATAGAGACGTAAGTGGAGATGGATGCCGTGTGGATGTGCGTGCGGGTCACGTAGAGGAGAGGATGGATGGATGGAGGCGCGGGGAGCGAAGGGGGGTGAGGCCACAGCTCAGTCAACAAGCATGATGACCACTTGCAGATGGATAAAACACTGGACACAGTGGTTGACGATGATAAAGGTGATGTTGATGATGATGAAGGTAGTCGCAGGCCTTTGTGGGCGTCCTGCAGAGAGTTCCCTGGCAGGGTGCCTGGCATTATCACTGCTGGGCAGCTGTGAAAGCCCCCCCGGCCCCCCGCCCGTCTGAAGGTGTGAAGTGCATCTCTCAACGAGGATTAACGCTCTCCACCAAGCAGCTCCCCGCCCCCCCCCCCCCCCATCTCAACCCCCACACCCCCCCGGGAGAGAGGAAGAAAGAGGAAAAAAAATAAACCCCTCAAAGTTTCCTCAAGATGAAAAGGCTGACCTTTTATCAGCCGCAGGAAATGCATTAGCAGCCTTATAATCCAATTTCAGCACCATGCAAAGTGGAGGTTTGGACAGGGATGAAGAGGGGGTGGGGGGGGAGAAAAACACCTAGCCACAAATGTTCGCTGCGCTTTTGTGCTGTCAGGCTGTTAAGAACTTTCCACCTGCCTCTCCCTTCACTTTCCTCTCTTCTCATCTCTCTCTACATACATTTCGCTCTCTCTAGCTCATTCCTTCTCATTCCTTCTTCCTGCTCTCTTCCCCTCTCTCTCTCTTTTCCCACCTATCTCTCTCCCCCCTCTCTCAATCCATCCCTTTGTCTCTGTCATTCTCTCCCTCTCTTTCCCTCTCCTCTCTCCCTCTCTTTCCCTCTCCTCTCTCCCTCTCTTTCCCTCTCCTCTCTCCCTCTCTTTCCCTCTCCTCTCTCTCCCTCTCCCCTGTCTCTTTCATTCTCTCCCTCTCTCTCAATCAATCCCTTTGTCTCTCTCTCTCCCTCTTCTCTGTCCTTCCATCCCATCCTCCCATTCTTCGCGGGGTACAGAGGCTGGCAGCGTAATGGGAGCAGCAGTCAATCAAATGAGCGGTTCAGAGGTGAGTCTTTGTGTGGTGCGGGGGCTGGGGGTCCCAGTGAGCCAGCCACCTGTCAGGCAGCAGCGACGCAGGCAGCAGCCCATGCCACTCACACGCAGCCCCTGGGGCCCAGCAGGGACTGACGGCTGCCTCGTCAGCTGCCTGTCCAAAAAAGAGGTCATGTTTCATTTTACCCGATACACAGTAACTCTGGGGGTAAGGGCTGGGTGCAGGGGGAACGCGTTCTCAGGTGAGTACAAGGGTTTATTTTCTGTAATCAAAACAAAACAAAAAGTTGAAACCGCAGAGTTACAATCTAGATTGTTAAAGAGGAAAGGCGACACCCATTGTAGCTTTACTTCAGAATGTAACAATACTCGTAACAAATACAAATCTTTATTTCCAGGGGTGCCATTCACATTTACAGAGGCTGACAGCGTTGTCAAAACAAAGGCGTTCACATCTGCAAGCTCAGTAACACGCCAGCCTCATTCAGTGGGGTGAGTGGTTAAAAGAGCCCCTGGAAGGCTCGTAGAAAGGAGCTCCTGTACCGTGGCCCTGCAGAGTGCCAGTTAAACTGGATACGGTGGAGCAGGCAGGATCCCTGCCCTCGTGTTGCTCATGTCTTCCAGGGTTTATAAGCTCACCGCTGACTCATTGTGGCTTTACCATCTCCCTGACCTTCCTCCAGGACGCCCAGAGAGCCGGTCTACCTGCCCTGGACACTGTGGTGGTGAAGCACTGATGCAGCTGCTAGTACCCCTATGAACAATGCTGGAGAAATACAAGCTGCTTTTAACATAATGCTGGTCATGGCAGACTGCTATGCACTTCCAATAACGTAACTGCAAACACACATACACACACACACACTATCCTCCCCCCCCACACACACACACACACGTCACACACACACACATGTCCACTTGGCCCCTAAATGGCTGTGATTGGTTGACTGGATCTAAACAGGGCCTGTTGTTCAGGTGGGTAGATGATAGAGACAGACTTCTCTCTTCACCTCATTAGAACTGCTGGAGTGACACTCCACTTGTGGATCACCCTCTAAAAGACACAGACCCATGACACAGACCCATGACACAGACCCATGACACAGACCCATGACACAGACCCATGACACAGACCCCAATAAACCCTAAAGCTCTTCAACTTCTTACAATGCTGCCTCAGGGAGACAGAAAGACAGGCAGACTGCAATTTCAACTCATTCTTTTACAGCTAACTGGCAGTTTCTTACTGCATCTTTATTAAACCTAACCTACACCATTTACACGACAGGGATAAAGAGACACCCAACATATCTGTTTGATCTGAGTGTGCGGCCATGAGAGACCGCCCCCAAGGACTGTAACTCACACCGTCCTGAGGATGAAGCGCTCTTTTATACTGCTGCATGACTGACAGCACAAAACACCTTCCACTCCCTGAACGAAACTCAGACACTTCCTGTTCTCTGACCTTCAAACAGGAAGCCCGTTTTCCTGGTTATCTCCTCTCAGACGAAAACGTTGGTCTTTCTCTCCAGCCACAGTGCAGTCTGAAACACTAGAACGCTTCACTCTGAACCGGCGAAGAAAAGCTCTACGGAGAAAGTCGTTCCAACTTGTAAATGACTTCAAGCTCACTTTTAACAAATAACCTGTCCAGTTTGACAATGTGTGTGTCCTTTGCTCTTTGTATTTCAGCCGCCGAAAGTTCCATTAAGTTTCATTTGGAAATGCAAATTACTGTTTATTTCAACGAAACTCATCTGAATGGGTTTCAAGCTGCCTTTGGTATTGCCAAACAGGACGCCTTTGAGCTAAATAAAAATGAACGCACATTATTAATCAAAGGCGTCCAGACAGATATTACAAACATTTCACAGCGCGCTGGCACACACAAGATATGCAGAACAGCGAGAGGTGCAAAAAATAGAAAACAAATCAAATACGTGTCTCACATGCAGTGCATATCAAGTCACCCCACACCTAAGCACATAATCCCACTGCCGTGTACTTCACCTTCACTGAAGTCTCAGTCAGACTCCACTCTACAGGAAGCTAAGCCCACTCTTATTATTCCAAATTAAGATGCAACATTAAGCTTATTATTCTAAAATAAATAAGTCTTTCCGGGTTGGGGGCACCTTATAAACTACTAGTAGAAAACAGATAAGGTGACTCACAGAAACTAAATCCTCTCTGAGACTAAGACACAGAAGAATGTCGTCTTCTCTTCAGAAGCGACCGGACTTGTTTATGAATAAGGGAAAGGCGACTTGACGTAGCTGTGGAGGGCTTCATGACAGGAGTTTATAGCCAGGCTGGACAAAACACACCAGCAGCGTTACTACAGACAGACGCTTCAGAGCTGGGCACTCATCTGCTAGCTTTTAAGAGATGACCTTGTCACATGAGCTGGGTGCCCGCGTGGTGACAGCAAGGTGGACGGTGTCTTAGTGGTGACAGCAAGGTGGACGGTGTCTTAGTGGTGACAGCAAGGTGGACGGTGTCTTAGTGGGGACAGCAAGGTGGACGGTGTCTTAGTGGGGACAGCAAGGTGGACGGTGTCTTAGTGGGGACAGCAAGGTGGACGGTGTCTTAGTGGGGATAGCACCAGCAAGACCCCAGCACCTGTGGCACTAGACCACATTGGACACACACACACACACGCACATACACACATTACCCACACACTGTATACACACACACTGTATACACACACATTGTATACAAACACACACACTGTACACATACAGTGTCCCTCACATTGTACACACATATGTTCGTACACACTGTGTGCATAAACACAAACATTGCACACTCCCTGCCCCTCCACCCGCCCTCTCTCCTTCCCTCCCTCCCTCCCCCTCCCCCCTCCCTCCACCCCCACCTCCTCCTCCCTCCCTCCTCCTCCCTCCCCCCCCCCTCCCCTCCTCCCCTCCCCCCCTCCCCCCTCCCTCCCTCCTGCTGATAGCCCTGACAGGCCATAAGCCCCAGTGACAGCTGTCACTCAGCACAGAGGGTCTCACCCAGCTTGTTAATAACACAACTTATGAGATGTGGAGAGACGCTGATCTCCCGACGTGTCACCATGGCAGCCGGGCCCCGGCATCGGAAATCCATACCATAATAATGTGAAGGGGTGAGAGGGGAAAAGCATCGCAAACTTGCTTCAAACTCGGACAACTTTCGACAGAAAGTCTTTTGTGAGAATGGTACTCCAAACAGGAAGTAGGTTTCTGCCTGGAGTCGTCGTGTCACTTCCTGTTTCCTTGATGCGACAACACTGTTTACCAAACAACCACCTTCCTGACACTGTGCGCATTCTGCAGCCTTCACGCTGACTGGACTCTGCTAGTCAAAGTGTCACACGTGAAGAACACGGGATCCAAAGTGCAGCCAGAACAGCCCTCTGTGATCCAGACACACACTTCTCTCAGAGATGCCTGGAATACCAACAGGCCTGGTAGCAGGTAGCAGGTAGCAGGTAGCAGGTAGCAGGCAGCAGGCAGCAGGCAGCAGGCAGCAGGCAGCAGGTAGCAGGTAGCAGGTAGCAGGTAGCAGGTAGCAGGTAGCAGGTAGCAGGTAGCAGCCCTTCCTGCCTAAGACCCATCACTGTGTTGGTCACTCCATCAGTTACACTGAATTTGCAGAATGATATTTGCTTCAGTGGACCAAGATGTATCTGTGGGTTATAGCGTCTATTTGTGTGTGTATGAGTGATGTGCGGTGTGTGTGTGTGTGTGTGAGTGTGTGTGAGTGATGTGCGGTGTGTGTGTGTATGAGTGATGTGCGTTGTGTGTGTGTGTGTTTATGAGTGATGTGTGGTGTGTGTGTGTGTGTGAGTGATGTGCGGTGTGTGTGTGTGTGTGTGTATGAGTGATGCGCAGTGTGTGAGTGATGCGCAGTGTGTGGAGGCACGGCAGGATTACTCCTGATCCTCGGATGATAAAGACGATGCCGTCTGATATTACATTTTCACACCCTGAGAATTATTGATGGCTTTTTGTTGTGTCTGGGCTGCAGAACGTGAGCCAGGCAGGAGGCAACAGGAGGCGTCTAGGACGAGCGAACATCCACACCTGTGATTTATTTCAGTTGCGGTATGTGTGTGTAACAAACACACACACACACACGCTATCGGGGCACGTGCACGGCCTCCAATCTAAACAAGGTCACAGCCAACGCCACTGTTATCAGACTTCACATTGCCGACGGTGCTCCGCGACTGCTCAGACGGCGGGCGGCGCCCCCTACCTGTCGGCGGAGGGAGGTTGTCCGTTGCGGGGAGGCTTGTTGACCCGGGCGTAGAGAGCCTCCAGGGGCTGGTCCCCCCCCCGGAGAGGCTGGGGGTCCTGGGGGAGGTGGTAGTGGTGATTGTGGAGGCTCTCCAGCTGGCTACTGTCCATGGAGGAGTTGAGGGATGCTATGCCAGCATACAGAGGCTCCTCCTCAGAGCTGAAGGTCTGATCCACATCCTGGATCTCGGCGTACTCCCTCTCCTTGGCCTGCTTCTGCCGGAGCTCCAAGGTCTGGGCCTGGATCCTGGAGATGGAGAGAGGGAACAGGCTGGGAACTGGACCATGACAGGAACCAGTCTTGGCTATACAGAAATTGTTAAATACACACACACACACACACATATATATATATATATATATATATATACTGGAGTCAGAGCGAGGGGAATGTTTGTGCTGTGGAGGAGTTAAAGGTCAGAGATGCTCTACAGTAACTCAATATTTCATCCTGTTATTTGGGCTGGCTAACAGACATCAATGGGATCATTGAGTTGCAGAGGAAGAAGCCTCCTCTTTTGAAATAGGCCACTTGAGCTATCGACTAGGGAGGGAGGGGGTTAGGGTTAGGAAACTTTGTTGCTGAGCGCCGACAGACAACTCCTCAAACGTTAAAGAGGTTCATGGACTCACGGACGCAAACTCACTCTCCCCCCCCTCCGGAGCCAAACCAAGACCTCAGCTGACACTCTCCTTCTCTGCTCGAGCAGGTCTACCAGGGCACCGAGGGGTGTCACTGCCTGCCCGTAGCGTCTGTGAAGGTTCTTCCAGAGTCTGAGCTGAGAAAGGTCGGGAGCACAGGCCCAACAGGGGGATCTGCTGGGTCGGGAGCACAGGCCCAACAGGGGGATCTGCTGGGTCGGGAGCACAGGCCCAACAGGGGGATCTGCTGGGCTGGGAGCACAGGCCCAACAGGGGGATCTGCTGGGCTGGGAGCACAGGCCCAACAGGGGGATCTGCTGGGCTGGGAGCACAGGCCCAACAGGGGGATCTGCTGGGCTGGCTTCCATGGGACACGGGGGGTCCTGGGACGGCTCTGAGGATGTCTCCCCCGGGGGGTCCTGCTAACGAGACACTCCTCTGATGGGCCCAGCCCCTCCCAGCCCCCCCCTGGACCACTTCCACACAACAAGCTCCTTTCAGGGTCTATCCTGCCGGACGGATTTCTGTGAATGCTTGTTCTGTGTAGCGTGGATAACAAGACACAGACAGGCATCTGGATGTGTGTGTGTGTGTGTGTGTTGGGGGGGGAAGGATGACATCTCTCTGGGTGACCCTGGCAGCCACAGCCAACCAGACTGGTTACTGGTTCCAGATGTGCTAGCCCTCCGGTCCGACACACACAGCCACCCAATCTGTGGGACTCCCTTGTTTCCTCGTTACCTCAGGTCATATCTGACCACTGACCTCCAGCCTGCTGTCCTTCAGAGATGATTGACAGCGTTGCCATGGGTAACCGAGCTGGGGATCTAAACTGCAGTACCTAGACAGCCCTCGCGAGTCCGTAGATTTTAATAATAGTAATCCCATTTCAAACAATCACCATTTCTCAATGCCAAAATAACCCAATTCATAACACATCCAAAGACCGGCTTGTTTATTTTTTGTCCATGAGAAATCCTACTTACCCTGGCATTAGAGGCAAAATGAGTTTTTGATGCGATTGTGTTCGTATGATGTTCCACATGCGCTCATCTATAAACCTCTCAAGACAGTGTGTTGGCATATGCACCAACAGTAAATAGAAAGATATCTTCCTTGTGAGGACTTGCACGCTGGGACAAAGTAAACACAAGACTGATTCCCAGCACACTCTGCTTTTGGCCTTTGCCAAATCTGATGTCAGATGTTTGCCAGTAACAGCCCAGAGAGCTGTCAGAGGAGGGCAGGTTCGGGGAAACCCACCGGGACCAAAACCTCCGCAGGCATTTGATGGTCTAATCAAATTCATAAAGAAGCAATATTGGCATTTTAGATGAGCTAATGGCTGTGGCTAGACTAGCGACACCGGCTCCCACACTCACAGACACACATGGGAAATCACACACAGAAATACTCTCATAATGAAACACATACACACACATTCAAATCCAGCCTTCACGCGCACGCACACACCCTAATTCATTCCAGGAGTAATGGTGCAGTATGTTGTACACCAGGGAAAGTCCAGCTTGCAAGGACAATATTATCACTGGAGCCCCTGTCATTCTGCTCTCTCTCCTTCTCTTACCTCTCCTCTCTCCCCTCGCTTTACCTCTGCTCTCTCCTCTCCCTTACATCTCCTCTCTGCTCTCTGCTCTCCCTAACCTCTCCTCTCCCTAACCTCTCCTCTCCCTAACCTCTCCTCTCTGCTCTCTGCTCTCCCTAACCTCTCCTCTCCCTAACCTCTCCTCTCTGCTCTCTGCTCTCCCTAACCTCTCCTCTCCCTAACCTCTCCTCTCTGCTCTCTCCTCTCCCTAACCTCTCCTCTCCCTAACCTCTCCTCTCTGCTCTCCCTAACCTCTCCTCTCCCTAACCTCTCCTCTCTCCTCTCCCTAACCTCTCCTCTCTGCTCTCTCCTCTCCCTAACATCTCTCCTCTCTCCCTAACATCGCCTCTCTGCTCTCTCCCAAACCTCTGCTCTCTCTCTAACCAATCCTAACTGCCCTCTCTTTACCCCCTCTCTCTCCTCGCTTATGGGTAAAGTAGTCATTAGAGACCAACTGATGTCTTCAAGCAGTCCAGACACAAGTTTCTCCTTCTGAAGTTTCTCTTCTCTCCGGTTCCTCTAAAGAACATAATCTCGTAAAGCACTCTCATCAGGTACGAGCGGATCCACGCTCAGACATCAACCTTTACACAAACTTTGTTGGAAAGTAGTTTGACTGAAAACTATCCAAGGCTGTCTGCAATATATTTTAATCAACAACAATGTTATTTTCTCGCTTTCATAACTACAGCGTTTGGTTAGAAGACACAGTTCCAAAAACGTGTCACAAAGAAATAACTGAGAGGATAAATAAAATGATGCCAATTATTCCAGCCATAAACACACAGCAATGATCCCATCAGACACAACCCACAGTGGAGCGATATGCTAATGAGAAGCAGGAAAGTTGCAAAAGAATCAAAGATGTTGGTGGAGTTCAAATGAACTGGGTCTTCCAGCAAGGTGCCTCTCTGACATGCCTCAGGCCCTTCCTCTTACACCCCCCCCCCACACACACACACACACACACTTTATCTCTCTCACACACACACACACCTTCCTTGGCACTGAATAAGTCTCACTGTTTATCTGACAACACTCTCAATCTGGACTCTGTTGTTCCGTATGGCTGTCAATGTTTAATCAACCCTTGGGTGAGAAGACGGGGAGAGAGGAGGAGGTGAGGAGAAGAAGCAGACGGCACTCTCTCATTCTAAGTCTTCTCTCAGATAGTTAACTTAAAAACAAGAAAGAAAAAAGAACCTTAAAAAGGAGGCCTGTTCAATATGCATGCGTGCGTGGGCGGATGACACAGAACGTGTCTCACTCAGACAGTGCATATCCAGGACTTCTCTCTGCCTCTTTACATGGAAGCTAGTTGTGTTTGCACCTGCACACGAGGACCCAAGTATCAGACCCGAATCAAAAGCGCAAACTAAATCAAAGGCACAGAGTGCACACTGACTAGCAAGCTAGGTCTACTGTGACACCTGCCCTGAAAAAGTGTCGCTTCATCACAATCAGGACAGTAAACTATTTGCAATAACTATAATTAGCATGCTGTATGTATTAATATAATTACAAATTATAATCTGTTTCGCAATCAGACGGTTTAGATTTTGTCTGAACTTGTATGCTAATGACGGCAGACAGACAGAGATATGTCACCAAGGGGCCTGAAGGAGATTGAAACGCCTTGATAAAGAGGAGCAATATGGATAATTAGTTAGCGCCACAATCACTGTTCTGGAAGAAGACTAAAGACGGGGAGAGATAATGAACAGCATTTCCTTAGCGCAGCTGGGCCAAGGAACACCTGGTGTCTAATTGCAGACAACCTGATGAGTAATGCTGGGAGCGTTTTGTTTTTGGATTGTAAAGGAACAATCATGCAACTACTAATAAGCTCAAAGTGGCTGGTTGGTCTAGTCTACTTGTGTTCCTTGTTTTCTGCTTCACCTCTCTCTTTGCCCCTCCCTCTCTCCCTCTCTCCCTCGCTTTTTAGTTCTATGGGCGTATGTGAAGCCCTCTGTGACATGCTTGCGTGTAAAAAGGGCTATACAAATACATTTGATTTGATTTGATTGAACACACTGTAACACACCAGATACCACACTACCCTGGTCTGGGGTGGTCTTGGGCGGTCTGGGCAGAGGGACTGGGCAGCTGTAGCATCAGTGAGAACCTCTCAGCTCTACTCGTGAACCTGTTCAGTCTTGTGCAGTGCCGCAGCAGCAGTGAAAATGTATCCTTTTCACCGTTACTCAGACCCGCTGAAAGCTCCTGTCAAAAATGAGGGAGGGTGACATGAATGACAGTTGTCCCTAGAGTGGGGGTGCGAGGAGCGGAGGGGGAGAGTGGATCATAGGGACAGAGGACCAGCCCGAGGTCCCCAAAATCACTCCTGCGGCAAGCTGTGTTCGCCAAACCACCCCCCCCCTCTTCTCCTTTCAATCCATAATTTCATAACTACGTGCTGAAGTGCCTGTCTCCATGGTACCCGTGTAATCAATCAGGGCCCGTTTGCCTTTGAGCGAGGCCGGCGACGACCAGATCCACAGATCCACCCTTGGGAGGGGCAGGGGGGATGAGGAGGAGGGGGATAAACAACAACGCCAGTGAGAGCAGCTCCAGAGATAATGGATTTCCCGTTTGCGGCTCTCTCCCGAACCGGGCTGCCGTCTAGGGGGCAGCAGGGGGGTCTGTGGCTGGGCGCTGTGGCCCCCTCCTAGGCCCCCTAGGAGGCTTGCTTTATCATTACCAGGGACCGCTTCCCTAAGGGGGGGGTCCCTTTCCATTACCGGGGGGGGGGGGGGGGGGGGTGATGGGATTTAGGAGGGGTTCCAGGGGGAAGGGAGGGGGAGATGTTTCTCTGATGGGAGCTCTGTCTCTGGGTTTACAAGAGCAGAACGAAGACAAGCTCGACAGGGGAGAGGAGGCTGCTGTGTCAGGCTCCAGGCCAAGAGAGAGAGGAGGGAGGGAGGGAGGGAGGCTTTGGGGGGGGGTGAGGAAGAGAGGAGTGACAGGTGGACAGCATGTGATGTTCCACACTGGATTTCTACAGCCCAGTGTGTCTGTCTCTGCCATTTGCTTCTTCTTTTTGTGGGTCTGTAAGACATTCTACTGGAAGACAAGGAAATGTGCTGGGCCAGCCAGCTAGCCAGCCAGCCAGTCAGCCAGCGACACAGGCATCCACAGTGAAGAAGACCCCAGTGCGTGACAGTCAAGATGGCCGGGTTTCTTTGAAGCCTCCAGATGTTCCATTGAAGGGGAGGCTATTGTGTAGAGAGGCTTGTGTGCTTCCGACAGCTCCTCTCCTCCCTCCGCATGGGGAAGAATAATATCAAGCCCATTGATGCTTTTCAATTAGCCTTCATTACCCAACAGCAGCTTGATAACGGAGTTCATTTGGCTTTTTAGCAGAACAATAAACCCAGCAGAGCATTCTAGTCATTCACCGTGCCTCTGATATTGTCTTCTTCACTGGCGTGAATTAAACAGGCCTTGTGTCTGAAGAATGAGGCGCACGGAACCAAAATAAACATGTCCGTCTATTCACAAGGAGGTTTGAAGTCCACACACCAAGGGACTGAGCACAGGCAGGCAGTGAATTCCTGAGCGATTAACAACCGCTCCTGCCAAACAAAAAGCAAAATGGCGGGCCACATTGATTCTACAATTATAATGAGCCAGCCATTCAATCAGTCAATTCCCGAGAGACCGACTAGGGCCATTAGCAGGTCAGGTCCATTCAATGGCACAAAGCAAAAACAATCTATAAATGATCAATTTAATGTACCGTTATAAAAGTCCAGCCCTTTCACAAATTGACATCTGAACGCTTTCCCAGAACTTCCCTTAGCGTCGCTCGCCATTTCGTTAATTAGCTAGTTTGCTCGTTTTCCAGCTAGTGCTGTTCTGTTTACCCTGCTGAACTGCTGAGGCTGTTAGCACGCGGTCTCACTGAGGCTGTTAGCACGCGGCCTCACTGAGGCTGTTAGCACGCGGCCTCACTGAGGCTGTTAGCACGCGGCCTCACCGAGGCTGTTAGCACGCGGCCTCACCGAGGCTGTTAGCACGCGGCCTCACCGAGGCTGTTAGCACGCGGCCTCACCGAGGCTGTTAGCACGCGGCCTCACCGAGGCTGTTAGCACGCGGCCTCACCGAGGCTGTTAGCACGCGGCCTCACCGAGGCTGTTAGCACGCGGCCTCACCGAGGCTGTTAGCACGCGGCCTCACCGAGGCTGTTAGCACGCGGTCTCACTGAGTCTGTGTCAGGACGGCCTCACCTCTCCTGCTCCAGCCTCATCTGCAGCTCCCGGCCCTCCGACGCCAGTGGCTCCTCGCTTTTGGACTTCTTGGATCCCTTCCGCTCCATCTTGTCCCCCGGACGCTCATCCTTCCGGTTCTTCCCAAACCTGCGCGGCAAAGAGGGGAAGGGGATTAAATCAAGGCCCAGGCTTCATGCATACTAGGCCCATCCCAGGTCAGTTTCCCTCCTTCTCTCAATATAACTTCATCTCTCTCTCTCTCTCTCTCTCCCCCCTCTCTCTCACTCCCTCTCTCTCCATTTCCCTCTCTCTCCCTCCTCTCTGTCTCTCTCTCTCTCTCTCTCTCTCTCTCTCTCTCTCTCTCTCTCTCTCTCTCTCTCTCTCTCTCTCTCTCTCTCTCTCTCTCTCTCTCTCTCTCTCTCTCTCTCTCTCTCTCTCCCTCCTCTCTGTTGCTCTCTCTCCCTCTTTCTTTCTGTCCTCTATCTCTCTCTGGACGCTTTTTTTCTAAGAAGCTTAGTGGAAATATTCTGAAGAAAATTAAACTGTCAAAGCCTGTCACAATCTTTTGGGTGTTTTGTAAAGGTGTGACAGCTTAGGAGACTGATGCACAGTGCCTTCTCTTTTCAAGGAATAACTTGACTCTAATAGGAAAAACAATCCTTTCCTATACTATATCCCATGTCAAATGAAATGTCAATAACTTGGAGATTTCCCTACCTGCCAAAACAACCGACATGAACTAAACTCGAACGCATTCCAAAAGTAAATTCTGATAAAGTAATAGGATGATACCGTCTGTGATAATAAAAAAAATATAAAAAGCTCAGATGAGCTTCCCCCTGTGCTACGATAAGGTTTCCTCAGGGTGACGAGCGAGCTGACAGCTTGTGATTTAGCCTTGAAGTAGAGAAAGCACACTCCGCTGGAGCTCCGCAAGGAAGCGCTAAACAACAAAGAGTTTCTCCGGCGTCATGTGACTTTTCTCAGCAACTCTGCAGACTTTAGAACGTTCTGGCGACGAGGGGGACAGGACGGGAAGCCCAGAGATGGAACTCTCCGGCAGCTTCTACAGGATAGTGAGAATAACCAGGGCTGACAGTGCTAAATTCCCCCGCTTCATCCCCTGGATGTGTAAATGACTGAAGACTCCACTGCCGTCCTTGACTCAGAGGTGTGATAAAATGATGAGAGATGGATGCAGGGAGGGAAGGAGACGACTTTGAAAAACTGACACCGCACTGACACCGCATTCATGCAACAGACATTCACTCTCACACCCACACATATATATTCTTATGTATATCTGTGACAGCACAGTGGGGGGGGGGGGGAGGATGGTTTCACATTAAGATGTCATTTCCTGTCCCTCGTTCACATAATGGTACCAGCTGTGAAGGAACTGAAATCGGCTGGTGGAAGGATACAGGAAGTGACCAGGAATTCAGGAAGTACATAGCATGGTCAGTTTGAAGGCCTTATATAGACATTAGCACACATACCCACACACATACCCACACACATACCCACACACACACACACACCCACAGGAGTGAAGTTACTACACGTGCTTACTGTCTAACTGCTGCGATGTTGTGAGCGTTTTCCTTTTTCATGTTTTTTCCTTCAAAATGTTTTGGTTTTGGAGGGTGGAGGTATTCTGACAATAAATGGACGCAAACATAGCTGATGGGATTGTTTGGACAAGGCAATAGCAGTGTGCCTGTGACTACACAAGACTGGGCGCATGGGGAAACACAATCACTAAAGAAGGATTGGATTTCCATCGACTGTTTATCTTTCATATGATAACTCAATATTCACGCATCGCACACATGAACATCGATTATGAAAATCCACCATGGATTTGTAGAAAAACATCTCATTTCTTTAGCCGACTGTGGGGGGAGTCGGGTATCAAACTACACACCAGCCTGACTGCTCTCTCTCTCTTTATTGGACAGTTTGGAAACTTTCAACTGGAATCGAAAGAATGACATCAGGCAGGATTGACTTAGGGCCACTTTGGTGAATGTATTCATGAAATGGGAAACCTCTTTTCCCCACCATGTTTATTATTCCCCTTAACATTTAAAGCAGCCCGTTTACCACTCTGCAAATGGCCTGCCTGCTACTGCAGTCCAACTGCAATCTCCACAATGGAGCTCTGCCTTTTTCAGATCCTTTGCTATGGTTACGTAAGAGCCAATAAGACAAGAGGAGGCAGGAGACTATGTCAGAAAGATAGCATACATTACCTGATTAATTAATCAACAAATGGTCCTAGTGTGGCATGAAGCTGCTGCTGTGGGAATACTAATAACAAGAGCAGCGCTATCTATCACAGAGCCAGGTGACACCTCACTCTTCTCACTTCAAGGACTTTCATTAACTCTCCCTTCGAGAAACACCTTCCCTTCCTCCTCTTCCTCCTTCCCACGTGTAAAGGAGAGAGGACCAAGAAACAATTACCTTACCTTCCTCCTCTTCCTCCCTTCCTCATGTGGAACATACCTTTTCCATACTCTCCACACTAGAGAGGAGGGAGTAACACCAGCAAAAAAAAAAACTTCTCTCATCTTCTTGGATCAACATCAGTAAGGCAGGGTGATTTGTCACGGTGAATCACATTAGGGATTAAGCTCTCTCCCAGGGCCCGGGGCGGCCGGTGCCTGTGTTAGAGGCTGGCCAGCCAGGCCTAGGACCCCAGAAGAGAGCCCTACCAGGGGCCCAGAAGAGAGCCCTACCAGGGGCCCCACATCAGAGCAGAGGAGGGGAACTGTGGGTATTAGCAGGGCTATCAGCCGACCAGCACGGCGCTAGCTGGTTAGCAGAGCGCCCAGCTCAGAGCCTAAGCCAGCGGGGACAGGACCGTGACACGGGATTAGAGAAGAAACTGTAAACAACCACACACACACACATACACACACACACACATACACACACACACACACACACAACCACCTAAATATATCTTCAAAGTTAACATCTGCAATCTGGAAGTTACAACCCTAACACACGCCGTGAGTAAACGTGGTGCGGTGTGTGTTGTGTTGCTATGGCCAGAGGTCATAACTTGAGACTGATGTGACACTTCTTAATGAGGAACCGTATCAAAACTGTATCAGTCCAAAAACAACCATCCTCAGACTGTTTGTGTAGTTACATGACTCTCAGGCACAAAACATGAAGTCTGCAGTGTGTGTTGCATGACCGCATGTTCTCCTGTTGACAATGCTGAGTCATGGTGAAAAGGTGACTCCATCATTGTGCCAAAAAATGTCTAGACAGTGCCTCAGCAGCCACAAGCAACAATGTGTAGTCTGAGTCATCTGAGTCCTCTTCTCCTCATTCTCTCCCTCTATCTCCTCTCCCTCCATCTCCTCCTCCCCCTGCCTCTCCTCCCCCTGCTTCTCCTCCTCTCCCTGCCTCTCCTCCTCCTGCCTCACCTCCCCCTGACTCTCCTCCTCTCCCTGCCTCACCTCCCCCTGACTCTCCTCCTCCCCCTGCTTCTCCTCCTCTCCCTGCTTCTCCTCCCCCTGCTTCTCCCCATCCTGCCTATCCTCCCCCTGCTTCTCCCCCTCCTGCCTCTCCTCCTCCTGCCTCACCTTCCCCTGACTCTCCTCCTCCCCCTGCTTCTCCTCCCCCTGCTTCTCCTCCCCCTGCTTCTCCTCCCCCTGCCTCTCCTCCTCCTCCTGCTTCTCCTCCTCCCCCTGCTTCTCCTCCCCCTGACTCTCCTCCTCCTCCTGCCTCTCCTCCTCCCCCTGCCTCTCCTCCTCCTCCTCCAGAGAGCAGTGCAGTGTAATGGGCCATGTCCAGTCAGCTGTCACCCCTCCAACAGGACAGCAGTGACTGGAGAACACACCAACACCTGCACCTGATGAACACACACACACACACGCACGCACACACACAGGGCGCTTAGAGGAAGAATGTATGAAAGTGCTAATTGCGTACAAACAAGTACAAAAGGAGGCAGTGTAAACCTTCACGTGTGAACAATGTTTCAGCTGAACTCCAGGAAAGATCCCCAGTCAAGCCTCTGGGAGGTTCCCATTCAGTGTCTCTGATCTGCCGTCAAAACAGGCCCGTGTCCCTGCATCACTCTTCCATCACTCTTACCTGAGACAGGCCCGTGTCCCTGCATCACTCTTCCATCACTCTTACCTGAGACAGGACGACCTAACGAGCTGGGTCCCATCTCCTGCCGTACCCAATAAACGGCCCTCAGTGCACTGGGAATGGGACATAATGAAGGCTTTATGAAATATCTATTCAACCGACTTGCATGATTTACACATCTACACTACATATACCGTCTAGCACAAGGGACTAATCAGATGGATAAGAGTACAATCAATCACAGTTCAACCTCAACGGGTTAACTCACAACCATTCCTCATCTTGTAAACAACACAGTAAATGACTGACCTTCACACATGTCAACCGTTACACACTCAGGCCTCATGCCAACCAGTTCAGACTGTGTAGGAGACAGAGCCAATCAGAAACCAGTTCAGACTGTGTAGGAGACAGAGCCAATCAGAAACCAGTTCAGACTGTGTAGGAGACAGAGCCAATCAGAAACCAGTTCAGGCTGTGTAGGAGACAGAGCCAATCAGAAACCAGTTCAGACTGTGTAGGAGACAGAGCCAATCAGAAACCAGTTCAGACTGTGTAGGAGACAGAGCCAATCAGAAACCAGTTCAGGCTGTGTAGGAGACAGAGCCAATCAGAAACCAGTTCAGACAGTGTAGGAGACAGAGCCAATCAGAAACCAGTTCAGACTGTGTAGGAGACAGAGCCAATCAGAAACCAGTTCAGACTGTGTAGGAGACAGAGCCAATCAGAAACCAGTTCAGACTGTGTAGGAGACAGAGAAACCAGTTCAGACTGTGTAGGAGACAGAGCCAATCAGAAACCATTTCAGACTGTGTAGGAGACAGAGAAACCAGTTCAGACTGTGTAGGAGACAGAGCCAATCAGAAACCAGTTCAGACTGTGTAGGAGACAGAGCCAATCAGAAACCAGTTCAGGCTGTGTAGGAGACAGAGCCAATCAGAAACCAGTTCAGGCTGTGTAGGAGACAGAGCCAATCAGAAACCAGTTCAGACTGTGTAGGAGACAGAGCCAATCAGAAAGCAGTTCAGACTGTGTAGGAGACAGAGCCAATCAGAAACCAGTTCAGGCTGTGTAGGAGACAGAGCCAATCAGAAACCAGTTCAGGCTGTGTAGGAGACAGAGCCAATCAGAAACCAGTTCAGACTGTGTAGGAGACAGAGCCAATCAGAAACCAGTTCAGGCTGTGTAGGAGACAGAGCCAATCAGAAACCAGTTCAGGCTGTGTAGGAGACAGAGCCAATCAGAAACCAGTTCAGACTGTGTAGGAGACAGAGCCAATCAGAAACCAGTTCAGACTGTGTAGGAGACAGAGCCAATCAGAAACCAGTTCAGACTGTGTAGGAGACAGAGCCAATCAGAAACCAGTTCAGACAGTGTAGGAGACAGAGCCAATCAGAAACCAGTTCAGACAGTGTAGGAGACAGAGCCAATCAGAAACCAGTTCAGACAGTGTAGGAGACAGAGCCAATCAGAAACCAGTTCAGACTGTGTAGGAGACAGAGCCAATCAGAAACCAGTTCAGACAGTGTAGGAGACAGAGCCAATCAGAAACCAGTTCAGACTGTGTAGGAGACAGAGCCAATCAGAAACCAGTTCAGACTGTGTAGGAGACAGAGCCAATCAGAAACCAGTTCAGACTGTGTAGGAGACAGAGCCAATCAGAAACCAGTTCAGACTGTGTAGGAGACAGAGCCAATCAGAAACCAGTTCAGACTGTGTAGGAGACAGAGCCAATCAGAAACCAGTTCAGACTGTGTAGGAGACAGAGCCAATCAGAAACCAGTTCAGACAGTGTAGGAGACAGAGCCAATCAGAGAGAAACACTGAGTCTTTCTGGCAGAAACAGAAAAGCAGGAATAACATCATCTCCAAAGAACAGAAAATAACTCAATTATGCAAAGCCTCAATTAAAATAATTATGGTTTACAATCCCTTTTAAACTGTGGAGAGATGTGAAGGAAGATAATGATGTTTTTACATTTCCTCTCTGAGTTCAGTACAGGCCTGCTCACTGAAGATATGGCCTTCATAGAAAAGAGTCTTGATCAAATGGAAGATAGCTGACTTTGGTCCCAAAGCAACTGTGTTATATGGGATGGGTGACCAGCAGTTAACTTAAATCATCGCATCTAAAACCAGAATTATATGAACAAAAATACAGGTTGAGCATTATTTTTTTAACCTTGCAAACAGAATGGACAGGAGACTAAAAAAGACCAAGAAAAAAAAGAAAAAAGTATGTGTATGAATGTGAGTTAGCTTTGAGGGGATCATTTCAAGGGCACAGAGATCCTTCTGGTTTACGCTCCGCCAACCTGAAAGTCAATCCACATCTCGGCAGGTGAGGCCCCCTATAGGCGTCTGACTCAGAGCCTGAGAAGGCCTGTTTCTGTTACAGCCAGGGAGAAAATGAATTACACAGCCAAAGTCTCTACCAAAGACTCTGACTCTCTTCCCCCCCCTCTCCCTCTCTCATGCCAATTTATGTATAAAGCCTGAAAAACTGGAAAAGAATCAAGAGGAGCTTGAATTGGTTTCCCAGCAGGTAAAGAAACTTTTAACAGGAAAATCAGAAGATAAGGTCGAGTGCCAAACATGTTTCTTCCCAGATTGACGAGGAGCTACCTGGACCCACGCCCACACAGGACCGACCGGGAGATCTGGAGAACAGCTTGTTAGAGAAAAGGTTATCTCTGTCTGCTGTGAGAGAGGCAGTTTGGGAAAGATACAGAAGGACAGGGGTGGGGAGAAAAGAGACACAAAAATGAGGTTCGGTGGGAGGGAACGAGGAAGTGAGAGAGGGAGAGAGAGATGGGGAGAGATAGGGGGAGAGAGAGGGAGAGAGAGGGAGAGAGGGAGAGAGAAAGCATTAGAGAGATAGGGTAAGATAGATGGAGAGAGGGAGAGAAAGAGTTAGAGAGAGATAGATGGAGAGAGAGCGAGGGAGAGAGATGTGACACGTCCATCATTAACATGTTAATTCTGGTTGTGAGCGAGCAGACTGGTTGTGATGATGGTCGTCTCTCTAGGGTCCTGCTGCACCTGCCAGGTGTGGAGAGCAGGGGGACTACTACAGCTGATGTTCCCTCGTCACCACAGCTTCTCTCCCTCCCTCCCCCTCCCTACCCACCTCCCCCCTCCCTCCCTCACCACCTCCCTCCCTCCCTCTCTCTTGACGATGATCCTCCTGTCTCCGTGGATCTCATTATCCACCAGACCCTAACCCTAACGTCAGTCAGCCCTTTCCCTGCTAAATCAGCTTGAACACACACGGATGCGCACACACAGCTATACACACTTATTCAGCCCCACAAATCCTCCATAGGCCAGCACACACACACCCTTTTTACACATGGGGCTACGACGACACAACAAACCACATTTCTGAATAGGACAATGAACATCCAGTTAATGTCAAGTGACAACAGGGAGTCCATGAGCTGTCTGAAAAGGAAGTGCTGGTTCAACTCTTTCAGAGCTGGTGTTAATACACTGACCAAGGCAGCTCTACAGAGCCTTCCAGAACCTGGTAGCCTCACTACAAGAGACAAACAGACAGAGACAGATAGAGACAGACAGTCAGAGAGATAGATAGAGAGAGATAGGTAGAGAGCCAGACGAGAGAGTGGATAAAGAGAGAGACTTCAGGGTAAAGCCTGCTTGCTTACAAACCCCGCAGGGAGGGAATTAAAAACCAATAAAGTAGAGCAGCCAGTGTAGGTCAGAGCTTGTGGAGAGCCAGGCATGGCCTGCAGGCTGGTTCTGCCAGATGAGGGTGGTGCTAAACAGAGTCACTGTTACCTCTTTATCTCCACCAGCAGAGAAGTAAAGATGTACAAATACTTTGTAACTGTATTTAGGTAGATTTTTCTGGTATCAGTACTTTCACGCACAACATATACTCTACTGTGCTATCCTCTCATTTCACTGTGTGTGAAAAAATGTTTTTTGAAAAAAGTTTTTAAAATAATGTTTTGAAAACGTTAAACTTTTGTTGTTGTGTTGTGTCTGAACAAATATTTAGAAAAAAAAGTTTTACAAAATTTAGGAAGGTTGAAAACATTTTTGAAACAAGAAAAACCAGCAACCAGCAACATTTAAAAAATGTTGACAAAAAAAATATAAATGTTTCTAAAGGTTTAAAAAACATTTTCTAAAAAAAGTTTTAGAAAGGTAAAAAAAATAAATAATCCAAAAACGTTTTGAAAATAACATTTCTATAGATAAAAAAAAATATTTTAACAAAAAATGTCTGGTCAGTCCTTTTTTTTTTACATGAGTATCTGTACTTTTACAGCTATGGGTACTTTTGCCATCTCTATCCACCACTGGTCCAGTCCAGCTCCTTCTTCCAGGGAGGCTGGCACAGCAGGTGTGTGTGTGTGTGTGTGTGCTTACCACCAGGGTTTGTGTATCTCTTATTTTAAGTGTGTGTGTATTGGAACCACAAGAAGAATTCAGCATTCCATATCTCACCTAGGGATGAGCAGCAGAGACATGATTGCCTTTAATGTTTCCTATAAATCACAGAACATGGGCGTGGGGGTGTGTGTGTAGGCGTGTGTGTGGGGGTGTGTGGGGGGGGCGGTGTGTGTGTGTGTGTGGGGGGCGGTGTGTGTAGGCGTGTGTGTGGGGGTGTGTGGGGTGGTGGGCATGTGTGTGTGTGTGTGGGAGGGGGGGGCGTTGTGTGTGGGCGTGTGTGCGTGCAGAGCAGAGCAACGTCTCCAATCAGTTTGTCTGACAGTCATGATTAAAGCCGCTCATTAAATCCCGTAAACAGACCAGCAGCATTCAGGACAGAATGGATGTCCGGGTGGTCCAATATGAAATCTTCACATGAAGGACAATTGCAATCCTTCGCTTGTTTCAGCCCACTGGTTCCTTAACCCCCCTCCCCCCACACACACACACACAGAGGAGGGAGTGCAGACGACCAGCACTAGCTCTGGGGGTGCTGGGTGGCGGATGCATGTGACCTAGATTCAGTCTCCTCAAACACATCCTTAATGGACCTTTTTGATCTTAGAGACGGAGATGGAGCTCAGCTTTCCTCACAAACACCTCCGTGGGAGGGAGGGAGGGAGGGAGGGAGGGAGGGAGGGAGGGAGGGAGGGAGGGAGGGAGGGAGGGAGGGAGGGAGGGAGGGAGGGAGGGAGGGAGGGAGGGAGGGAGGGAGGGAGGGAGGGAGGGAGGGAGGGAGGGAGGGAGGGAGGGAGGGAGGGAGGGAGGGAGGGAGGGAGGGGAGAGTGAGAGAGAGAGAGAGAGAGAGAGAGAGAGAGTCTGCGGGATAGAGAACAGTAAGCTTTGCTCACCTCAGAATCCATCTTTAATGATGACAAGTGCAACCCCACTACCTGAGACTGAGACACAGCAGGCAAGAACTGCTAGGATACACACACACACACACACACACGCACACACACACACACACACACACACACACACACACACAGCAAAACAACACATGCATATGGAATCTATCTGGTGTGAGAAACTGCCAGACAGACACATATATGACATTCAAACTTTTCTAAAACTATAACTATTTTCCAAAGGCTTCCTCCCCAGTGCAGGATCACTGCTGATGAGACGTGTCACAGAGCTCAGGGAAGAGCTATTATGATGCATGATTACTGCCATATTGTCAAGTATGGGAGAGTACGTAGAGAAGACACACACATGCACACACACCCCATGCCTTGGACTATGCTGTGTGTGTGTGTGTGTGTGTGGGTGTGTGTGTGGGTGTGTGTGAGTGTGTGTGTGTGTGTGTGTGTGTGTGTGTGAGTGTGTGTGTGTGTGTGTGTGAGTGTGTGTGTGTGTGTGTGAGTGTGTACAGAGGGAGCTGGCAGGGAGCGGAAGGTGACAGGCAGCCTGCTGACAGGGTAGAGGAGAGATCTACCAGGATCATCTGGGAGGAAAGATCAGCCTTGAGGAGGGGGATCTACTGCTGAAGGGATGAGTCTGGGGAGAAGAGACTGTTGTGTTTCCCTTGCTCTGCTCCCTCTGCTCCCTCCCCCCTCCCTCCCTCCCTCTCTCTCTTCCCCCCTCCCCTCCCCCTCTCTCTTCCCCCTCCCTCCCCCTCTCTCTTCCCCCCCCTCCCCCTCTCTCTTCCCCCTCCCTCCCTCTCTCTCTTCCCCCTCCCTCCCCCTATCTCTTCCCCCCCCTCCCTCCCTCTCTCTCTTCCCCCTCCCTCCCCCTCTCTCTTCCCCCTCCCTCCCTCCATCTCTCTCTTCCCCCTCCCTCCCCCTCTCTCTTCCCCCTCCCTCCCTCTCTCTCTTCCCCCTCCCTCCCTCTCTCTCTTCCCCCCCTCCCCCTCTCTCTTCCCCATCTGACTCTCTCCATTTCTGTCATATGCCACATAGAGCCCAATTAAGCCTCCTTCATGACAAACAGGGAGTAAATCCCATAAAAGGCGCTTTGAGTCTGCGACACCCTGACAGGAAAACAGATCAGAGGCTGATGAGGGAGGGAATGAGGGGGGGAGAGAGGAGGAGAGAAGAGGAGAGAGGAGGGGAGAAGAGGATAGAGGAGGGGAGAAGAGAAGATAGGAGGGGAGAAGAGGAGAGAGGAGGGGAGAAGAGGAGAGAGGAGGGGAGAAGAGAAGATAGGAGGGGAGAAGAGGAGAGAGGAGGGGAGAAGAGGAGAGAGGAGGGGAGAAGAGGAGATAGGAGGGGAGAAGAGAAGATAGGAGGGGAGAAGAGAAAAGGAGGGGAGAAGAGGAGAGAGGAGGGGAGAAGAGGAGAGGAGGGGAGGAGAGGAGAAGAGGAGAGGAGGGGAGTAGAGAAGAGGATGGGAGAAGAGGAGAGAGGAGGGGAGAAGAGGAGAGAGGAGGGGAGAAGAGGATGGGAGAAGAGAAGAGAGGAGGGGAGAAGAGGAGAGGAGAGGATGGGAGAAGAGGAGAGAGGAGGGGAGAAGAGGAGAGAGGAGGGGAGGAGAGAAGAGGATGGGAGAAGAGGAGAGAGGAGGGGAGAAGAGGAGAGGAGGGGAGGAGAGGAGAAGAGGAGGGGAGTAGAGAAGAGGAAGGGAGAAGAGGAGAGAGGAGGGGAGAAGAGGAGAGAGGAGGGGAGAAGAGGATGGGAGAAGAGAAGAGAGGAGGGGAGAAGAGGAGAGGATGGGAGAAGAGGAGAGAGGAGGGGAGGAGAGAGGAGGGGAGGAGAGAAGAGGATGGGAGAAGAGGAGAGAGGAGGGGAGAAGAGGAGAGGAGGGGAGGGGAGGAGAGGAGAAGAGGAGAGGAGGGGAGGAGAGGAGGGGAGAAGGGGAGAGGAGGGGAGAAGAGAGTAGGGGAGGAGAGGAGAGGAGGGGAGAAGAGGAGAGAAGGGGAGGAGAGGAGAGGAGAAGAGGAGAGAGGAGGGTAGGAGAGAAGAGAGGAGGAGAGGAGAGAGGAGGGGAGGAGAGGAGAGAGGGGGAGAATCTCACCCTTACAAGCTGAACATATGTCCGTGTCTTGACTGTACTGGGCGCGTGCAAGACCTTGACTTTAATTGGCCAGCTTTGAAGGAAATCAGAGCTGTAATTCAACACTGATTGATATTATTACCGCCATTTCAAAAGCTATTTTTGCCTTCCTCTCATGGCGACAGGGAAGGTGTGCAGGATGAGGGTGTGAAGGATGACTGGAAGATGAGGAAAGGTCATTTCCAGTTGGGACTCCATTTCATTTCATGCTAAGCCTGGAGGACTGAGAGGACTAGCAATGAGCCCCATCGTGTGACTGTACACACATTTACATATCACATACAGCACGGAATAACAGCTCCCCCCTGCTATGGATTCACCCAGTGTGTTCTGCAGCCAAATCCCGAATCCCACCTACATGCATATCCAGGGTTTCCCACAGCACTTTGCAGTTAAGGCGCCCGCCTAAGCGACACACGCCTGCCACCTTAACTAACACATTTTCTGTGGGAAATCCTGGTATCCCCTTCCAGTACAATACACCGTAGGGTTTCCACTAACTTCAGTGTTTTTAGAAGGCTCATTGCCGAGTGCATTAGTGTTCCATTTGTGATGTTTAACAAACAAAATGAGATCACTGGTGTTTTTAGATTCTCCATAAAGCTCTGTTGTGTTCTCATAATTTCAATATCTCTATAACTCTATATCTCTATAACTCAATATCTCTATAACTCTATAACTCCTCTGGGAATCCCTGTGCTTTAAGAGCCTTTCGCTCCGATTGATCAAAGGCATCGACGCAGAACTGAAAAACAACAGCAAAGTGGAATCAAAGTATGAAGAAGTGTGAGAGAACACTCATCAGGAAGGGAGGCCAGGGTTTACGGAGGGGATTTAGAGTTACAACATTAACAAACACTAGATGGTTCCTGTCTAGGTACCAGCAGAGAGAGAGAGAGAGAGAGAGAGAGAGAGAGGGAGAGAGAGAGATACAGAGTGAGAAAGTAATATTGACGGTGAGAGAGAGGGAGAGAGTGAGTGATGGTGAGATAGAGGGAGAGAGTGAAAGTCTGAGAGATAAAGAGTGAGAAAGTAATATTGAGGGTGAGAGAGGGAGAGTGATGTTGAGACTCACATGCTGTCTAACACACACACACACTTTCTCTCTCTCACACACTCTCTCTGACACACACACACACACACACGCACGCACAGAAACAAGAATACTGTGGATGCCCCCCCCTCCCTCCTCCATCCACTCCAAATCAAATCAGATACTCACAGACCTCAGTTTATCTCCACAAAGCATCTCTCCCCAAACAGAAGCTTCCCTCTCGCGTGACACGCAAACCCAAATCTGCACTTACTCTCAACTTCCCCCAAATACGTTTTGTTTGGGCAGACTGTATTGTTTTGGCTGGATTAGGACAGATGCTGTAAGCTTCTCAAATTCGTAAATCATGTCTCTTGACTGGCCCCCTGCTGTTCCCAGGAAGTATGATTGACAGGAGAGTAAAAGGTTGTTACACACATGCACACATTTGCACACACACACACACACACACACACACGCACACACGCTCTGAAAGGACACAATATTTGGCATATTTTTTGCTGCGGCTGTGGTTTGGGCTCACTCCTAAATGACCCCTTCAAAGCGGAAAGATGAGTGGTTTCTGACAGGGTAAGAAGCTCTCCTTTAACAAGATGCCGTGACAGTCAAACATCAGAAACCTCGGTACACACTTAGCCAGATTAAAAAGAACAGGTTTTCTTTCACTGCTTTATCTTCACGATCGAGCTTCAATTTTTGGGAGGATTGTAAAATAAAATCGTATTTGCGTGGACCTTCTTACCAGCAAAAGGGCATCGTGTCCACCCACAGACCTGCTGCAGACCTGCAGACCTCCTGCAGACCTGCAGACCTGCTGCAGACCTGCTGCAGACCTGTTGCAGACCTGCTGCAGACCTGCTGCAGACCTGCTGCAGACCTGCTGCAGACCTGCTGCAGACCTGCTGCAGACCTGTTGTAGACCTGCAGACCTGCTGTAGACCTGCTGTAGACCTGCTGTAGACCTGCTGCAGACCTGCTGCAGACCTGCTGTAGACCTGCTGTAGACCTGCTGCAGACCTGCTGTAGACCCACTGCAGACCCACTGTAGACCCACTGCAGACCTACTGCAGACCTACTGCAGACCTGCTGCAGACCTGCTGCTCACCAACCTGAACCCACAGGGAACACAAGGAAACACTCTCTGGAACACACTCGAGAGAGAGATAAATGGTAGAAACCTGGTGAGGAGTCGTTGATGCGGCGGGCGACGCAGCGGAACAAGCCGTTACCGTCTCTGCTGTTCATTGTTCACCAGAACATCATAAACGTCAAATGCTGCTGCTGTTGTCGTCGGCGACGTCGCTACTCACCCGTGACCGCAGGCAACACAACAAAGCCATACGGCCCCGGCGCTAATCCCCCCCCCATCGTAACGGGGCGTTTTACAACCAGAACCTGGGATGTCACGTTGATGTTGACTCATTACCTGCCCTCAGTAGTGTGGTCCTGTAGTTCCTCCTAATGGAAAGAGTCTGTCTGGGCCTGCAGAGCCCGGCTGGGTGTACACCTTCAACACAGCTCTAACAGGACATTATGGGATGCGAGGCAGCCCACGCACAAGCAGCACAATTACCACGGAGACGGACTCCTGCAGCTGTCACCGCCTGCTTATGGGAGCAGCTAATTGCTGTTTCTGGGTAAACTGTAACAGAACGCTACGTGTGTTTTGTGTGAGAGACGTGTGTTTGTGCGTATTTGCACAGTATGTGTCTGTGTTGTGTGTATGAGAGAGTGTGTGTGTGTGTGTGTGTGAGATGTGTGTATGTGTGTATTTGCAAAATATGTGTCTGTGTTAAGGGATAATGTATAAAACGCCGGTCATTATCGGGAAAATAAACCCCTTCAGGGCGAAACAAAACCCCTCTGCGCCCGCTTATTACACAGCTACTTGCCAACAAAAATAACTTAACACAGTGTGTCTTTTTTCAGTTTATTTGTTACCATTCATAGTGTTGATCAGCAGAGAAATAGTTCGCCAAAGACGCTGAACATTCTTTAGGCTTGAAATCAGCTGACGTCGCTAAGCAACGGAGTACACTGGGGTTGAAAAGTTACCGGACTACTTGCGGAGTGCTACGAAAGACGTGAATCCGAGGCTAAAAGGCCACTTTCCTTGACAGCGGTCAATTATACATAGCACGGTCAGTTATCGAAAAATAATTGACCGCAGAACGTTGGGAAGTCCCATTCAAGTGAATGAGGCATTCTGCAGCCGTGTAATAAGTGTGTGTAAGTGTGTGGGTGTGTGCGTGACCAAAGCCGATCTTGTCCTGTTCGCAAAAGGCGGAGGCTAATGTGTGTTGCGT